>NC_050081.1:11540736-11845752 GCF_009764565.3 Dermochelys coriacea | reverse complement strand
TTTTTGGAATAAGAATATGATCCTCTCTTTTGTGTTTGATTCCAAAGAAAAATAAAATAAGCATTATATTAATCAACAGAAAGAAAAGGAAGATAGTCATTCTACAACAAAAGTATGTAAAAAAAGATAGCACTGTAGTATTCCAACCAGAAAAGAGACGACCTTGGATCATTGTCTTGTAGTATTTCCAGTGATAAGTGAGCACTTCCAAACTCTTTCAGCTTTGTTCCTTAGGACTTAAAGAGAAAGGGCTTGGTGGTTGGAGAGAACAAGTTTATAATTAGAACTGGTTGAAATATTTTCAGCAAAACATTTTTTGATGAAAGTGACTTTCCACCATAATGAATTTTTTCTGTGGAAAATTTTCATTTCAGTCAAAATATTTCTAGGTTTTTTTAGCAAACAACCAAACTGAAAACCAGACTTTTTTGGTAATTTTTTTTTTAACCAGGAATGGCTTTTAGTTTGGGGTTTTCATTTGGGGGTGGAGGGGCAAAGTCTTGGCAGGATTTTTTAAAAAAATATTTCCATGGAAAATATTTGGCACTCTTCATCCATCTCTATTTATAGTAATACTTGGCACTTGGCCTTTTCTCTAATGACAACAAAATGTTTTAAAAGTATTAGGTAAGCCTCATCTCTCTTAAGGAAGATAAATGCAGTACTATTATGTCCATTTATACCTGGGTAAACTGAAGACAGAACAGTAACCAAAGTCCCAGGCTTGCGCAACAAGTAAGTAGCAGAGTCTGCAAATTCCCCTAAGATCTGTATAAGTTACTGTATGATATGGACTGGTTTCACTGCATGGCTGCTGTGACATCTAGCTCAATGCATCTCCAGGGACCACTGGCTTGGCAGCTGTGAGGCCTTGACCAAAGTTTAAAGCAGTCCTAGCCAATTAACAGGTGGCAACATTCAGCCTAGAGGCAGGGGTGAAAGTAAGTTAGAGGTTTTACCGGTACACCGGAGTCCTGAGCAGGGGGCGTGGCCTCAACCGGAAGAGGCAGGGCCTTAAATCCCTGGGCCCTTTAAATCTTGATCTTTAAATCTTTAAATCTTAAATCTGCAGAGGCAGCTGGGAGCCCTGGGGCTCGGGGGCGATTTAAAGGGCCCAGGGCTCCAGCTGCCACTACCGCAGTAGAGCCCCGGGCCCTTTAAATCACTGAGGAGCCCTGGAGGCTCCCGGCTGCCACCGCTACCCTGGGGCTCTGGGCTCTGGCAGAGCTTTAAAGGGCTTGGGGCTCCGCTGTGGTAGCAACTGCTCGAGCCCTTTAAATCCCTGCCTGAACCCTGCTGCCCGAGCCCTGGCTGGGCTTCATCGGGGATTTAAAGGGCCCCAAGGCTCCAGCCTCTGCTACCGCCCTGGCCCTTTAAATGCCTGCCGGAGCCTCACCACTGCTACCCCAGGGCTTCAGCAGCAGGGCCCTGGCAGGGATTTAAAGGGCCGGGGCAGTAGTGGTGGCTCGAGCTCCGGTGCTCTTTAAATCCCCGCCAGAGCCCCCCAACGCTACCCCAAGGCTCGGGCAGCAGAGCTCAGGCGGGGATTTAACAGGTTTGGGGCTCCAGCCACCGCTACCACCCTGGCCCTTTAAATCTCCTCTGGAGCCCTGCCACCGCTACCCCAGGGCTTTGGCAGCAGGGCTCAGGCGGGGATTTAAAGTGCCCTGGAAGGGTAGTGGGGGCTGGAGCTCCAGGGCCCTTTAAATCCCCGCCAGAGCCCCGCCACTGCTGCTACCCCATGGCTCGGGCAGCAGGGCTCAGGCTGGGATTTAAAGGGCCCTGAGGGTGGATAGCAGCAGCTGGAGCTCCGGGGCCCTTTAAATCCCCACCAGAGCCCCACCGCCATTACTCTGGGGTTCGGGCAGTAGGGCTCAGGCAGGGATTTAAAGGGCCCTGAGGGAGAAGCAGCGGCTGGAGCTCTGGGGCCCTTTAAATCCCCGCCAGAGCCCCACCGCCGCTACCGCAGGGCTTGGGCAGCAAGGCTCAGGCTGGGATTTAAAGGGCCCTGAGGGTGGATAGCAGCAGCTGGAGCTCCGGGGCCCTTTAAATCCCCACCGCAGCCCCGCTGCCGCTACCCCAGGGCTTTAAATTCCCCTCTGGGAAAGCCGGTCCTGGTACGATGCACTGGCTTTTACCGGTACACCGTACTGGGGTGTACCGGCTTACTTTCACCTCTGTCTAGAGGTGAAACTCCTCCTCTCTGGTAAGGGCAAGAGGGTGTAAATAGTTTAGCAGAGTAGGCCAAGCTGAGCATGTTGCACCTCCGCTGATGAGAGCACAGGTATTTCTGATGACAGTATTTAGATTTGACTTTGAAGGGGAGGGTCCTTGTCTCTGGAAGTTGTTCTCCCTGTAGGTCCACCAGAGTTCAAGTTGTATATCTTCAGGGCATCATACAAGGTTCATCTATTCACTCTAGCCTTTTGAGGAGGAGTTTGGATGCGTAATAGAGAATGACTGCCTTTTACCATTACCCGTTATGTTTTGTGCCTTTGAATTTCAGAAGTGGGTCAGAGTTGCAAAGTTCAGATCCAGTTCTTAAACATCCTCAAAGTCCATGAGCGCTTGTATTAAGGATTTTGGTTTGATTCATTACAGAGACAAGAAGCAGCCACAATGATGAGCTTAGTTTTGGGAATGTTCATGTCCAGGTTGTGGTTTGGATAGTCTTAATTTTTGTTAATGGCGTTGGAGATATAATTGCACCCAGATGCTTAAGCGATGGTTCTAATGCTTGTAAATTTCAAAAAAGTAAATTTACAACATAGAGATTCAAAACATGTTTTTTAAATATAGTCTTATGTGCTTAGATATCACCAAATGGTATAACAGCCTGAATAAAATAGACCAAAGTTTCATTTTTTTATTGTAGAAATTAGTCTTCTATTCAGACCTTTTTTTTTCTCCTTTCTTTCTTCATGTCACCTTGTTTAAGATAAATCATTTGACCCAAACAAGGTTTTACTGAGTGATTTGTAGCTTGCACTAGCCAGGTACTTTAAAACTTTCCTTCTCTTCTTTTTTGAAAAGAAGTTTGAACTTGAAAGTGGTTTCCTCTGTTTCATATTAGAGCAGGAGCAATGCTGTTGATTTGAGAACAGTCAGGAAAGTCTGAATGTGTGGTCAATAGTTCTCAAAGTTGCTGGTATCTTTTATAGAAACATAGGCATGTTCTACCATGATCTGCAAAAAATGGGAAATTCTATTTTTTTTTTTTACGTCTGGATATGTACCATAGAAATTGAGATGACCTACAGGTGAAAAAGACCTAAGAGGTTATACATCCCCCTGCCTTTTAAAAAATATTTATAGTAACTGCTAGCCCACAAATATTTCTTGGGGAAGGGTACTATATTCAGAATACTTTAAAGTGCTGAAACTTTGCGATGGGGTCCTTAAGGTTTGGAGAAAACCTTGTTAATGTAGCTTTCCCATTTAAAATGAAATAGCCAGTCATCACTGCATTGATATCCTGGTCGGAGCAATGTCGGCCATGCCATGCCTTCCTGTCATAACAGAAATTGAGGGCAACAAGCAGAATTTCTCTGTGCAGTGACTGTGCTCTCTTGGAAATATGAAATGCATATCTTTGCTACAGCACCAAGTTTGTGCTGACAATGCACTTTTATATCCTGGTGGGAAAAATAGTATTTATTTTAAAGCACAGGTGGTACTATTATTTTCTGTTAATAAGCAATGAAATTGTAACTTAAATTGGCAATGTTAACTCCTAAGACAGCTCCTTTCACAGTTGATAAATAAAACATTCCAAAATAAGAGAGACATTCCAAAAATATGTTCAGATAATTAATATAAATATAAGCACTGTTCAGAATCTCAAAATGTTTAAAATCCAAAGCCAAACTCTGCCCTCTCCCAGCTGTTCAGCTCCATTGACTTCAGGGATGTGTGTTTTCCAGTGGAGTTGTACCAGTATAACTAAGAAGTTGGCCTAAGGAATTTATCTCTTCCAAGACACTAGGTTGAATGTGACCCAGGCTGGTTCTGCTCAAGGTTGTTGCCATCCGAAAATGGCTGAATGTGAATTAAGCTTTAATCTCAGTCAAGTTTCTAGTGGAAAAGTGTCATCAATGGCTATTAGCCAGGATGGGCAGGGATGGTGTCCCTAGCCTCTGTTTGCAGAAGCTGGGAATGGGCAACAGGAGGTGGATCAATTCATGATTACCTGTTCTGTTCATTCTCTCTGAAGCACCTGGCATTGGCCACTGTTGGAAGACAGCATACTGGGTAGGTGGAACTTTGGTCTGACCAGCATGGCCATTCTTATGTATGTCCATGTCTAAAAAAACCACACCCCGGTTGCAGCTCTCATTGACAGCCTGAGAAGAGACCAAGGAATAAATGAGCATGTAGACTGAACTAACAGATCCTTTCATCCTTAGCAGGGATCCCACTAGGTCAAGGTTGGAACACATTTTGGGGAAGCTTGCACTGCCACTGTACTCGTAATTGTGGATCATTGGACCCAGCCTCGCCTTCCTGCAGCATCATGTTCTTGAAGTGTTTGACTGTATGGAGTTGATACAGAGATGTTCTCTGAATTGTGCAGTGTTTTGGAGGTCTGACTGTATGGCCATCCTGCCCTTGCTTCTCCCTGTGCAGCCCTGGGCTTAAGTGGTGCAGAATGCTTCCTGCCCTGGGCTGAATTTTGCCATACCTGGCTGGAACTTAATTCATCAGCAATTCCTATAGGAGATAATCTCTTCTCCTATGCCTAGCAAGTGAAAGAACCTACCCAGCATATAAATTATTTAAAACAGAAGATTCTTTATAATATATTCTGCCCCTCAAGGAAACTAGGCCAAATGGGGGTTGGGGAGGAATTCTTCTTGCCATCAAATCTCAACACTGTGTAAATCAAGGAAGGGTCAGATGAGGCTGACCTCTCCCAGGATACGACCTGATGAGTGTCAGGTCTCATCTGAGAAGTAGGAATTTCAGATGCTTCTCCACTTGAACCATGAGCCCTGAACAGTCTGCCTCCTTAATGATGGCTGAATGTAAACTGTCCCTATGGAAAAAAATAGAATAGGAAAACATTACATTTCAGAATGTGCTCTTGTCACTCAGAAACACTTAGACTGCATGCATACAACTGCATTCAATATGTCAAGAGTGTGAATATCTCCATGCACTGAAAGCAAATGCATCAGCTCAGCCAGTGTCATGATAGCAAGCTCCCCTAACTATTTACAATGGAATTTTAAAGAGTTCAAAAGTGGGTCAGCTATACGTAAAAAAAAAAAAAAAAAAGATCAGAAAGAACAATAATAGGAAAGCCCAGGAACTGCATCCCAATAGTTCAGCATATAAGGACATTGGCATTTCTGTTTACATAGACTTTCTTCTTACCCTGGACAAAAATAAATACATAAAAATTATCAGACCTCTTGGGCCACTTTAAAGGGAACTTGGCTTGTCCCATGCAGTGTTGTTGTAACCGTGTTGGTCCCAGGATATTAGAGAAACAAGGTGGGTGACGTAATCTCTTTTATTGAACCAGCTTCTATGGGTGAGAGAGACAAGCTTTTGAGTTTACACAGAGCTCGTCTTCAGGTCTGAAACTTCTCTCTCACCAATAGAAATTCCTCCAGTTTAAGATATTACCTCACCCACCTTTTCTCTCCATTAGGCTTGTTCGGCAGCTTTGTCAAATATGGTGCAGTAAATTGCTGCAGACTATGCTCGATTCCTGAAGCTTGGTTTTTTTGACAGTAGAGAAGCTCCTTCTCTTGTTAATCAGTGCAGGCCTCTAACCTGGGGAAAAACCTTAATCCTGACAGTGACAGTTCCTTTCAACTTGCAGGGTCAGATTTAAAATAGAATTTCTGAGAGGAAGAGTTTGACAGATGAACAGCAAGGCTGCTTCTCACCTCATCGCGCCTGGTGAGTGCTTGCTGTATTTTCTTTTAAACACAGCAGCAGTCTCTGAGCCTAGAGCTACCTGCCTGTCCAATATGGTGCAGTGTAAAGACTCAGCCCATTGCTGTAAAGATAAATAGGGCTTATATGTTTTGTGCTTCAGGTGCCACGTTATTCCAGAGGCTGATTTAAAGCAGCCAGAAAATTCAGGGACTGAGTTAGAACATCCAGCCCTTTAAATTCATTGGAGGCTCCAAAGCAGAAATCAGGGGAAGCAAAGAAAAATATAAAGGGCTAGACTGTGGCTGGCCTGGTGAAGGGAATGGGGGTAAGGGTCAGAGAGTCTTCCCCATCCCATCCCCTGTGGAAACCAGCCACAATTTTGGGTAGTTGAGTCCATGCACAATGTCCACTTTAAAATGAGTTTGTTGGGGGACAAAGACAGGACATTACCTCTGCTCACATCCCTGCTATCAAGGTAACAAACAAGGGGAGCACCCGATGCACCCAGCAGAGGAAGGATGATCCAGCAGTAAGGGAGAAGGATAGTCCATGGTTAGGGTGCTAGCCTCAGCCATGGAAGACTCAGATTCAATTCCTTGCTCTTCCCCAGATTTCCTGGGCAAGGCTGGGTTTAGCCTCTTCGTGCTCCAGTTCCTTCTCTATCAAAATGGCAATAATAGCACTTCTCTAACCCACGGGTGCTGCGAGGATAGATTATGAGGTTTCCAGATACTGTGGTAATAGGTACCATAGCTAGACTTACTGGTGCAGCTGTCATTCTGGTGTGAACTCTCCAAAAAAAAATAAAACCACCAACAACCCTGTATCAGCCAGCGCTATAGCATAACCTCTGGTCCAGTGCAGACTAAGGCTTTAGACCATAGTTTAGCCCAAAACATTTGGCTTACCACCTGCCCCATTATATATTCCTAAATTTGCAGCGGCTTTTAGCATACCATCAAGTTCTAGATCTTGATTGCACTGCATGACAATTATGGAGACCTTCTAAATGACAGCACAGTCTTTCAAATGTTCCCATATTTTCATTCTCTAATTGAAGAAAAGTTATGATCCTATTAGTATGATTTTTTAATCTAGAAATTATGGTCTTGTGGTAGATGTGCTACGTACATATTCACTGATTAAATATGACAGTAATGAAAATATATTCCATAAAACAGGTTTGGGATGTCAGCCAAAGTGTTCCTGGGTAATCCCTGTGAATGAAAGAGGATTTGTGGGTACAGACACAAAGATTATTCCATGCCCTGCAGTGGAGCCTCTAATTCAAAGCCATTCCTGTCTGCCCAGCTAATGGGTTAAGAACAATCCCACCCACAATGGACTGGTTCTTTCTTTGCTTCAGTATTTGTGAGATGCTTACAAAGAGTCTGTCAATGGAGGTGCTGCCTTTCAAATGAGATGTGAAGCCAAGATCCTGACCACCTGTGTTGGTTAAAGGTTTTCAAGGCACTTTTGTAAAGAGTAAGTTTGTGCCAAGTGTGCTGGCTAACTCCCTTCTGGATAATTACATCCTCCCTTCCCAAATCCCCCCTGTGGAGTTTTGCTAGGATACTAAACTCTTCATTTCCTATCTTAAAACATTCCATAGTGTTGCAGTATTAAAATGGTGCTGTGGGTGTGCAAAGACTACAGCCTACTATGCTGACCAACATTGTTGCATTCTTTCTTTGCACTCCCCCTTCGGTCCATCTGCATCTTTGTTTTCTGCTTAGATTGTAAACACTTTGGGGCAGGGACTGTCTTTTGTTCTGTGTCTGTACAGTGCCTAGCATAAACTGGTGCTGGTGTGCAGTGCCATTGTTGAATATCAGAGACAGAAGGCGGGTTGGTCCAATAAAAGAGATTACCTCACCCACCTTGTCTAATACCCAAGCGGTAGTCGGTGTCAGCAAGTATTACGGCTTTATGTAGTTAGGTTGAGACGAGCCTCTTGGCAGTCTGGCCAGCTCCCCAGCCCCCATCTCAACCCCTGCATGCTGCTGCTTTTCATAACTCTTCCTTTTCTCTGTTTTTCATACCTCTGAAATCTCATTACCTCAGCCTGTCATAAATAATAAAATAACAGCAGTTCAGAACAAAGCTCAGTCAAGACTCAATACAGTGGGAAAAATGAAAATCATAAAAAGTGAAAGTTAATGGCCCTGCAACCACTATTGGGAGCGTTGCCGAAACAGGCTGTGCAGTTTCTGCCATATCAATCACAGCTCAGTTAGAGATTCTGCAAGGGCTACCTTGTTGCTATTGTTACTGGGGAAATATCCAGGGCAAGATTACTTCCCAAAGCACAGCCTGCTGTCAGTGTGGCTTGTTAACCTGAGAGAACTAGGGATATTTAACCCAGTCTCATCCCAGTTCTGATCTCTCCTCGTCCATGAAACCAACTCTGTCAATGCCGTTTTGGAGGAAGTAGCTAATCTTAAATTAACAGAAGTTTGAATGCTGAAAATTTGTTTTGGACACAACGAGTAGAGAAGACAGTGGCATGAACTTTGGCATGGACTAACAATCCAGGTACAAACCCACTAGAGAGTTTGGGTCTATAGTCTGGTTGCTAGCCCCTGCTGCCATATTTTCACTATTATTACGTGTGCTAGCTAGATTAAAGCTAGCACGGGGATGCCTACAATCACTTTCATTTGCAGTCTTGACATATCCTTAGCTGTGGCAGGCTTTGCTGGGCTAACGGGAGTGAAAAGCAGTAAACATTTATTTTAGTGTCAGAGGTGAGCAAATCAGGCTCTGGCTATGTACAAAAGTAGGTCTGCTGAGTAAAAATAAATAGCTTCTACTCAAAAAATTGACTCACTTTAAAAAGTACAGCTCCCCTACATTGTGCAAAACTCCAGCTGTTAATTTCAAGAGAAAACACTTCGGTTTAAAAACAGAGACACAAGCAAAGGGATCATATATTTTAAAACCTTATAGAGCTGTCAAGCTGGTCAGTAAGAGTTTGCCAACACACAATTCAATATGTTGCTATTACGTTTCCTTTTTATTGTTTTCATCATCAAAGGACCTGACTTTACAGAATTAAGATGAAAAGGAGTACTTGTGGCACCTTAGAGACTAACAAATTTATTAGAGCATAAGCTTTCGTGAGCTGTAGCTCACGAAAGCTTATGCTCTAATAAATTTGTTAGTCTCTAAGGTGCCACAAGTACTCCTTTTCTTTTTGCGAATACAGACTAACACGGTTGCTACTCTGAAACCTGTCAGAATTAAGATGATTCAGCTTTAGAGAAGTTTATAATGAACATACAAAAATGTAACAATGTTTGGAACTCAGGTGTGGAGAAGGGCTCTTGGGAAAATACTACCAGGCTGTCTGATGCCATCGAGAGCACATTCAAACTTTCTTTAAAAACCATTGTGAGGAGGGATTTTCCTAATATAAGCCGCAGAATGCAATGTTTAGAGTGGCGAGTGGTGATGACAATTAAAAAATGTGTCCAGTCTTTACGGGTGTGCTGCATTTAGTTTATTCTTTTGATCTCTTCGTAAGCAAGATGCATGCTACTTGTGTATATTCCCTGGCATTTATTTTCATTAGTTAACTCTGGTAGCAGGTATAAATATTATCCCAGAAGTAAAAGATTCACCTTTCAGTTTTAAGAACAGTGGTTCATTATTGGAGGGGAATAATGAAACATTATTTTTCTATAACTGGGTCATTGCTTTCTGGTTGAGGGGAATGGAAGCTATTTAGCCAATTGCAGATTAGCTGCAGTAGTTACTCTCATAGCCATTGAGCTGAATGCCAGCTCAGCCATGCCAGTGAAGAACATCGCAGGAGAAATCCTGGGCTGTCTGGAAGGATGGAGCAGGAGGAGATTCATAGACTTTAAGGCTTAAAAAGGGACCATTATGATCATCTATTCTGTCTCCGGCAGATCATATTAATGTCTTTCATGTCCCAGGGCAATTGTGTCTCCTTGCTCTCTCTTACCCTTTGGGCTTTTGTAACAAGTGAAGCAGTCTAACAGTTTATAGAGAGCATTGATATGCAGTGTCCTGTCCTTCTATCTGCAGTCAGAAGTTTATGCTTGTCTTAAAGGCCAGGCAGAGAAAATCTGGCGGTCCCAAAAGGCAGCCCTGAGCTCCCCCGTTGTTGAGCAATGAGTAAGTGAAAGTGGAGTAGGGGTCAAATGTAACAGAGTCTCTTTCTAGATTTACCCACTCTAGGAATCCTGGATACAGATGCCTCCAAGATAGGATGGGAACCTCCATTGTTATCACTGCACTTTACTTTGCCAAACTAGGTGGGAGACAGGTTAGACTCAATAACTTATCTGACAGTGTTTTAAAAAAAAATCAACATAGGAAGCAAAGTGTGGGCTAGGTCACTAGAGAGGAGACATTTGGAGAAAGGAGGGACTCCATGCAGCTCAACCAACATTGTTCATTATATTAAAATGTAGACTACAGCTTAAAATGAACCCCTTTATACACAAGGTGGATTTAAACATCTGATGCATGGGATCCTCTGGTCTTCAACTGACATCAGCTTAATGGGGTGAGTGATAATTCAATTCTATAAATATAATTTGGTATTGTTTCTCTCCTCCATGATATATATGCCTGCCCTTGAGATCCCATTCTATTCCATATAGGTTCTTGCACTACACTCATCACCACAGTATTCTTCAGATCCCACTGCAGCACCTAGTGAGCTCTAACATTCATCATTTGTGCTGGTTTATTTTTGTTTTCTTCCTATAGAAGCACATTGTTCTCTTCACTTTCAGAGTTATATAGCTATTTTGTGCTAATCTGGGCACTGCCTACTTTATTTGATATTACTCTCATTTAGCAATTATTGCAATTATTGCTTACTATAACAAAGCACCTATGTCTTTCTAGCAAGACTTTATCAAACTCTCCTTTCCCAGTCACCCGGAGTAGCCTAAGAACAAGGAGAAAGTATTGACTGTCCATTGAATTAACTTCAACTTGTAAAAGTTATTTAATTAATTGTATTTAGGAAAAAAAATAGGTCCTAAATATTTAACCAGCTCCTCTGCTGGTACAAATTGGTCTAGCTTCACTGAAATCAATGGAACAATGCCAGTTTACGTTGGCTCAGGGTTTGGCCTGTTATGTCTACTTGCCATCAAGTCTCGGTTCAGATAACTATTTTCGGGGTGTGGTGAGGCAAGCGATAACTTTTGCGTATTAAGCAGCCTCACTGACAAATGTTCCATCAAAGTTCATCTTTCTTTTATCATTTGGAGATGAACATAATTATCCATATTTATGGATTGGATACTATGTCATTGGAGCAGCTTCTGTGCAAATTGCATCAAGAATGTAATAGAACAGGGCTGTGTGAACATGCAATTACTTGTTTGTACTCAGCGCACACTGAAGCTCCACTTACTTCTAGCCCATGCCATCATTTATATTAAATGGTAACATTATCCAGCCGAGGGCATTCTTCCCACTAACTGAAATTTGAATACCCTTTTTTAAGCATCAGCGCTATTCCTCTTATTCACAGAACCTTCTTCACTTCTGGTCTACTTCGTGGATGTCTGTGCTCTTATTTGGAATTTGAATCACCCCAAATCATAGTCATGCTGGAGCAGCCAACTAGCTCATGTTAAGAACAAATATTGATAGGAAGTACAAATTTACAGATGAAGAATGATGCCTATAAAAGGAAATGGTGTTTATATTAAAAGGTCCACATGCAATACATAGTAACTTAAAATGGGCTGTGTCAGGAGGACGGCTCTAAATAGTTAAACAGAGAGCTATCCTTAGTTGCACCCAGGGTCCACAGTCAGTCCAAGGGTCAAGTAAGGTGTGAAGGTGGCTTAGAACCACCTTTACTTCCCTCCAGCCCCCAGCATTTCACCAAGCATGAGTTTAGCATATCTCAGGATTAAGCCCAAGGTATATATTTTGTTTTTTTTACCCAGAAGCATGGCCAAATTTGGCTTGGTGAGAAAGTTCAAGTAGGTGCAAGATGTTGTGTCCACACTAAAAGAGTAGTTGTTAATAGTTTTTGCAGCAGTTGTCACTCAGTGGTGCCTGATTTTTGCTGACAATAGGGTTGTATCTTAGGGTATGCCTACACTGCAATTAAAAACCCGTGGCTGGCCTGGGCTAAGGGGCAGTTTAAGTGCAGTATAGGCATTCAGGCTCAGGCCGAAGTCAGATCAACTATTTTAGCTTCTTGTCGACATTTGCAGAAACTCTGAGACATATTATCTGTGAGTTGTAGATCTCACACCAATATAGATTAACCGAAATATTATCTCTTTTATTGCTTCTATGTTTTATTCTGTTGAGTGATGTGAACTGTGTCTGGCAGTGGGGAGAAAAGAAATACATGGACCAAAAGTCAGAGTACCATTAACTTCCTAAACTTTAACATAATAAGTATACCAACACAAGTGAATTATAATAATCACCCATCCCTGACTTTGATGGATGTTGTCCTCTCAAATTCACCTCATACTGTTTTATGAACTAGATTATTTGCCTAAATCATCAGCCTATGATTGATTAGGGAAGAAAAATGAATACATAATCACCTCTCCATATCACACTACAAATAAGAAAGTTTTGTTCAACAGGCTGATTAGATTAAAATAAATCTTACATTTAGTCCTGATGAATGCAAATTTTGTTCTGAAATGTTGTGCTAAAATCGCATGAGCCACTTACCCCATTGTCTTTCAGATAGTTATTTGCCCCCTTCTCCATATTCTTCTTCTTTAAATGCCTACATGGCTATATCTACTTCCCAAACTGTGCTGTCAAAGAGGCATTGCCTTAGGTCATCAAAATATTGGGAGCAGCAAAATATGTATTATGTGAGTGACCGGTAGACAGTAAGCAAGATGCATTCACTTGTTTACTTAAGACAAAATTTTGATGACCTCTTTAGAAGAATTGTACTGTTACCCGGGATTTTAAGGACCCACAGCACGGGCAACTTAACTATTTTACTCCAGGCAGTGTCAGGAATAAATCAATAGGGACACAGCAATTCTGTCTGATCAAAGATTAAATGCAATTAAGCATGTTTTATCTAACAGTTTATTATTATCTGCAGTTTATTATATTTAAGCACACACAGACATAAGCAATGGGTTTAGAACATCCCAGATATTTACCTCCATCTGGAACGGTATTGAGTAATTAACAGTGGATTCGCAGTGGCAAGTCACTCACCCACCAGGGCGAAAAAGTGTCAGGAAAAAATCTCTCAAGATGGCTTCAGAGGACTGCTCCAAAATACACTCTATTAGCTAATCTTTTATAACTAACTGCTACAAAACACACAGGTCATAATGACTCCTACTGGATCATCACTTTTCTAACTTTCAATACACTTTCAATAACAGAGGCATCTGTATTCAAGGTTTTCCAACCACCCACCAAGGTTTTCAGCCTCAGTTGTTTACTTGTCTGTCCCCTCCTCCCATTCTGATTAGCAGAAACTATAGCTAGTTTTGACCTTGCTTCTGAAAGCCTGTCTCCAAATTAACACTTAACTGTATGGTGTTCTATTTTACTAATTCAGGGTGGCTGAATGCACATAATATGGTTATAATTAGCTTGGTGACATTCAGGGGTATACACACCCCTCAAATCCAGGGCAATAGTACCTTAGAAGAGATGGGAAAAGTGCAGTGAATGTTTTTATTTGCTCAGTCCACATTTTAATATGTGAGAGGGAGGACTAGGGTGACAAAGGAATTAGAAATCCTAAATCATAATTTCTCCTGGCATCCGAGCTTTGAACTGTCTTGAAGTTATACTGAAAGAAGGATGATTACATTTTGAAACTTGTTTTATGTAGAATATATATATCCTGTTGAAGGGGTGGGTGTGTGTAAATTAAAACATAAGGTTAAAGTGGAAATCTTTTGCAGTGTCCTCTGATTTCCAGGAAAGAACTTGGGGAGATTTTTTTCTCTTACAAACCTTTGAGGTGTTCTATATTTTGGTGAATAGAAGTAATCTATAGCGACTTATCTATCTGAAAGTGAAGGAAAAAAATACCTACAGCCCCACCAGGGGTTCTGCCAAGTAAAGGAGATTAAAGAAGGGGGGGGTGATTATACATGAAAGAACTTTATATTTGAAGAGAAATATGCAGTCAAGAAACAAAAATCAGATTCAACTCAAAATACACCCTGCCTTAAACACCAGGAAACACTGACTCGAGAAAGTTTTGTGAAAAATGTAGTACCTCAGGGACAGGGACAGTACCTCAGGCTTTACCTTTACATCTTCTAAAGCATTGTGAAAGCTTGGCAAATAAAAATAAGTTGGCAGTGTGAATATGGAGAAAATAAATTATAAGGAAGTGCTTATACTTTTGTCTCCCTCATTTAGAGAATTAAAGTCTGCTGCATGAGAAGAGAAAAAACTTTGGAGAAACACCAGCTTCAGCAGCAGCTAATAATGAAACAGAGTAATTTATGGGGTGAATATAATGAAAAGAAGGCAGAAAGGAAGTATGATGAAGTGTCTACTCAACAGTGTTTTCCCTGAGTGTGAGTGTCATGATTTTTCATAGGCTGGATTGCCATTCCCAAAGCAAATCCTTCTTTCTGCAGAGTGCTAACCACCTTACCGGATCCAGCCCTTTCAGAGCTCTGAGAATGAAAGAGTTAATGAAAAGTTAATAAAGAAAATATGCTTACAGAGTATCACATCTTTATCAATCAACTGGAAATTATCACTTGAATTATTTATTAAAATTCCCCTTTAATCTTTTCTATTAATAGAAGAGAAATAATGGACTGGAATGTTTGATACAATTTTGCAGCTGAAAAATAGCAACCTGTTATCCCCTTTTAATGAATCCAGCCTCGTGAGGTGTGCCATGGAAAAGACAGACTTATTAATGTCTCTGTGCTGTAGATTGACATGGCACATCATTAAAGCGCAGACATAGTCATTACTTTGTGCCACAGTGCTTTGCATTATTAATGTACTCAGTGCTGTGGGGACACAGGAAATGCATCAGTGGTCTGTGCGTTTCTAAGCGCCATGATGGATTACAAAGGAGATGCCAAGATTCAAAGCCTAGTATTGCATTTGGCCTTTTAAAGTGATTTCCTTCAGCTCCTCCTTGGGTCTCATCTTGCTATTGTACCATATGGGAATGCCAATGAAACCAATGGGAGATTTGAGCACTAACTGAGGACGGTATATAGTCCTTAAGTACTGTGTTAAAGTAATAACATTAAATAAGACTTGTTTAAGAAAAAATCTGAGTTAAGACCCAGGGATTCAGCAAAGCACATGATATCAGTGAGACTACTTACATGCTTAAAGTTAGGTACTTGCATAAGTGGTTTGCTGAATTGGAGTCTAAGCTAGAGGTGTGTGAATGACTGTCTTGGTTTTGTTTGTTTTGTCCCCTGCTTCAGTGGCCAAAAAAGTGGTGGTAAAGCTGGAAAAAATTCATGAAACATTTTGGTTTTGAGGGTTTTTTATCCGTTTTATTAAAATTGAAATAAAATTAAAAACAAAACAAAAAGTTGTTTTGCATTGAACAATAAAAAACATTGTTTAAAAATGTCAGTTTCAATTTTTTCAGAATTTTTTTCAGCAAATTCGACAAATTCATGAAATGTTTCAGTTGATCTGAATCTAAATTTTTCAGCTAAAAAGGTTTCATGTGAAAAATTGCACCCAGGTCTACTGTACTTTAAAGAAATCCACAAAAATTCAGCAGCAGGCTTCTTAGTCCATTGTGAGTTTATCTCATGTTTACTGGTAGATATAGTACACAGCAAGCACAACATAGTACATAAGATAATTACCTCATCTGAGACACTCAGACATACTGTAATATGTGTGGCTACTGTGAGTAAGCACCACTGCCCTATCCTGGATGCATTCAGAACTGTGTAACTACTGTATATCATAGACCCTATGCTGCTAACAGCTCAATGAATTTCTCCTTGAGCTCAACGGTTTGGTTAAGGTGTTTGCATTTGGAGCAGGAAGACCAGAATTCTCTCCTAGGTTTCATTATGCAGTTCTGAGCAGATGTAATGTGCAGCACAGTGTGACGATGGTGCTGGGAAACTGTAGATTTGTAAGTTTCAGAGTAGCAGCCGTGTTAGTCTGTATTCGCAAAAAGAAAAGGAGTACTTGTGGCACCTTAGAGACTAACAAATTTATTAGAGCATAAGCTTTCGTGAGCTACAGCTCACTTCATCGGATGCATTTGGTGGAAAAAAAAAAACTTTTTTTTTTCCACCAAATGCATCCGATGAAGTGAGCTGTAGCTCACGAAAGCTTATGCTCTAATAAATTTGTTAGTCTCTAAGGTGCCACAAGTACTCCTTTTCTTTTTGTAGATTTGTAACTCTACTTTTGGTAATATTAAAGTGTAGATTTTTGTGACCTATTTACCTATCTAAAGATACCAAGTGTTTGGTTTGTTGAGCTTCCTTTGTGGAGCTACAAAGGGTTGTACAAATATTATTGACTGAGTTTTACTTTTCAATATTTAACTTCAATATACTGTACTTTGCTGACCAAGTTAACTGCTTATGCAAAGTTCTTATCCCTGACCCTTGCTGCAGGTCTGCATTCATTCTTTTCTTGCAAAACTCCCTTTGACAATAAAAATTTGATGCATGGAAGTGAGAATAATGTACATTAGAGGCATGTTGTGTAGAACAGAAAGAGGAGAACGGGGCCCTTAATGAGCATGAAGGAAGTGGAATATATTCAACTGAAGTTGTGCATATGCATTTGATTCTGCATTTTACATAATTTCAAAAATGACGGTTACATATTCAACTTTTTGAACTTTACACATTAATCGTCCATTTTACTGAAGTACATCAACAATTAAGCTATACTTAGACTTTTTGTGATATTTATTCTTTATGCAAATACACTTCAAGGGCCAGATCCTCAGCTAGTGCAACTGGCCGTAACTGCATGGAAGTTAGTGATGCTAGACAGATTTATGCTAGCTGAAAATCTGGCCCAGACCAGAGTGCAATGTTCTCTTTCCAGCTATTTCTTTCCACTGCATATTAATTTTAAAAAATTACTGTCGTGTTCTTTTCAACTGAAAGGCATTAATTTGCATATGGATTTAATTGCTTCATATTGCCATTGTAAAGAAAAATTAAAATAACTAAAATACTGAGGGGAGCAAGATCATGTAGATTTACTGGGCGGAGGGGGCGGGGGAGAGAAGAGGAAGTGGAAATTCTGTGGCATGTTTGTCATACCACTGCATGGCTCCCCCACATCCCAGCTCCACAAGGTAAAAACACTAGGGCTGAGGAAGTGGAAAAACCATGAGCAGATATGGAGATGGAGCATGCTCTGTGACCTGCTCCTTTCCAGATCCTACAGTTATCCATGCAACACTAACTTCCACCAAGGACCTTGGTCATGGCTTGCACTGAAAAGCTACAGAAATACAGCCTGACTCTGATGGTCCCAATGGATTTCTGTCCTCCAGAGGTTTGGAAGTCCACAGCCTGAGGAGAGCTTTGGTAAGAACAGGCATGATGTCAACTTTGCAGATTGTCCTTGGCCCTCTGTCACCTTCTCAGCTTTATTTTTCTTTCTGAAAATGGGTACATTCTACCCTAATGTACAGTTTAGCTAGGAAGTTCAGAAGTACCCAGAGTAGTTAGGCACCCAGCTCCCAATGACTTTTTTTACATTTGGTTATTTTGATTAATCCTGATTATTTCATCAGTAATGCAAAAGCAAGGCGTTCCCCAAACCACTGGCTTGTATTGCTGTCAGCTTTAATTGACTAGATGACAACTTAAGACCTGTGTTTATCTACCATGATTCTAACCACTCAGTGGGTAGTGAATATTCTTTTTAGTTTAATGCACTGAATGAAATTTGTATGCAAGTATATTAGCAAAGCTAAACACTTGACTGAACTATGCAGCTCAATTAGCAAAGAATAATGGGGCAATAAGTAAAGTGTATGCAATTTCATCAAGCCTTCATAGCTCGGTAAAGTCTATAGCACAATCAGGAAAGCACAAAGAGCTACTGTTAGTGTATCTAACTGAATATTTGCTTGTTACCATTGACTGGATCAAAAAGAGTGTGCCAGGCAAACAGAAAAATGAGTAGTTGCATCAGTATGATCTACAGCTCAATCAGGTGCATATACTTATTAATTAGCAAAGTGTGACACTTCATTTAATTAAGACTATAGAAACGTAACACCTGAAGCAGGACATCAGATTACTGTAATGTGCCGCTTGATCACTATCAAACAGCACCCAAACAGCTCCTTTAGTAAAACTATATACAGCATAATTTTTAAATTAAGTAAAAAGTAAACTGGTCAAAGCAACTCCACGATTAGCATGTAAATATGTATAGTCTGAGGAATCTATGTCCTGGATCTCAGGCAGGCTTAGCCTATGGTTTAAACCGTTCTTATGAGATTGTAGACAAAAATAGTGGAAATAGTGTGAGAAAAGCTGATCTTTTGCAAGACTTCTGCTATCTTCAGCTGCTTCTAAGCCTCTTCCAGAAAATAGGTCCTTCTCTGGCTTATGACAAGATGAGATCCAAAACATGAACATGCATTTGTGGAATTTGGATTTGTGGAATTTGGATCTGAGTTTCCAGTACATGGCCTTCTTTAATGTAAATTTTTGTCCAATAAAGTGCCCTGCTATTCTGCTGTGCAATATTAGGGTAACTTCTACAAGACAAGACAATAAATTGAAGTTCGTTGAAGCGGAGTTAGAACAATACCAGTGCAGGTGTTAGGAAAGGCATACCTACCAGAGTCTACGGCCAGGCACAGATGAGAGAAAAAAATGACCATGGTAAAAGGTGAGTTTCTGCATTCCACAGTTAATGGTCTCTGAAAGTCATGTTGTTAGTGCTACAAAGAAGAATGTAATTGGGGATGCTTGCCAATATCCCTAGCATTAAAGTCTGCTTTTGAATTCATATGTGTTGATTAAATTGGAGTCATAAGTACAGCCAACAGCAGAATTTCCTCCTTAAAATACTTATAACTCAGAAAACGCTAGTTGTATTCTCTAGCTGTATTAGAACCATCAAGGCTCCCTTAAAGTTTCAGTGCAGCAGGTTAGGATATTTTTCTGGATGATATAGGGTATCCAAACAGCAGCCTGTAAAACTTTTTAAATGTAAGCACATTTTTATCCTCTGGAGGTTGTGTGGTAATAGTAGGAAGGGAAACATCTACCTGTCTTGATCTGTGTTTCTTATCTAATTAGGTTTCCCTCACTTCACTACTTTGGCACCTTATGTGACCTGAACATGCAACATTTCTAAATTTCTCAAAGAAAGACCTCCTACCCCTTCTGTTTTATAAAGTCTTCTCAAAACAGAGAATGTCTTAGTGCCCTTATATAAATCCATGGTACGCCCACATCTTGAATACTGCGTACAGATGTGGTCTCCTCATCTCAAAAAAATATACTGGCATTAGAAAAGGTTCAGAGTAGGGCAACTAAAATGATTAGGGGTTTGGAACGGGTCCCATATGAGGTCAGATTAAAGAGACTAGGATTTTCAGCTTGGAAAAGAGGAGACTAAGGGGGGATATGATAGACGTATATAAAATCATGAGTGGTGTGGAGAAAGTAAATAAGAAAGTTATTTACTTGTTCCCATAATATAAGAACTCAGGGCCACCAAATGAAATTAATGGGCAGCAGGTTTAAAACAAATAAAAGGAAGTTCTTCATACAGCGTACAGTCAACCTGGAACTCTTTGCCTGAGGAGGTTGTGAAGGCTAAGACTATAACAGAGTTTGAAAGAGAACTAGATAAATTCATGGAGGTTAAGTCCATTAATGGCTATTAGCCAGGATGGGTAAGGAATGGTGTCCCTAGCCTCTGTTTGTCAGAGGGTGGAGATGGATGGCAGGATAGAGATCACTTGATCATTACTTGTTAGGTTCACACCTTCTGGGGCACCCGGCATTGGCCACTGTCGGCAGACAGGGTACTGGGCTGGATGCACCTTTGGTCCGACCCGGTATGGCCATTCTTATGTTCTTGTGTTCTCAAATGGATTTAATTTCAGTGCTTGTTTCCAGGCGATAATGTTACTGGGCCATCATGTTGCATCATTATTATGGGAATGTCTGCTTAAAGGGATGTGTTTACCACTTTGCCTTAAAATTGGCAAGATTCAAGCTCCTTTCTCTAAACGTGTGCACACTGTTCACAGGAACTCATTGAAAAATGCTCTATCCAATGTCCCTGAGGATTAGACCCTTTACAATGTCACTCTCTATCTGCCATGATAGGTTGCAGAGGCAAAAGCAATCTCTGAGACAGCTTGGCTTTTGTTCATTGAGGTATTTTAAAAATGAAAACAAGGACCTTTCAGTGGACTAAGATTCAGATTATATATACATTGCATGCATACATACATATATATACTACTGGATTGGAGTACCTGTATACTATTTTATACTTTATTCATTTAATTGTATTCTAATTCTTTGAAAATTGGTATTCCATTGGTAAGTATAACTCTTAGTTAACCAGAATTTCTGATTAACTGGCACAACCCATTCCCCCAACATGCCAGATAACAAAGCTTTTATGATGTATCATTTTTTTCCTCTCATCTCATATACATATATGTATATATATGAGATGAGAGAAAAAATGATATATATCATAAAAGATTTATCTGGCATGTTGAGGGAATGGGATGTGTGCCGGTTAATCAAAAATTCTGGTTAACTAAGAGTTATACTTACCAATGGAAAACCAATTTTCAAAGAATTAGAATACAATTAAATGAATAAAGTATAAAATAGTATACAGGTACTCCAATCCAGTAGTAATACTGCACTGCAGAGTGGTTGGTTTCTTGAAGCACTTAGGTGTATTCAGGTAAAGTATAAAGGTATACAGTAGGTTATTTTATGACACTACATATCACTCTGGGCAGTGCATGTCATACACCCAGATCACTAAAAATACACTTAACACTAAAACTATACTGAACATAATTTAATGTTTCTTTAATCATTCAAAAGGCACTTCAGGATCTTGCAGTGCCACAGGGTCATCATTATCAACATCAGTTATCATTGTAGATGTTGAAGGTGTAGGACAGTGTTTCCCAGATGTGGGACGCCGCTTGTTCAGGGAAAGCCCCTGGTGGGCCCGCCCAGTTTGTTTACCGGCCAATAGGGGCTGCAGGAAGCGGCGGCCAGTACATCCCTCAGCCCGCGCCACTTCCCGCAGCCCCCATTGGCCGGGCACAGCAAACCACTGCCAGTGGGAGCCACGATCAGCCGAACCTGCTGCTGCGGCGGTAAACAAACCGGCCGGGCCCTCCAGGGGCTTTCCCTGAACAAGCAGCGTCCCAAGTTTGGGAAACACCGGTGTAGGAGATTGGGCTGAATCTGTAAGGACCCTATGACACACCCTGGAAGCTGCTTTTTTGAATAAATCCTTGATATCAGCCTGCTTGCTTGTCTTCTGCCTCTTTTGCATAAAAGTAGAGTGCAGAATATGTAATTGCATCACCTCCTGGACAATATACTAGTCCTGGTTACTAGATTGAAGATTTGTATTGGGAGAGATCAGAAATGCCAGTTAATAGAGCTTCCTGGTTGATAAAGTGGAGGATAACACACAGCTTTTACTGTGTGTGTGTGTGTGTGTGTGTGTTTGTGTGTGTGTACACACAAAGCCTGTAATGTTTGTTTTTATAAACATTACAGTCTTTGTTGATGCTTTTATATGAGGATTCCCATAGCAGATGTTCTGTAAGCACTGGATTTTTCTGGTTGATGGCAGGAGATTAGGAGGGATAGGGAGAGATTAATAAGAATACTAAACAAGCCTAAATCTTGTGCTCTTTGAAGAGGTTTCCATGCGTCTTTGAAGTTTTAATGGGTCTTAATGCAAAGCAATGTCTTCTTACACAAAACTAAATTCTTTAATGTAACTTTAAATCTAGAGCCACTTGTTGTCAGAGCTTTCATATAGAATCTTATCCTCTCATATTTCATTTAAAATATTTTAAATGTAATGATACAGAATTTATTAATTGATCAATAGGTTGTTTGGGGACACACACAGCCTCTTATATTGATCTAACTGCTCAACAAGGTGATTATGGGTAGAGAAATCGATATGGTATCTTGCCAACTAATCTTCATTGATGCCGGGTTAAGTTAAAGAGCTCCCACTTAAGGCTTGATATATGTACATTCACCTGGACAATAGTTTTTTAAAGTATCATTCTGTTTATATAGAAAAAATGAAGCTATGGTATCAAGTAAAATTAAATCCAGTAAAGTCAATATGAAATACTTTGGTGTATACAGTTTAAATGGAAAGCCGACCATAAATGCCTAACATTATCATAGGGACTGGGGAACAACTAGTTCAGAAGTAACAACTGCCCCCTTCTTTGCCCCCTTTCTAGATCGGTAACCTACATCAAGCCTTTCTAAAAATTCCAGAACGTTAGGTTAGTGAGATAATGTCTTTCTTTTATTGGCCCAACTTCTGTTGGTGAGAGAGACAAGCTTTTGAGGCACACAGAACTCTTCTTCAGGTCTGAAGCTTGTCTCTCTCATCAACAGAAGTTTAGTCCAATAAAACATACTATCTCACTCACCGTCTCTCTCTAATACCTATCTGCCTACTCCAGCCATAGCTACCAATTAATGTGAAGTTCCATGTCTTATCCCCAGCATTTCTTTAGGCAGAGTGGTGTGACTATAAGCCAATGTTTACGAGTGACTGCAAATTACTTATGAATATGCAAATTAGCTAATCGACTACTTTGAATAAAATATCAGTGTGGATCTCCATAAAAGTTGTGATCTCTGCTGGTTCCGATCTCACTTACACTTGTGTAAATCAGGAGTAATTCTGAAGTAAATTAAATATCTCTAGTGTAAAAACAGAGAATTCAGGACCTAGATTTCATTTTTTACATCCTATTTTGTCTTCATTGAATGTTGTCACCTCTAACAAACTGATCATGAATCGCTAATGTTTTTTTCTTAAAGCCTCAGCTCCTGGAGTCTTGGAGCTCATTTCAGTTTTCATTTAAAAACAAACCTTCTAGCCCATGTGCTTATGGAGAAAAGCTTGAAGATGTGACTCCTAATGTCTCAAAACCAGAAGGAAGATTTAAAAAAATACCCAAAAGATATTATTTTTTAAAATCTCATTATTTTTTGGTGGCGGGGGGCTCAGTAACATGATTTTTTTTCATGTGTAGGGTGCATTCGTTGGACCTGTATTGACTAAGTATTGAGAGGGCTCAATACTTAAAACATTATTGAACTTGAATGTCTAAAACTGTGCATACAACAACTGTGTGTCTGATTTCAATGTGCAAATATTACAGTTTTAGTTGCAAACAGGGTGTTGCTGAATATGGTTGATCTGTTATGCATCCAATTGACCAGCTGTAGATGCAATCAAATAATTACATCAGAGAAAAGAGGCAGAGATATACTTGCTTCTATGCAATTATGTGTCACCCTTAATCACACCCTTACATTTCCTTCAGTTTAAACAGTGTTGCCAACTCTTGTGATTTGATCATGAGTCTCATGAGATTGGGTGTTTTTCTTAAAACCCCAGCTGCTGGAGTCAGGGGGTAACCTGAGAATCTCAGCTTTCATTTAAAAAAAAAAAAGTAGATTTCTAGTCCTCCTTGTTGCACGGAAAAGCTTGCAAACATGACCTTTGTGTACCCTAAATGGCAAATAAAAAAACACAACTTTATTTTAAGCCAATTTCATGATTTGGGAGTGGGGACGGCTGTCCCATGATTTTTAAATGCTTGCGGTTGGTAAGGTATGTTTTAAATAAAATAAATTTCTCTGAGTAACTAGATTTAAATAACTAAGAAGTGGAAATTTGGATTCATATGTGTGGGTGATTCCCTCAGTCAAAGCTGTAGATATCTGTCTTAGAGCAGGATACTAAGGAATGCAAAACAAAACCTTAAGAATAACTAACCAAATTCATCCCGTGTAACTGGGCAGAATCAATAGAATTGCACCAGGAATGAAACTCACCCAAAGTGTGTGTTTGTTTTTCTTTCATTACTGAAGATCTTTCCTGGTTATGACTGAGCTATATATTACTGCAAATAACATGACACAGTATTGATTGCCAAACACTGTCTCTGTTTGATTCTGTGCTCCAGGTGGGCAGGAATTCATTATTTCATATATCATTCTTAACTGGCTGTTGTGATTCCATAAATTCAGGAGGCTTTGCAAAGTTAAGAAGCAAACTTTTTTATTTTTAAAGGATTTTTGAGTGCCTCGTAGTGGCTAATATGACCATTGTGTACTAAGGGAGCAGCTCACTGCCACTGGTTAATTGTAATTTATACTGCATGAGGATCCAAAACATCCTAGGTGCCACACACACAGCAAAGACACAATCCCTGCCAGAGTTTACAGTCAGAAAACTGTGACTTGTCAGTCTGATTTATCTGCCCTTATACCACAGGGCTTTCAAATGGACAGTGCTTTCCAAATCTTTCTTTTTTTTAATGCAAGATGGCAGTAGCCAAGGTGCACAGATAGATGAATTAAGAAAAAAACTGACTGGCTGACATTCAAAAATATACACCTCCCTGGCCCATGTCTTCTTCAAAGAGCCTGGCGTTAATAAGTAGAAAAATGCAAAGCTAATGTTTTGCTTTCTTCATTAATGTCACTGCAGAGAGCTTCATTAATGCCTCAGAGAGACACTCTCATATTTTTGGCTGATTACATTAATGCACAAATTACTGAAGTGTATTTATAAGAATTTCTATTCTGCTCTGAAATACAAAACTATTTGTTGAACTCTTCAACTATTAAAAGCATTCTATTGTCAAAGCACTGGGAAGACATTGGTATACCAGCAAATTTGGTTGGTTTTTTTTTTTTAATGTTTTCAATTATTCCCTTTAACAGACAGATCTATGTGGGAATTTGTTTGTATAGTTCTACAATTAGTAAACAGTTTTGGTTACCTTTACCCTTTTACTGTGTGTGTGTGTGTGTGTGTGTGTGTGTGTGTCTAATTTAGAGCTCTAGTTAAGCTAATGCCAGTAGGTTAATAGGGTGAAAAACACCTACATCTCAAACACTTAAAATCAGCCCTGATTTCAGTTCAACCACTGTGCATGAACCAGTATTATTTTGCTCAATTATTTAGTGTTCACCAACATAGAGCAAAAGCATATGTATCCATCTCTATGGAACTTGTTTGAACTATGTTCATGAGGTGTGCCACATGATACTTTACCTATGACCTTCACTGGCTGAGCTTACTCCGTGCAATTAAAAGAATCCAGGCAAGCCATTATTCAGGGCATATTTTAACTGAGCTCTCAGTATCTGTTTCCGTAATGTATCACAAGTATCTGTTTTTATAATGTATCACATTCAAAAAAAGAATCACATTTTTTGCATGTAATTAGGAAAATAACAGTAGGGCAGAGGAAAGGGTTGAATTTTGCCTTTGACAAAAATTTCATACCTATCTCATACAGGTGGAAAATCTGCATTATTTTATTTATTTATTTATTTATTTATTTATTTATTTTACTTTTAGGGCACAATGCAGCATTAATGCTTATCCAAAATTTATTCACACTGGTTTATTCCAGAAAATGCACTGTAAATCTTCCAAGGAGCTTTCCGGTACTTCCTGGTGCTGACTGGATCATAAATACAGCAAAAATGGACACTTTTGCAGCATAGTATTTCACTTAAAACTGTAGTGGATAAATCTCAGATATGCTACTGGGAACACTCATGCACTGCTCTTTAGGATGGACTAGGCGACTTAATGTAGGTCTTTTAAGGTGGCTGTGGCAGGGAACATATCTTGCTATGTGGTGGTTTTGGGGGTTTTTTAAGCATCATGAAGATCTCTAGTATTGTATAGAGAACTGAGCCAGAAAATCCTTACTCATTTTAGTAGCTACATCTGTCACCCCATCAAAGGCAATGGAACAACTTACATGATTATAGATTATTTATGTAAGTAAGGAATGCAAACTTGCGCCCCCTGCTCCCCCCCCCCCCAACAATGATCTTTATTAATTATAAGACAACCACCGTGTTGGCCAACACATTAGGGATTGAAGTGGAGACCTCCAGAGTATATAGCTTGAGCTAAAGCTCTCTAGCTGGGGCATTAACACGCATATCTTCTGCAGATCAGGCCCAGAGGGGGACCTGTCTCACACACTCACCAATGGGTTATGGTAGCTGTTATGATTTCACTAACTCTGTTTCTTGCTGAATAAAGGAAGGGTCTTCCCCACAGCAAAACCCATGTAGGAGGGTGGAAGCGGAAACCCCACCTGCTCACCTCTCGAGTTCAACATCCTGCTAGTAGGGGTTTAACAGCTGTTACTGAAGCAGGGAGGTGCAAATTGCCAGAAGTGTTGGAAGTAGCTACTTATTTGAGGCTATTCCTAACTATTCCTGCCAGTGATCTTGGTAAAATTAATCCGATCCCTAAGCAGAACATATGCATATTTTAGCAGTTGCTACTGCATATCCTGTGCTTGTCTTATTTTAAATAACTCTGTGTCTACAATTAATGGAATCAAGAATTATTTTTAAACCTATATGAAGCAGATGATGAATTCAACCACATTTTCATGTTATTTTCTGTCAGGAAACATCTGTGCAAAAAAAAATGAAGAATAATATTCTAGAATATTGTGTTCCCTTAGTGATGAATGTACTCATGAGAATACAGTACATCCGCAGAATAATTTCATTACATTTTTCGTTTGACTGGTTTGTGCCTGACATTTTCCTCTAAGATGAAAACTACAGGAATCCTGTTTCCTTCTTGGCAAATGCTGCCATTTCTGCTGTAGTGTTGAGCCTAGTCAGTTACAATCTTTGCTGCACAATACAATTGAATGGCCATTCAGAGCTGTATCCATATATTGGAAAATTATGGCATTAGCCCTATGGAAATGACAATCATTTTCCAGGCATTGAGGACTATGTGACTTTTAAACCATCTGTTTCAAACCAAGATTATAAAACTAGTTGTTATGTCTCAGCCCCTGTTAATAAGAACTCATATACATTAATTATCCAAGAGAGAAATTCAGCTCGGGGCAGAATGCCAGAAGAAGGTCTCTGTGCCTCTTTATTATTATTATTATTTATTATTTGTATTACCATAACATCTAGGAGTCCCAGTCATGGGCCAGGACTCCATTCTGCTAGGTGCTGTACAACTTATGTCCTGCTAAAGTAGGATGTAAATGGTATACAGGTCTCACACAGGGACTGGAATTGGCTGTGCTGCCATTTCTCTGTTTGTTTTTTAGTTTCCCCCCAGTATTCTCTGTTTCTGACACTGCAACGTTCAGGCTTTATTTCTTCCTCCACCTATGCTGTGCTCTCTCATCAAGCCCTTTCTAATTTAGAGTTCTCTAAGTTCCTAGATACAATCATAGTATAGTGCCCCCTACTGGGAAGCTGTTTATTGTAGCTGCGTATGGGGTGAATTTCACAGTTATTTCAGCTCTGAGAACATAAGGTCACTTAACCTCTGTCTTACCTGTCAAGCATAGACAGTGTCACCATTTATTATGAACTGGAGGATATATCCACAAGTGTAAACCTCATGTGCTCACACTGCTGATCAGCAAATTCATCTGACATCTGGCTGTAATCAGCAAGAGCTTGGATGTGTTATGCTGTACTTGCTAGCTGCGTATATTTTTTTTCTAGTAAAGACAACAGGATTCCTTAAGGACACATTAGGTTGCACAATAGACCTCTAGAGCCCTTTGTGTCTTCAGGCTAGTCATTGTTTTCACCACAAAGCTATTAACTACAGCATATGAATAGGAACCAGAAGATTACAGCCATACGGTTGTGTCAAGAATGCAACCCCTTTTTACATTATGTGAAATATATTTATGTTGTGTCAACTTATATTTTCATTACAAAGTAATTCCCATAAGTCACAGGAACTGAACTGTGAATGCCCCGTGTAGTGTGTGAAAAATGGAAGTATACTTATTACTTAAAGTTTTGATTGACTGGCCAGTCCTCTTCTCCTGTCAGGTTAGGTTACCAAGACGAGGCATGAGCGGAGGAGGGGGAATTATATCACACTGAAATGGTTCAACTCTGAGGTGGTTGGAAATTTTCCAAAGGAATGTTTGTTCCATACAAAATGCTGATTTGTCAAAATCAAAACACTCTGTGGGGAATGTGTAGATTTTGATGAAATTTCAGTGCAAACCCAGCAGGTTTCTGATGGAAATTTGCCTGGTTTCCTGCCAGGTTGACCTGCTTCCCTGGGTCCTGGGCAGCCTAGGCTTCCAGGTTGTTTGGCAGCCCACCTGGGATGCTGCAGTGTAGCTGGGACTCCCAGGGTTTCAAAGTTCCCTGGTTTCTGGGGCATCTGGCTGCTTGACCAGCTGGCCCAACTCCTTGAAGTATATTTTCTGATCCACTCTCATTGGAATTGTGCTGGGTACCGTTACGTGCTGGAGAAAACATAAAAGCCATTGACATTCTAGACCCGTGTCCTGCAAACTGCTGAGCACTCTGGCTCAGGTCCGGCAAAGCACTTAAACAGTATGCTCAACTTTAATCACATCTATAGTCCCATAGACTCTACTCACATGCTTAAATTTAAGCCTGTATTTAAGTGCTTTGATGGATCAGGAACAGAGTACAGCAGCTTGCTGGATTGAGTCTGTGTGATTGTAAGCACCTCTGTGATCCTAATTACCCTACACCTTACTGTAATGCGTTTTGTACAAAATATACACCTTGTAAGGTGTCAATGGAAAGCTCGTGACACACTGGTTATTAATATCATCACGTCATGTAGGTGCAAGCATCCGATGCCAAGTTATGGACATAAACTGAAATTATAATTCTTAAAAATGTGTTTGTCAGTCGAGCAAGAATGTCCCCACCCTAAGAAAGCAGTCTGGTTTCCCCACCTGGGAGTTACTTCCATAGTGCTTTGAAAGACATATTGTGTAAACAGACCCATCAAGCTAACAAGGGGTGGAAGCAAACCTCAGCTATTGTGGAGGGGAAGGAGATTGACAATCACATGTCTAAAGTTCATTCAGGTGTACTGGAGGGAGACAGGAACTAAATAATTTACATTTTAGTAGACATAACTCCAGCAGGGAATTAAGCAGCAGGAAACTTCCTTCAAGACAGACTCCAGGTTGCCTACCTCTCAGCTGGAAATCGACATGTATCTGAGGTATCCTGAAGAATCATTTCAAAGATTCATTGCACTCTAAAAGAGGGGGACCAAGAAACCCTAAGTTATCTATCTTTCACCTAAGGAGACAATGGTACCAGTTCTTTGATTTTAGGGGATAGGTCCAGAGCGAGAGGTTTGGTCAGTCATCTTGATGACAACATGTAGTGAGGATTTTACCTTGAACCAAGTCTAGTTTAAGATTTAATTATTTGAAGGTATGTTATCTTTATTTCTCTTGTAACCATTGCTGACTTTAATCCTTAGACTTGTACTCACTTAAAATCTCTTTCTTTGCAATTAAGTAAATTTGTTTTTTTTTTTTAATCTAAACCAATCCAGTGCTGTGTTTGGACTGAACTGTTTGATAACCCCCATCAAAGTAACAAACTCTTGCATATTGATTCTTTAAAAGAGTAATGAACCTTAACATTCCTCTGATTGATTGTTCTGGGACAGGGCTGAATATTTCAGAGAACACGTTTTGGGGACAATTCAGGGCTAGGGAGAGTGTCTCGTCACCTTATCACTTGTTAAGCAAAGCAGATGGAGAACAGTGGAAGCTGTGGTATTGCAGGCAGGTTCTGGATCCAAAGGGTTGGAGTCATCATGGCTGCCCAATACATAAACATAATGCCCTACTTGTTGCAGACTGTGGGCATCCCAGGCAGAGAGCTACAGTAGCAAGGCATTGTAAGGCATTCAGGGTTACGGGTAAGAGGTGACACAACTCTTCACTGGTCTGGATAACGCTCCAGAATGTGACAATCTGTAGTTGCATCTTTTTCTGATGGTGTGAGACAAAAATTGTTGAACAGGGAATTGACCTGTGTTGGGGCCATTATCAGTAGTGTTATGAATTGGAAATAGTACCAAATATCACAACAACTCAAAAAGCCTTACAACTCTAGCACTGTAACATTATGATCCTCCAGTGCCATTAGTATTCAAGATCTGTTGTCTTTGGATGATCTTTTGATTACTATAAAGATGGGTTGTTTTTATTCAGGATGGGTGATTGTCATTGTTTGGGCTTCTGAGGTGGGTTTTTTTTTTAACCAGTGGAAATCCCCCCAGGAGTTGGGGTGGAGGTCAAGCTAGGTCAGGTTCCTAAACTACTACTTCGAAAGGCCTTTGAACATTCCTGCTGGTGGGACAAGAGTACTTGAACCAGGAGCTTCGAGAATCTTCCCCAACCACCCCTCAGTTCTTTCTACTGGCTGAAACTGGAACTATTGCAGGTTGCACACACATTGTCCTCAATGCTTCCTCACCAGTTTTTTTTTCTGATTATTTGGGGGCAAATTTTGTTTGTTAGTATTTTCTTTTAAAAGAAAAGGGGACACTCCCCCTTTTCCTAGCCTCAAACCCCTCCAGGATGGGAGGGGGAGTGAGGGACGAAGGGCCCCATTGGACATTGCTTTCCACAAGGTTCTGCAAGCTCACGGCACAGGAACCTTGATCCTATTATGCAAAGGCCACTCAAAGAACTCCCGTAATGGGTAAGTGAGCTTCATTTCTTTCCTGTCCTGTAATTTAAACACATCTCTCCCCACCCCTTCCCCCCACCCCCGACACATACAACCTCCTCCCAGGATAATTCAGTTAAAAGACAGCAGAATGTTCCACTAACTAAAAGAAACCTGCGATATGTGTTGCCAGGATAGCACATGTGGGTACCACATACTTAGTGTATATACTTTATTTTTTTTATCCACATTTTTCTCTCTCAACCATTCAGCCCTTTTTATTACTGACCTCTCTCTGTATTTGTTTTTCATTCTGCTCTTTGTCATATTCAAGTTTCCTTTATTTTTCTATAGGATTATTTTTCACAAAAATTGTGGGGGGGAGTGGTTTTTCTCCCCTCCTGCTCTCCTAAACTAAACATTCAAGTTCAAGATGATCTTTCAAATTTGTAATGTTTGTGTGTGTGAGGAGTTAGGCACAATGAGTCCTCCCACACCAATCCTGAGTTTTTGGAGCAATTTGCTGCTGGTTTATCTTTCATTTCAAGCTGGTAAATGACATCTTTCCCTGCTGTCATACTGGCAATTTTTTTTTAATTATTCATTGGTCCTAGTTGTCTGCTTTAAAGATGAACAGCTACAAATGCAACTGGAAAGCTGCATTAAATTATCCCGATCAGCAGTCTATAATACACAAACTCTGGATAAATGTGTATAGTGCGTTATATTTGGCTTCAAAGTTTAGATTTTTTTGATGCATGGAACTATGGACTATGCACATAAATTTCACGAAGTGTCAACAATACCATTTAACAAATTAGTTAGACCCCTATAATTTCAGATTTAGCACTTGATTACTAGAGTATCGCAAACAATGGATACAGAAACACATCGATGGTGTATGGTTCTTCTATTATTGTCAAAATTCAACACTCTTTTCATATTGCACATTCTCTAGTGCATTCTCTATGGGCTTGAATCAATGGAGTCAACATCAGGCAATTATTTATCTGCATCTTGCAAATTACAAAGCTCCCACTGTAACAAGGTGGCGTAATTAAATGTTTGGTAGCTAACAATCTTGTATACATGTTTTATCAACTCAATATATGTTAACCGAAAATTATTGCTGTAGCAGAAAATATTTAATCAATGTTTCATGCATATTTCTGACATGGCCCACAACACCATAGGATAAGTACGTAAAAAGAATATATATTATCTCTAATTCTGTTCAAATATCTAAAATATACCATACTGAAAAACCTTTCTGAACTTTTGCAAAACAACTTAACAAAGAGGTCACCAAAATCTGTTCAGGTAGCAAAGGTATCAGACACTGTGTTCTGTTAATCCAGAAACAAAAAGCCAAATTCTGTGCTGGTGTAAAATTGATGCAGTTCAGTTGAAGTCAGCTTTCCAGATCTTTCATTATTCAATTGACTACCCAGGACACTCTCAATCATTACATTACTTTGACTGCTATTATGATACAGACTAAGGGTCTGAGTAAGCAAGGTGTTTGAAGTCGTGCCATTTATGCCAGGGAAGTGGAGAGTATATTGCACACACTGCTTTCAGATGAGGTATTCCATCAGCTTTCACAGAAAATGAAAAAAAAATCCTGTTTTCTGTGCAGTTTTTTGTCTTTTTCCTGTTTTCCACAAAAATATTTTTACAGGCTAAATTAAATTAAATAAAATGAAAATTAAATAAAATTCACTGTTAAGATACAAATGTCTACTTGGGTCAAATGCGGAAAGATCTAGAATTTGTTCTGAAATAGAATTTTGTTCTGCATATAGATATAAAACATGAAGTGGAAAAAATGCCAGATGGAGATTTTTTTAGTGTGGAAAATACATGCACCAGAATGCTCTTTATTTAAGAGACTTAATGGCTCAGGGTATCAGTAATGGGTCACGGAGCATATCATGTCTAGGACACTGGTTCAAATGTAAGCTAGGCTGGTAGTGACTAAATGTTGTTACCCTCTGACAGCTGTTTGAGTGTCTACCTTTGACTCCAGTGCCCAATGGACATATGTGAACATCACAAACACAACACTACCCCTGTTGACATACTTCTTATTGACATCAGCTGAAATACAAAGAAATGATTGAGACTGACCTACTATTTCAACTCTGGAGGTCACCACTCAAAGTCAAGATTTAGGGATAGTATGGAGAAGCCTGTATTACTGTTGTTGTATCTCTTGTACTTAGACAAGACTCCATTCTCTAGGGCTGCTGCCAACAGTGATAAACTAACACACACAGAAATACTGTGGTCATTCCGAGAAACAGGAGAGAAAATGTTACAGAGTTGGGGAATTTTTCTACAAGGCTATATGGATATCTTGAAAATGCATGTGCATTTTACCATCTTGTATCTTAGTCAGTCAATTCTCTGTTGCATTTGTCACATATTCTTTTAGTTTTGCAGAAATCCTCTCCAAAGATGCAGCTCCATCTATCCAGCTCGTTTGACATGCATGACATAAATAAAATAACTACAAAGGAGCGTGAAAGGAGGAAGAAAACTTGGGGGTGAATGCCCCTTCCTGCTCCATTGGCAGATTTCTCATGAGAGGTTTCACACAGGTTTGTTCTTATGGCTTTCCATTTACAAAATGGTTGATGAGGATGTACTTGAAATCCCTGTACCACCCAGGAACAAGTAGAATTCTTCCCTCATTAACAGCAGGGCGCCAGAAATCTACTTCTCCTCCTCACCCCCATACAATTTAACTTTGTTAAAGTATAGGATTTTAGCCTTGTTCTTCAAATACTTGAGGGAAAAAATCTTCAAATAAGAAAATCTTCCAATGACGAGAGGATTCTAACTAAAAAGCTGAGTTTTTGAGCCTTTTAAAATCCAGAATCTGAATGTAGCTATTGAGTTACTTGAGGAAGTCACAGTCACAGAGATCAACCCAGCTGAAACAGTCAGTCTTCTCTGCATGAGATCATCCTAAATCTTTTCCCTGGGCTTGGAAATAGGCTGTCATCTTAAGCTATTACAAACATCTGTATATGTTTAAAACATACCAAGTTTATTTCAGAATGTTTTCATCATGTTTTATTAGCAATGGGTGAAGCTCAAATGGTCCAGAGGTCTGATTCAGAGAAGCATCCAAAAGTCTGGTTGCTTCCCCAAACCTTTCCTGAGCCACTTTGGGTTTCCAAAATTTGGAGTCCATATGTCTTAAAACAGAGGACTTGCTTTCCCTCTTATTGAACCTTAAGTCATAAGGGGCAAAGATAGAAGGCTGAACTGATAGCCCTTGTTGTGTAGAGATTAGAGAAATGCAGGAGACCAAGATCAGGGTGAATACAAGACTGTCTTTTTCCTGTTTATACAGACCCTTGCCTCCTTGGCATATGTCCCCAAGTGGCCACCTTGAATAACAGCTCTAAATGTTCACAACTAATACCATAGCCCCCTTTCTGAAAAGGGCAACGTACTAATACCTTTATCCAAATTTCTCATTAAAAATCTTATATAATAAGAATGGACATATTGACAAAGTAGTCCCAAGGAGCTCTGGCACATCCCTGAACAATCCCCTGTTCTTGAGAATCCTTCACTGAAATGTGTTCTCCTGGATTCAGCACTGTGAAGGATTTGACTCTATGATACCTGTCAAAGTCCCTCTTCTGATGGTTAGTATACTGATATTCCTTCTTTTGTAGTCTCAGGAAGCAGGGCCAACAAAGGTCTAGTTAGGAAGGGATGGTTGGGATAATGGACCTCAAATTGAGATCTTGATCAGTATGCCAAGAAGACAAGATAAGAGTCTGAGGCTCTAGAAACAGCTTTTTTTTTTATCCTTAGCCCACTTTCTGCCTCACTATTACTCTGGAAATACTGGAGGCTGGATGAGTCATGAGTGAAACCAAAGGTATCTACAAAACTGTGTAAGGATTCAGAGGAAAATTGAGGATGATGGACAGACTAGCTATGGAATCCTCAAATGGGCAAAGATTGGTTTCACCCTCTCCACACCTGCATTTGATGTGGTGTTGAGCAAGCTGACAACTTCAATGATTCTTCAGAAATAACGATCAGAAATATACACTAAATTATCAAGATAGAAAAGATCAGTCCTGCCTTTCTGCCATGGCCTGTGTGGAAGAGGGATGGTAGTAATGGTTTTGGTTGGTTGGTTCTCATGTTAGCATATTTCTCAGTTCTCTGTCGCAGCCCGGCCTCTCCACAGAAGCTCTCTGTGGCCCCTCTGTGTTTTTACACCTCTTCTCTGTTTGTTTGGCTGTTAGCTCTGTGCAGTTTTTGAGTTGCAGATTTATCTGTTGGGTGTTTCTTTTATTCTGTTCTGACACCGCTCAGAGGTTAAAGACCCAGGACACTGTGACTGAGGCAAATTCGATTTTTTTTTTCCTGTTTTACAAACTGTTACCCCTCTTGCTGAATGCTCCAGGTGGACCCTGAGTAGGTTGCTCTAAATGTTCACAACTAATATTTGCAGTGTCATTGTAGCTGTGTTGGTCCCAGGATAATGGAGAGACAAAGGTGAGATAATATCTTTTATTGGTCCAAGTTCTTTTGTGGGAAAAACAAGCTTTTGAGCTTGCACAGGGCTGAAGAAGCACTCTATGTAAACTCAAGAACCTGTCATTTCACCAACAGAAGTTGGTCCAATAATGGATATTACCTCACCCACCTTGTCTCGCAACTAATGTCACATTCTGGACCAATAGCAATTGGTCATGTTTTACAGCATGTAAGATGGCAGTGCATAAGATTGTCCAGACTTCAGTGGACACACTGAGGCTGTTATTATGCACAGTATGTCACATTTAAAATAGAGTGCCTCAAAATTATTAGCACTTGTGTGTTTATCTTCTGTTCATAAAAGACAGACTAGTTGGCTATAGCTGCTAAATATAGGTTCCAATGTTTTAATCAACTAACAATCCATTATCCTGTTTGTTAGAACATGATTGATGGGGTGCAGGGATCCTTCTTATACCTTACTACCCCTTAGAACTGCAATAATTAGATTTTGTTGTTGTTCTGTAGGTAAAGGTCAGAAATTCTTCCTTTTTTAGTGAATAGACATTATAATGGACCTGTTCTGTGGGATGTTGAGTGCATCCTTGAATTGACAGTCTCCAGGGCAATTAGTGACATGCAGGAAGTGCTTGGTGGCATGTCTGATCAGACCCTATGGCACAGTATTCAAAATAATTATTCTCCTAAAATAACATAAAATGTATGATCAGGTTAAAAAAAAAAAAAGTCCACCATGGTGAAGACTCAAAGCTAGGTTGTGAGCCCCCTATTGCTAAGACATTGTTGTTTTTATTCTATATTAAAGACCATTTATAAGTGTTGTGGGAAGTGTTATAGTTAAAAAGGAAATAACCTTGTCAAACAAGCTTTAGATTGCAAATGGCTCTACTGTAGCTATACATAGGAGCAAGCAGCAAGCACCCCTCTTTGTGGCCTGCCTGGATCTTTGCTCTGTGCACGGAGGAAGGTTAACTTCTGCTATATCAATTGCCATCACATATACACATGGGCAGGAATGAACAGAGAAGGGCAAGGAGTGGGTGAGCACTTTGGCCTAGTTGATAGAGCACTGGATTGGGACTTGGGAGTCCTGGGTTCCATTAGTTTTGCCAATGGTCTACTGGGTGACCTTAGACAAGCCACTCCCCTTCTCTGTGCCTTGGTTTCCCCATCTGTAAAATGGAAATAACGATACTGAGTTCCTTTGTAAAATGCCTTGAGTATTGATGAAAAGTGCTATATGAGAGTTAGGTAATACTATTGACTCCCTCCCTCCTCTTACTCTGACAAGCAGAGCTAGTGCCAAGGAAGGGAGCATGCTGCACCCTCTGAAAGGTTTTAGAAAATTTATTCTCCTGCAGGAGCAGCAAGGGGAAACTTAGAGTTCCAATTCATCCCTGGGGCTGCACCTGAGGTGGCACAGCTACACACTGCCCTTCATCCAGGGTGAAACATAAAGTCTCAGATTATCCTGAAGGGCAAGTATAAGACTCTTCAAGGCACAGTGAGTAGCATGAGCTGCCGCCTGATTCCAGTGGCACAATTAATGGAATAAGATACTATTCACTGGAATTAAAAGTGACAAAATCTAGTCCAGTCTCATCAAATGTAGCCATTTGTAATGGCTTTCCCAGGTGCTAGTGTGAATTGTGAAGGGTTTCCTGCACCGAAGGGTTTCTCTTCATGGGTAAGCTTTACCAATTATTCCAGTAGAGTTACACTGATACTGATATACCAGTGTATGTCCCCATGTGGATGCTCATTCCAGAGTAAGTGTCCACGTGGGGAGTTATACCAGTATAACAATATCTGTTTAAGTTTATACCGCTTTAACTTTCCCATGTAGACAAGCCTTAAGAAAGTTTGGCTGGTTGGATTTAATTTTGTTTTCTCCTACATTCTGTAGTAGATTTCTCGCTTCCTATAAAGCACGGGCTCTTTCTCTTCACTGCATGGGTATATGATCAACTCCTGAATACAGCACTTTGATACCTTGTTCACATCTCTTTGAAAATGCACACTCCACCTCCTCTTCGCCTCCCCCATCACTTTACTTTGTGGGGAAGTGACACCAGGGCAGTTTTTGCACTTATCCTGACCTTTTCTTCTTTCAAAGGACTCTGAGTTCCCCTTTTCATGTTGTGTATGTGTGCACACGTCCCATTCACTGGGCTTTGTGTCAGTTCTTGATGATTTATTGATAAATAGAAGGTGTCTTGTTTCTTTATCCAACTTTGATCCCTTAAAAAAAAAAGAAAGAAAAGAAAATCACAGTCAGAAGAGCAGATAGATAGTAAGTATGGAGAATTTTCTGACAGTCATTAGTGACTGGAACATCCAGTTACGATTGTCCTGATTGTGGACACACGTTGCTTAAACGATTTGTTTATTTATTTATTTTTCTCTCCCTTTCTTAAGTTAAGATGCAGTCACTGCCCCAAATTGTGAATGCTGATCAGTATAAAATAATTACAAAAATGTGATATTTTTCTGAACAGTAAACAGGATGAAATAGCCAGGCTTTCAAATGAGATCCTCCAACAGAGCTCCCTAATAAACACACCTTCAACACATTCTGACCTCTTCATTTTTCTTTGCAAAGATTAATAATAGGTAGCTTAGCAACGATGCCTGTATTGTCAGCACATGTTAGAGACTTGACAGCATTCAAGGTCGATGTGCAATAAGCTTGGATTGAATGCCATTAACTATATGCCACTTTGCCTCTGGAGTTTATTGCTAAAGTTTTATTCCAGGGAGAAGAAAATACAGTGCTGACACAGCTCATATGTGGACCACATTGGAAGGTGTGGAACAGCTTATCTGACTCAGGAGTGAAAAATGATCAGAACTTCTCGTTTGAAATTAAATCTGCATCAGTTATCACTAAGCATAGTGGCAAATTCTGCATGCAACTTCAGATATTAATAAAATGTAAATAGTTATGGAAGAAATAGTTATGCTTTTTAATTACTGCTGCATGCAAAAATAACAACTCTGTGAATCTGGGAGAAGAAACCAAGTAGATTGTCATTCGGTCCAATCCTGTGAGATGCTGAGTGTCCTCTACTAAGTATCTTCAACTGCCAATCAGTTTTTTAAAAAATGAAAGAGAGAAATACAGAACCACTAAAGCAAGTTCATTACTTTTTGTCTGTAGCTTTGTTCTCCTAGATTCATCAATACTAAGGTCAGAAGGGACCATTCTGATCATCTAGTCCGACCTCCTGCACAGCGCAGGCCACAGAATCTCACCCACCCACTCCTATGAAAAACCTCACCTATGTCTGAGCTATTGAAGTCCTTAAATCATGGTTTAAAGACTTCAAGGAGCAGAGAAGCCTCCCTCAAGTCAACCATGCCCCATGCTACAGAGGAAGGTAAAAAACCTCCAGGGCCTCTCCAATCTGCCCTGGAGGAAAATTCCTTCCTGACCCCAAATATGGCAATCAGCTAAACCCTGAGCATATGGGCAAGTTTCACCAGCCAGATACCCAGGAAAGAATTTTCTATAGTAACTCAGATCCCATCCTTCTAATATCCCATCTCAGGGGATTTGGCCTATTTACCCTGAATATTTAAAGATCAATTACTTACCAAAATCCCATTATCCCATCATACCATCTCCTCCATAAACTTATCAAGTAGAATCTTAAAACCAGATAGATCTTTTGCCCCCACTGCATCCCTTGGAAGGCTATTCCAAAACTTCACTCCTCTGATGGTTAAAAAGGTTCATCTGATTTCAAGTCTAAACTTCCTGGTGGCTAGTTTATACCCATTTGTTCTTGTGTCCACATTGGTGCTGAGCTTAAATAATTCCTCTCCCTCTCCTGTATTTATCCCTCTGATATATTTATAGAGAGCAATCATATCTCCCCTCAACCTTCTTTTAGTTAGGCTAAACAAGCCAAGCTCCTTAAGTCTCCTTTCATAAGACAAGTTTTCCATTCCTCGGATCATCCTAGTAGCCCTTCTCTGTACCTGCTCCAGTTTGAATTCATCCTTTTTAAACATGGGAGACCAGAACTGCACACAGTATTCTAGGTGAGGTTTCACCAGTGCCTTGTATAATGGTACTAAAACCTCCTTATCCCTACTGGAAATACCTCTCCTGATGCATCCCAAAACCACATTCGCTTTTTTCACAGCCATATCACATTGGCGGCTCATAGTCATCCTATGATCAACCAATACTCCAAGGTCCTTCTCCTCTTCCGTTACTTCTAATTGATGCGTCCCCAACTTATAACTAACATTCTTGTTATTAATCCCTAAATGCATAACCTTACACTTCTCACTGTTAAATTTCATCCTATTACTATTACTCCAGTTTACAAGGTCATCCAGATCCTCCTGTATAATATCCCGATCCTTCTCTGAATTGGCAATACCTCCCAGCTTTGTATCATCTGCAAACTTTATTAGAACACTCCCACTTTTTGTGCCAAGGTCAGTAATAAAAAAATTAAATAAGATTGGTCCCAAAACCGATCCCTGAGGAACTCCACTGGTAACCTCCCTCCAACCTGACAGTTCTCCTTTCAGTAGGACCCGTTGCAGTCTCCCCTTTAACCAATTCCTTATCCACCTTTTGATGTTCATATTGATCCCCATCTTTTCCAATTTAACTAATAATTCCCCATGTGGCATGGTATCAAATGCCTTACTGAAATCTAGGTAAATTGGATCCACTGCATTTCCTTTATCTAAAAAATCTGTTACTTTTTCAAAAAAGGAGATTAGGTTGGTTTGGCACGATCTACCTTTTGTAAAACCATGTTGTATTTTGTCCCATTTACCATTGACTTCAATGTCCTTAACTAATTTCTCCTTCAAAATTTTTTTCCAGGACCTTGCATACTACAGATGTCAAACTAACTGGCCTGTAGTTACCCAGATCCTATTTTTAAGAAAAGAAAAAAAAGTGAACTATATTAGCAATTCTCCAATCATTCGGTACTACTCCTGAGTTTACAGATTCATTAAAAATTCTTGCTAATGGGCTTGCAATTTCAGGTGCCAATTTCTTTAATATTCTTGGATGAAGATTATCTGGGCCCCCCGATTTAGTCCCATTAAGCTGTTTCAGTTTCGCTTCTACCTCAGATATGGTAATATCTACCTCCATATCCTCATTCCCATTTGTCATGCTACCATTATCCCCAAGATCCTCTTTAGCCTTATTAAAGACTGAGGCAAAGTATTTGTTTAGATATTGGGCCATGCCTAGATTATCTTTAACCTCCGCTCCATCCTCAGTGTTAAGCGGCCCCACTTCTTCTTTCTTAGTTTTCTTCTTATTTATATGGCTATAGAACCTTTTACTATTGGTTTTAATTCCCTTTGCAAGGTCCAACTCTACTCCCGCCCTATCTGGGTCTAATTCTCCATCTCCTTACACTTTATATAGGCCCCAATATAGGAAAGCACATTCATCAAGTAAAGCATATGCCTAAGTCCCATTGATGTCAATGGAACTTAAGGATGTGATTAAAAATAAAGCATGTATTGAAATGCTTTGCTGAGTAGAGATAGCTGTGTGCAGGGGAGACATTTAAAGGTACAGAACTCAGAAAACGAGCAACATTTCAGCTTCATGGCTACATATACCACATTGACAAAAGGCACATTTCTTGACAGGTAGCTCTTCTCACAAGTTCCAGCTCAAAGGGTGATATCCAAACTCCCTTGAAGGCAATTGCAACGCTCCCATAGACTTCAGGGGGACCAGTATTTTGCCCAAAATGTTTCACCCTTTGGAATAATTGTACAAACTTTGGAATATTGATCTGAACAGAATCTTTGACGCTTCTAAGCTTTGCTATCCACTAAGTTTTATATCGCTGCTGTGACCAAGTATATTTGCAGAACTATTTATATTTAAGTTGGATATTCAAAACCTTGGGTAATGCAAGACAAAGGGCAGCAAACTTCTCACTGAATCTTTAAGCTTTAAAATGCTGTAATATTAATTTCTGCCTCTGTCATGATATATATCTAGCTAGTGATGCTGGATTTATATCTATCCCAAATGCTGTGATTGCACATTCATTTATTATTGCCACATAGCAGGTATCTCAAATCCAGAAGTCCCTGCTTCTCCTACTGTATATTTTTACATTTGCTCTTATGCATGGGGTATCATATTGTTCTAGAGCTTGCAGGATTGGATGGTAAGTGAGAATGACAAACATATTTTGAATTCTATTTATGAATCTACCGTGAGCAAAAAGTAAATGACCCTGGTGCATCAAGAGTTTTTTGTCTGCACCTCCTACTAAATTCTTGCAGCTCACTATGAAATAAAGAAAAGCCTAAAACTGTAGCCAGGAACACTGAGCTGGACATAAAATAATTTGTATTTGTTATCTAGCAAACATTCAAAGGGAAGTGTCAAAATGTGTTTGTTTTTATAAGAAAATGTAAACTAGAGAATTCTAGGGTTTAGAACTGGAATGAACCCATCCAGTTCATTCCCTCCCCCTGCCCAATACAGGACTGTTTCCTACAAGTAAAATTTTGGATATTTTGTCTAAAATAATTTCAGTGTGATAGGACTTCCTGAACTACCTGGGAGAAAAGTTCCACCACTTGATGGATCTTGTTGTCGATGCTTTCTGGTCATGCAGCCTGCATTTCCCCCCATATTTTAATTTCATTCCATTACTTGGTAGTTACAAACCCCTGAACCATCAGAAATAACCTCTCCACCTCACTGATGTTCATACATTTCAGCTATTTGTAAATTATCTCTGCATTAGAGGAATGGTTTAAAATAACTAACTAATGCTCCAATTTTACACCAGGCTATGCTAGCATGGACCCCTGTGCACAGGATGAGTAAGTACCATGATGTTATGGGCATGTACACGGGGTCCATGCTAATGGAATCAATGCACATAGGCTGAAATATGTTTAACTTGGCTGAGCGACAGCGAAGGCTCTGGAAGATTTCCCATGGACTTCAATGGGAGTTGAAGGTGAAAATTGGATCACTTACTTTAGGTTTCTAAATATGGTTCTAGAGCTATAAGTTTAGGCACCCAGGTTTGAAGGTGTATGTTCATGTGTACAGTCAAAGCTAACCAATACATCTTGAATTTCAGATATCAGATACTCGCAATAAATTGCCACAATCCATCTGTAGTCCAAGAAGTCTTTACTGATATTATTTAATGATTGGTTTCAGAGTAGCAGCCGTGTTAGTCTGTATTCGCAAAAAGAAAAGGAGTACTTGTGGCACCTTAGAGACTAACAAATTTATTAGAGCATAAGCTTTCGTGAGCTACAGCTGCATCCGATGAAGTGAGCTGTAGCTCACGAAAGCTTATGCTCTAAAAATTTGTTAGTCTCTAAGGTGCCACAAGTACTCCTTTTCTTTATTTAATGATTGTTTGCACAAGGAATAAACTTGAGGAAATAAAAAATGTGCTTTTGGGCATTCAATAAACAGATATAAAAGAGTGCTTGAGCAAGAACTCCATTGGTATAACGTGGGGGGAGGGGGAGAACTGCTGGCAGGACATTCTCTGGCCCCGGTTAGGAAAGCATCCCTAGCACAGATGGGATGAAACATTTTTAGTTTTATTTTTCTTGGATGAAAAGTAGCTTTTCAACCCAACTGAAAAATTTCACCAAACAAATTTCAGTTTTGGTTGATATTTTCCAGTTTTCCATTTTAAAAAATGGAAACTAACCCTCCCACCCCCAAAAAATTGGAGGTAATTTCTGAGTTTTGGGAAGAAAATTTTAAAAAATGTTTTTTCAATGCAAAACTGAAAAATTCCACAGAAAAAAATTAGTAGCATTTTTGACTACCTCTAACTCCTAATCAGGTAAGCACTTAAGTACATGCTTAAGTTCTATAAAGTCAATGGGATTTAAGCACCTACTTTAAGCATATGCTCAAGTACTTTGCAAAATAGACTTCTCAGAGGGCCCTACACCTTTGAAATTGGCTCTCTACTTGGTGCAAAATAATCTGAATCTGACTACCTTTAAGACACATTGCCAAGCTTTCCCACCCCACTCCAGGCACCTATGAATGTGGGGGAGGGATGGGACTTGTCAGGATTAGGAATTATTCATGGAAATGCTTGATTTCTGGCAAGAAATAGACAAGAATACATAAAATAAATATATGCCCCGTCATTTGCCCAGCGATTGTAATAAATCCATGTGCATTCAGTAGTCTTTGTTGTGTGGGATAATGCTGTATTAATTTCAGTGCTGTGTGTGTCCCAGAGACGATAAAACTTACTCCCAGAGGAACAATATCTGAAGTGTCTTCACCAGCGATAGTCATGCATTCATTAATCTATCTTTCTGGTCAGTCTCAGCAATCATATGTTAGTTTCTGTGTCCCGTTGGGGCTAAAAAAATCTTTAGTCTGCTTAAATGAAATGTTGCTTGACTGGGCAGCCTTATGAACATTTGTGCACTTATCCCCATGGCTTGCTTTTGGAAAGAATTGAAGATTGCTTCTATACTGAAGGAGGTTTTAAAAAAAAACAAAAACAAAAAAAACCCAACACCTCACCTTTTTGAAGTTCTTTTTGTGATCCTGAATGTTCAAATGAATATCAAGCCTCTGCATTTAAACATAATGTGGCTGCTTAGTAATGATGAAGGGCTACAGGGAGGAAAGATTAAAAGGTCTAGATTCACCCAGTGTGGCACATTAACCCAGATGTAACCTGCTTCTCCCTGTGCCATCAAATGATGTTTCCTCCATTTGGAACGTGTTTAATTTCTGCCAATAGTTCCCTTGTTCTTTAGGCTGTCCTCTGCTTTACTGGCCAGGAAATTGATGTAGATCTCAGTCACATTTGGCCATGGCCTGGAAAATGCCCCTGGTCCAGGTGGGGTCGAATACGATGGAGAGTGTTGGTGAGTTCATCTACCTTGGCTACAAGCAGAGTTCAAATGGATGAAGCAAACTGGACATTCTTCGACAAATGGACCTCGTCACCTGCTGTATGAAATCCATGTCTTGCTTATGGATGCAAAAACATCTTTGCACTGAGACAAAGTTCAGGACCTATCAAACCTGTGTACTACCTGTATTGCTGGATGGGTCAGCAACGTGGACCCTCTACCACGCAGATATGAACCAGCTAGAGGCATTCCATATGTACTGTCAGCACCAAATCCTGAGTATAAAGTGATTTGACTTTGTGCAAAGTGTCACAAACTCTCAAAGGGCTGGCCTTCCCTCAATCACTCTCTGTACTCAAAAGCAGTGTTCTGTGCTCTTTGGCCATGGTGCCAGGATGGACAAAAATGCCCCAGCACACCAGTCTTTCAAATTGTCCATTGACATGCAAAGGGGTACACACCCGAAACTTACCAGGCACCACCTGCAGGGTCATTCCACAGATTTACAGATTCGCAGGATTGAGCCAGCTCAGGGAAGTTCACTTCACAATGCCTGTTGTGACACCATCAATCATAGTCACTCTAGTTGGTATAATGGTTCTTAGTAGACAGTGTGTGTTCACTTGATGATTGAAATCTATCACCTTCCCCTCTCCTGGCGTAAGGGAGTTTGTGGCCACTTTGCACCACCATAGCATCCATCTGTTGGTCTTTGCACTGCTGGGGTCTCTGCTCCCATAATCTTGGCTGAATGGAGCCCAATATCGATAGCTTGAACAAATGGACAGCTAAGGGGGAATATGAAAATGGTCTGCATGTATTTGAATGGAGTTAACAAGTGGGGGATGTGAATTGTTTAGGGGCGCCTAAGGAGAGATCAGTTGGTTTAATTAGTATGAAACTAAGCACTGGGAAATTTAGGCAGGACATAAATAATAATAAAAATCCTAAAAAGTATAACATATTGTGGAAGAGTCTCTAGTGGAAATGGTGGAATTTGAAACTAGAAAATGCAGAAAAATATGATGTCAGGAACAATACTACACAGACACGAAGATAAGTTTGTTTGTTTTTGTTTTGTTTTTTTCCCCTTTCTAATTTCCCTGCTTCAGTACTTCAGGAAGAGATTTGTAAGCAAAGACTGAGGGGGTAATGGCATCATCCTGATATATAACTATTGGATTTGGTGGGACTGCTGTTATGCAGTGATTTCTGCTTATATAAGGTAAAGGCCTGGCTGAAATTGTTTTTCTCTTTTGCATATCTTCATACTTAGTTAGTAAAATGTCACTTCTGATACTTGTGATATGAAAAAATGCAATTACAAAACCAGATCTAAATGTATAATCTTCCAATAAAGTCAACTTTTTCCACTCCTATTTCTGCACCTCAGTCATTCTCTGAGTTGTTTGATTTAGTCTTGGCATCTCTTGTTTAAAAAAAAATCAAAGGCAAACCAATATATTCTGGGAAGAATTCACAGTTAATAAACCTAAAAGATAAGCTTGGAAGATAAATTAATGAATCATGCTTATGTTTCTATTTCTTAATTCCCATCACAGTACTGAATCAGAAACTCCATTTGGAAGGCTTCTAACATAATATATCTTCTCTTCCTTTTGAATTGTCTCATTGCTGGATGTTTCTCAAATGCATTTATATAGTGACCAACTTGGTACAACCAAGTTTGGATACATCCAAATAATATGCCCATAGTAAATCAAATACAAGTTTATTTCATGTATTCATTTTACTTTTAGCATTGGAAAACCCTTGTAGATTTGGTTATGAAGTCTGAACACTTTTTCTTAAGCAGTAAGAGCTTGTGTCGTTTGGCAGTCAGTTCAGCTATTAATTCTTGGATTCAGAAATACAGTAGCAGTTCTCTACTCTTTCTATGAAGCTCAGTATACTGTGCACGTGGAGAAAAAAAAACATTAATCACAACACACCCTCTGCTACTGCCGTGTGATCCATGATTAAACAGAACCTGCTTGAGAACATAGTGTAAAACCAGGCCTGGCTTTCATCCCATTTATCGACTTTAGGTGGCACAATCCTTCCATCAACATTAAGCAGCCCCATGAAATATGTTCAGAGTGAGCCTGATTCCTCTGTCCTTATGCATGTAAGTAGCTCCCCTGAATGTACTGGGGCTGTTCTGGTGACTAATGAACATTGGATCAAGCTCATGGAGGATCAATGTTAGTATTGCATAGAGCAGAAAATCCCTACATTCTTCAGTAGATAAAATTGGAATGTGTCATGATGTAGTTTCAAATTAGTCAGCAGATCATAATGGCTTATCTATGCTCTTAGAGTAAATTTACAATGAATCTCGGGAGATTATTAATTAAAATATGTTTTTCATTGATGGAAGAGTAGATTGATGTGCAAACAGAATGTGTGAAAATGTTCCCTTTTCAATTGTACAAAGCACGGTATTTCAGTTTTTAATTACCCTGTTGAACCAGTACATGACTCATTGTCTAATGAAACTGATTCCTAAAAGCAATACTACAACATTTGTTAATTGTTTTGGAATGGTTACTGATCAGCTCCGTGGCTATTCTCACTATCAGTAAGTCAGTGCATGTGATTTGACATCTGGGCAGCAAATCCATTTCAGGTACTGATCCCATCTGGTATGGCTAGAACTGATCATTCTGCTGGAGCCAGGCAAAATACGGAATGGAGCTGCATGAAGGCTGTTTAGAGGCAGCACGGCCTAAAGAATAGGGCACTGGACTGGAAGTCAGGAGACTGGAGTTTATTTCCAGCTTTGCCACTGGCATGTTGTGTGACTCTTGGCATGTCACCTCACCTCTCTGTGACTGTATTCCCGCTTGCACTCTCTGTCTTCTCTACTTGGATTTTAAGTTATCTGGGATAGAGTCTCACTGTGTGATTGTACATCACATAGTGCAATGAAATCTGATCTCAATTTGGGCCTATAGGCTTAATGCGATAGTTATTATTGTAATTAATAATAATCATTAATCAGATTTTGTTAGATTAATTGTCAGAAGTGATCTGTTTCTAAACTCATCCCCTATCAACTACTGATTTATTCTCAAGTTCAACTGAATAATTATTTTTGTATCAAACATTTTTCACATTTTGATATTTAATGATATAAGCATCTTCCTTTGAAACATGGACTCATATTCTTTAGCAATGTTATATGTGAAAAAGGGCTCCATTTTTGGTTTGTGATAATGTGTGAGGAAGAAATTGAATTTCAAGCAGTTTTGCATTTTGTAATGAATATTTTGCGTTGGGGACACATGGATGGGGCAGGACTAGATTAACCCATCACTGGGTCCTGGGCAAACACACTTCAGGTTTGCACCAGCCACCTGTCCATTTGGTTTAGCCCATGCATTGCCCTCTCTCTCTCTCACTCACACACACACACACACACACACACACACACACACACACACACACACAAATCTGGGCCCTAAACACATGCCTAATTTGCCTCTGTATTATTCAGGTTCTGGGTAGGAGTCCTGGCACTTCCTAAACTGTATCTTTTGTGTAATCGGAGGACATCAGTCTCCAGGGCTTCTCTGCTCAGTACCCTCACCAGATTCTCTCCTTTTGTACTTTGACCTGACCTCCAGGCCTACTTTTTTTGTTGTTGCTGCTGCTTCTCTCTAAGTGGTGTCTTTATGGCCCTTTCCTACTCCTAAGAGGGAGAGAGGGGTGTCAATGGTTCTGTACTGGTGCCATTTCAGGGGGTCCCATCACCTGTGCAGAGGTCCAAATAGACCAGAATTTATCACAAGAAGCTGTAGTGGGAACTCTGCTGTTCAGTATATTCATAAATTATATGGAAAAGGGGGTAAATGGTGAGGTAGCAAAGTTTACAGATGATACTTAATTGTTCAAGATAGTTAAGTCCAAAGCTGCCTGCGAGGAGTTACAAAGGGATCTCACAAAACAGGGTGACTAGATAACAAAATGGCAGATGAAATTCAATGTTGATAAATGCAAAGCAATAAACATTGGAAAACATAATCCCAACTATACATACAACGTGACAGGGTTTAAATTAGCTGTTACCACTCAAGAAACAGAACTTGGAGTTATTGTGGATAGCTCTCTGAAAATATCTGCTCGGTGTGCAGTGGCAGTCAAAGAAGGTAGCAACATTAGCAACCATTAGGAAGGGGATAGATGAGAAGACGGAAAATGCCATAATGCTGCTTTATGAATCCATAGTACGCTCACAGCTTGAATACTGCGTTCAGTTCTGGTCATCCCATCTCTAGGTGTCCCTACATCTCTGACTGCAAGAAGGTGGAACTGGATGACAGGGGATGGATAACTTGCTAATTTCCCTGTTCTGTTCATTCCTTCTGAAGCATCTGGTTCTGGCCACTGTCAGAAGACAGAATAACAGGCTAGATGGAGCACTGGTCTGACCCAGTATGGCCATTCTTATGTTCTTAATTAGTATCATGGCACAAAAGCACGGTGACCTTTGCTGACTGACTTGTCACAAGGGGCAGCCCCAAGGAGGTGATTTATACCCAATTAATCTGTCACTTTCAGCAGCGATCGAGAATGCAAAGGACCATTCTTGATATGATGCTCTCTTGTTTTTCTGTTGCTAGTAGTTTCACTGATCCCCTGTCTTAGCTGTTCGTTGGCCATCCACTTCTATTTCTTATTTCAGTTTCTACTTCTCTGTAGGTTATATCTTCCTGCCCCTGTCGTCATCTTTAGCGACAGAAATTGCCTACCTTTAAAGCTGCTGATCTAGACCTGTCAGTCTTTTTTTCTCAGCTTTATAAATGATGCTGTCTGGACGAAGGACACTATAGTAATGGACATTGTGGATATGCATGCTCTACTTCAGGCTGCACTGTTTGTGAGATGCAAACAAGTCCGCACAGTCTTCTGCTGAACACAAGGAAGCGGAAAAGTAACGGCAGTATTAGGGAAGACCTGTACATCATATACATTATGGATAGAAAGTTCATGGGACTCTTTATCATGAAGTTGGTAGTTCATAAGCTCTTCCTGTCTTGTTTGTTTGTTTGTTTACACTAAAGAATGGATACAGAAAATCCTATTGTTTAATTTCAAAATGAAATGATCCTTTTTTATTGTTGTCTTCTGCTAGCTCTGTGGTGGGGTCATGTGGATGGCATCCTGAGGTTTGGTAACCACTTTGAAAGGTTGTAATACTCCAAAGGAGTGAGTGAGAGAGAGTGGTATAATTGGGTACACAAAAATGGTGCTAGTTATGTAGCTCTGCCTTAGCTTAAACCTATGCCTGGACATTAAATCCCAGAATTTTAATGGTATTTAAGAGCCTAAATCCCATTGGCAGTTAATGGGATTTAGGCTCCTAAGTATCTAAATCCCTTTTGAAAGTGAGATTATCTCCTAAATCAGTTATGCGCTGCAATGGCTGAGCACAGCAGTATCTAAATACTTAAAAAAAACTGGGGCCTAAATGCCAGAATTAGAGGTGTGTGTAAATTAATCTAATGAAGTCTAAAGAGAGACCCAACTCTGTGAAACATGCACCTTCTTCCAGCTCCTCTTACTGTGTACATGATACCAATGTAGGCTCCCTCTAGATACAGCCTTACACTTAGTTATTTATATACTTTAAACTCCCACCTACTTTCCACCATTTGATTTACCTTTCATCATACACACCACCTCTGAGTTTGGCCTGCTGAGTTAGCCAATTAGGATTGGAAATGAAGAATCGGTGGATCATATTCTGCCCTCACACATTTCATTGTTAAACTAAAACAACTATTACAGTTAGTCACAAAACAGAATTTCCATCCTATAGGGAATTTTGAGATTTAATTTTGTCCAGAAGCTGGAGGAAAAAGTCAACCGCTCTGATTTCTCATGAAATGAAATATTCTGAACATATTTTGTTTCAACCGTCTTGAAATATTTTGTTTCTATAAGAACTCAAAATCTTTCATTTTGACGTTATCATTTCAACCCTACAATATAATGTATAAAAGTCCAAATGTTTTGACTTTTATATTAGATTATAAATTGGATTCTAATATAAAAGTCAAAACAGCAGTCTAAAATGAAATGTTTTGCACATTGCTGATCAAAAATGTTGACAAAATCAGTATGTTCCCGCAAAATGTTTTGCTCTTGTTGAATTAGCATTTTTCGAATGAAAAACTGTTCTCTTGGAAAACTTTTAACTGGCTCTAGAAAATACATTGACTTAATGAGCTAGATTGTGTTCTCAGACCAGTATAACTGCATACTGATGTACTGGATTTACATCAGGATTTACACCAGGGGCAGCATAATCTGGCCAAGTAAATTAATTTGATCTGTGTAATTCGCTGGTATGTCTCCCAAACTAGGAAACACTTGCTGCTGTGCCTGAGTCTCTTTCAGGTTAGTTTTATTCTTCAGTGTAAAATTTAGGCAGAACATCAAAACCAAAAGGAGTTCCTCTGCCCACAGCTCCCAGAGGCTTGTCCTCTTACTTCTAATTGCTAAAAGGAGGACATATCCTTCTTTTTAATTCCCCTGCTTCAGAGCCTACTGTAGGAGTCCAATTCCTTCTCAATTGAGCCAGCTTTTATAATCACATGCTCCCTCCCCAGCTGGATCTGATGATTGAACCAGGATGGCTGGCCCCAGGCTTTGACCCTTAAAGGGACAGGCCATAATGTAACAGTCTAATTCTTTTCTCATTTTTTCACCAGTGTAATATGGTTGACTTTAAAGGAGAAGCACCTGATTTACACAGCACCAAGTAAAAGGCTGTCATGGTCATTCAATGTAAAATTAACATTTCTTTAATCAGTTGATTGATCTTCGCATCCCGTTTGAATTTCTTTATGCAAAACATCCAAAAGGCTTATATTTTTTGTTGTCTGTTCTTCCCACTTTTTGTCACAAAGGTTTTCTTTGAAGATTGCTTTGAACCACTTATCGCGCAACCCACCACTGTCAAATGTTCAAAAGTCTGTGTTCTCTGCTTTTGCACTAGATAGCAATTGATTACTTAGTTTTTTGTCCTGTGTTGTCAGGGAATCAGAGTTCAAGTCAAGATGGTAAAAGAACATAATATCTTGAAAGAGAATTAATCAAATTGTAAATACAAGCTGAAATGATTTTGTCCATAGATCCATGGGCAATTTCCATGGTGCTTTAAAGTAAAATATTTTGAAAAGTTAATAGCTTTCATGTAATTTAGAAACATCCTTTTGTTTGCAGGGGATAATCTGATGTGATGAAGTAACTGGAAATTATTTACCTGTTGCGTGTGAGTAACTTTACAGATGAGTTTTGAGTTCAGTGGGACTCTTCTTGTTCATAAAGTTACTCGTGTGAAAGTGTTTGCAGGACCTTAATTTTATGTCTTCATAGTATCAAAACGAGGGAACTAAAATTAGAAAAAGGTAAAGAAGCAATGGATCTCAGCCTGAATTATTTTATTTTATTTATATAAAGCTCCAGTATTTTTATAAGTTTTTAATGGTCCTTTGCAGGACAAAGACACTTGACCAAATCCTGCTTTCATTTAGGGTTAGTTTTAATTTAGAATAACTCTATGGACTTCAAAAGAGGTACTCTAGATTTATGTCAATGTAAGTGAAAGCAGAATCTGATCCACTATGGGCTTGATTCTGATATCAACTACGTTGGTGTATAATTGATACAAGATCAGAAATCAGGTTCTGTATCTCTGTAGTGCTATGTAGTAGGAAGCCTTAAGATCCTGAACTCTGCAGTATTGTCTTTCTGGCTAGAAAGTATGGCAGGGATGTTTTAAAAAGCTTAATCAGGAGCCATACAAACTCCTGAGTAAGCTTTTTAAATAACAAAGTTTAAGTTAAAACCTACAGGGCATAAGAAATCCACAGTGCAGTGAATAGAAAATCATTAATAGGAATCACTTTTAATTTCTGCTTGGAATTTGGTAGTGGAGTGATGTGGTTAATTAAACTGTGATATCACTTTTATAAAAAAAAAAAGTACACTGTGCTTGTACATTCATTTTTACTAACCAGATTTTCAGAAATAGTACAGCTAGCTACAGCTATCATTTTATTTTGGAATAGGGAATAAAATGTCTCATGGAAAAAGCTTGCCATTTGCTATGTATCAATCATCACAGCATAAGATCAGTGTGAAAAAGCATGTGCAGTACAAATTGCATGGTAATGAAATAGCAATGTGTGCTATATATCGCAGGCAGGCGTGAGCCACAGAGTTCTTACCTATACACATGATTATATATAGCTTTTGAGCACTAGTGCAATAGTGTAAATCAGGCTCCATTCATTCACCCTAGTGTGAAACCAGAGTAAATGAGATCAGAATCAGGCCGATTAACTCTATTGACCTCCCTGCCCATTCACCTTCATTTCAAACTGACATCTGGTACCATTCCCAATAAGTTCTGTCTGATATCAGGGGTTATTGCACAGTAATAGGATATAGATTAGAAGCATGGTGAACCCCAACAACAATCTAGCCCATGGGTGTGATTCTCCTGTTGCTGAGACTGGGGTAAATCGGGAGTGACTCCACTGAAGCTAACAGAGTTACACCAGTGTGAGAAGAAACTCAAAAAGAAAAGGAGTACTTGTGGCACCTTAGAGACTAACAAATTTATTAGAGCATAAGCTTTCGTGAGCTACAGCTCACTTCATCGGATGCATTCAGTGAGAGTTAAAGGTGAGCATTGCGTGCCTGCCAGTACTTACATAATCAAGCCAATAATCAGCAGGAGAGCTTGAAGACGCTACTGGTAGTTTGAGTCTCTGGAAAGAAAATAGGCAAACAGCACTAGGGAATTTTTATAAAATGTTAAACTCTTTCCTCTCTGGATCACTTCTATTAGAAGTGATGCTCTTATTTAGCAAAAATGTGAAATTTAAGGTGACTGTGACCTCTTTTTGGTTTTCCCATAGTGCCTGCTGCTCCATTGTGCTGGGCTCAGTTGACAGTTTCAGCTGGCAGGTTCAGTGATGAAACTGTGAAAGACAGTAGAAGCAAGAAGAGGTTGTTCTATTAGGCCCTATACTGCCAGAAGCTGAACTGCTCCTTTGAGTGCCCAGTGCCTCGCTCTGAGAATGCTCAGACAGAGCACCACAATTCGTTGTCAGAATCAATACTCCTATATAAGGAAAAGTTTTAGGATCAGATAAGTGTGATGGAAGGATCATGCATGGAATAGTCAATGCTGTCCTCAACTAAGCATGATACTTGCAAACCTAAATAATTGATCCTTGCATATTTTGCATTATCCATTCATGACCCTTGTTGTTATGGTCTGAAAGTCAGGATTCCCAGGTGCTATTCCCAGCTCTGCAACTGACGTCATTATAATCTTGATCAAGCCACTTAACCTCTCTTATGCCCATCTGTAAAGCAGCTATAATATATAGCTGTTATAGGGTGCTGTAATGCTTAGCTATGTATTGTTTGTAAAACACATTTAGAAATTCAAACAAAAGGCATTAAAAGAAGCAATTATTACTTTTTGAAACTGAGCCTGAAGGGACTATGAATCTCTCTGCATTTTTACCCTTCCTAATTTAGGATTGTGATTAACTTTACTGATTGATCAGCAAAGGAGAGAGCATACAGAAGGGAAAGGGAATGAAGAAGAATATGGTTAAGACCATTCATTGTGAATGAATTGTGAAAAACTCATTCCAGGCAAGTTTCAGAGTAGCAGCCGTGTTATCTGTATCCGCAAAAAGAACAGGAGTACTTGTGGCACCTTAGAGACTAATAAATTTATTTGAGCATAAGCTTTCGTGGGCTAAAACCCACTTCATCGGATGCATGCAGGCAAAGTGTTAGGCTCACAATATTTGATTGACGGGTTTCACTGGATTTTCCAGTCAGGTGTAACATACTCTTCTGAATGCCTTAAGGGACGTGATCTGATGATGTTAATGCTCTGTTTCCAGATGAACAATCTTACAAGCATATCCTGTGCAATGGGTAAGTAAAAGGAACAATCTGTCATGCATATCCTGGGAAGACACAGCAGAGATTAAAGTGGGCAGGGAGGAAGCTTTAAATTTAAAAAAGCAAAAAGGGGGAGGGTTTGAAATGGGAATCTGACAATGTAGCCCTATATCCAAGATTCAGAATTAATCACAAAAGGGGTGGGGTGGGGAGCTTTGGGAGCTTACCAAGAAGCCTGACTGAAATGGGATACACCCAGTCGAGATGGTGTGTGAAAGCTGGTACCTGAGCTAAGTTTGTTAAGCATTTGAAAGATAGCTATTCATCATCATTAAAGTGTCTATATATTCTCAGTGGTACATCTCCTACACAAAGCAACAAGTCCAAACCTTATAGTTCATGTAGGACTAGTTTGGAAAGCAGGAAAGTAATCACCCTGGATCAAGGGAGGCTTGATAAGAGAGAGCTCTGAACAAAGCCTGGGGGCTACTGGTTTCCAAGAGCACAATGCTGAAAGGCAGGCTGGAGTAATCAGAGAAAGGGGTTTGCTTTCAAGGGATGTAAGTCATTCACTTTCTTCTTTTTTGCTCCATAAATAAGCTGAGTGACACTTATCTGGGGGCTTAGCTTATGAGAAGAGTGAATCTAGATAAGTTAAGCAACCCATTTTTTTTGTTTTAAAAGCATTTTCTCTCTGTTTTCAATAAATTTTGACTTTACAATCACTGTGGTATGGGTAATTTCACACAGGGAGAATCTTGTAGCATCTAATGGAAGGTGATGATGAGTAAAGAGCTTTGATCCCCCTTTCTGAGTCTCGTCAAGGGACCTGGAGAAAAGTGGCCTATCCCAATGAAACACATGGAGAGAAGCTGAAAGACCAACCGAGTGGCAAGAGCTGGTAGGGGTGCAGGTCACAAGGAGGAAAAGGAATGATCCAGTTTTGTTTTTCAGTGATACTCTGGAGTGAGCAGCTGAACTGTGGACTCTGAGCTGATGTTCTATGCAGGGCAGTAAAAGGCAGAATAGCTCAGATGTCTGGGGGAGGATAGGAATAGGGCCAGCATCCCTTACCACTGCTTTAGAAATCCCAGAAGGCAGATAGGGTGAAGGACCCAACTACACACTAGTCTAGACACCCATGCACTCTAGCATGCTAGCCAAACCCATTGGTAGTGTTCTTATGCTCTGCGTGTGTGTGTGTGTGGGGGGGGGGGAAATGGATGCAAGATACTTCCAATTTCTTCTTTCCTCCTCAGTGTTCAATCCAGCCTCCAGTGAAGTCAATGGGAATCTTTCCATTGATTTAGTGATAGCTGTGTAAGACACATAGAGTCTGATTTGAAGCCCAGTGAAGTCGATGAGAATCTTTCTGTTGAGCTCAGTGGGCTTTGTATGAAGCCCTTGATGTAGAACGAGGCAGAATTGAGCCTACTAGGTGCAAAAATCAGTGAGTGAATATCTTGTCCCATTTCTGTTTGTCAAAGATGCACATGGCAAAAAAAAAGCATATTTTGATAAATATTTTTGAAGTCTAAATGCAGAAATATTAACTTTGGAACTAAGTGTGATGTAAAGGTAACTAATCTGCTAGAAAGTGTATTGCTCTGATAGATAGTGCACATTCTTATCTCATTAGTGCCTGGTATTGCGTATATGAAATGTGCAAATGCAATATGTTTTTTGTCATATAAAATATGGTTAATTTTGCTCAGGCCCACGGAAATCTCAAGGTAATTTCATCAACATGATCTGTAATGAAGTAGATTTCGGGACACGCAGGCTCAGTGCACTACTTTCTCAGAAGTAGAAATAGCAATTCTTAGTCCCTCTCTGGAGGATGTAGACAACTATAAAAACTATAAATATTTTAAACTGTCCCATTTAAAAGATTGGAAATCTGCTACAAAGAAATTGGCTTTCTTTTTTGTAGGAGAGGAGGAGAATAACAGCAAAGGAAATCAAAATGGAAGAAAGTTGCCAGCTAAATCTAAGCAAAATCTGAGGAATGAGTGATTGAGTTTGAATAGAATAAGAACTCACCTCAGTGTTTGTGGCTCTGGCAAAGACTGGTAGTGTAACAAACTGTCAATTTAGTGGCTGGTCCTCCTAAGGATAATAGACTACTATTGCAGCCAGTCATTGGAGTTACCTCTTTTTAATTCAAGTAGTAGAGACCTGTGCTGAATGTCTTGGGTTCAATGACTTGGGGAAGTAGTTGCTACAAGAGTGGAAATGTCATACAATGAGAGAAGTCTTTTCAGGGTATTTTCATTTGTAAAAGAAGCAGGAAATCCTTGTGGTTCTTGTATATGTTCATCTGTCCAATAATCTATTGTCTTTTTGTCTGTTTAAGTATTCAGCTTGGGGCAAAGCTTACTGCCTTCCCTGTGGCCATGGAGAACCCAGCTGGAAGCAGAGCTGGTGTAATTTTCCTGTGTTGGGAGAATAGAGATTGGCAAAGTGTGTACCCATTGCTCACTATAGAGTCTAGCATGGGGGAGGCTCCCTGTACACATCTGCACTGCACAAAAGTGAGTGAGCCAGGAAGGGGTAATATGGGTAGGGCTGATGGACTTGATGCTAACAATATAGCAGTGGCCACAAGTGTCCTTTTCAGTGCACATAGAAAGACAGGTTTCAGAGTAGCAGCCGTGTTAGTCTGTATTCGCAAAAAGAAAAGGAGTACTTGTGGCACCTTAGAGACTAACAAATTTATTAGAGCATAAGCTTTCGTGAGCTACAGCTCACTTCATCGGATGCATTTGGTGGAAAAAACAGAGGAGAGATTTATATACACACACACAGAGAACATGAAACAATGGGTTTATCATACACACTGTAAGGAGAGTGATCACTTAAAATAAGCCATCACCAACAGCAGGGGGGGGAAGGAGGAAAACCTTTCATGGTGACAAGCAGGTAGGCTAATTCCAGCAGTTAACAAGAATATCAGAGGAACAGTGGGGGGTGGGGTGGGAGGGAGAAATACCATGGGGAAATAGTTTTACTTTGTGTAATGACTCATCCATTCCCAGTCTCTATTCAAGCCTAAGTTAATTGTATCCAGTTTGCAAATTAATTCCAATTCAGCAGTCTCTCGTTGGAGTCTGTTTTTGAAGCTTTTTTGTTGAAGTATAGCCACTCTTAGGTCTGTGATCGAGTGACCAGAGAGATTGAAGTGTTCTCCAACTGGTTTTTGAATGTTATAATTCTTGACGTCTGATTTGTGTCCATTCATTCTTTTACGTAGAGACTGTCCAGTTTGGCCAATGTACATGGCAGAGGGGCATTGCTGGCACATGATGGCATATATCACATTGGTAGATGCACAGGTGAACGAGCCTCTGATGGTGTGGCTGATGTGATTAGGCCCTATGATGGTATCCCCTGAATAGATATGTGGACAGAGTTGGCAACGGGCTTTGTTGCAAGGATAGGTTCCTGGGTTAGTGGTTCTGTTGTGTGGTGTGTGGTTGCTGGTGAGTATTTGCTTCAGATTGGGGGCTGTCTGTAAGCAAGGACTGGTCTGTCTCCCAAGATCTGAGAGAGCGATGGCTCGTCCTTCAGGATAGGTTGTAGATCCTTGATGATGCGTTGGAGGGGTTTTAGTTGGGGGCTGAAGGTGATGGCTAGTGGCGTTCTGTTGTTTTCTTTGTTGGGCCTGTCCTGTAGTAGGTGACTTCTGGGTACTCTTCTGGCTCTGTCAATCTGTTTCTTCACTTCAGCAGGTGGGTACTGTAGTTGTAGGAATGCATGATAGAGATCTTGTAGGTGTTTGTCTCTGTCTGAGGGGTTGGAGCAAATGCGGTTATATCGTAGCGCTTGGCTGTAGACAATGGATCGAGTGGTATGATCTGGATGAAAGCTAGAGGCATGTAGGTAGGAATAGCGGTCAGTAGGTTTCCGATATAGGGTGGTGTTTATGTGACCATCACTTATTAGCACCGTAGTGTCCAGGAAGTGGATCTCTTGTGTGGACTGGTCCAGGCTGAGGTTGATGGTGGGATGGAAATTGTTGAAATCATGGTGGAATTCCTCAAGAGCTTCTTTTCCATGGGTCCAGATGATGAAGATGTCATCAATGTAGCGCAAGTAGAGTAGGGGCATTAGGGAACGAGAGCTGAGGAAGCGTTGTTCTAAGTCAGCCATAAAAATGTTGGCATACTGTGGGGCCATGCGGGTACCCATCGCAGTGCCGCTGATTTGAAGGTATACATTGGCACCAAATGTGAAATAGTTATGGGTCAGGACAAAGTCACAAAGTTCTGCCACCAGGTTAGCCGTGACAGTATCGGGGATACTGTTCCTGACGGCTTGTAGTCCATCTTTGTGTGGAATGTTGGTGTAGAGGGCTTCTACATCCATAGTGGCTAGGATGGTGTTTTTAGGAAGATCACCAATGGACTGTAGTTTCCTCAGGAAATCGGTGGTGTCTCGAAGATAGCTGGGAGTGCTGGTAACGAAGGGCCTGAGGAGGGAGTCTACATAGCCAGACAATCCTGCTGTCAGGGTGCCAATGCCTGAGATGATGGGGCGTCCAGGATTTCCAGGTTTATGGATCTTGGGTAGCAGATAGAATACCCCAGGTCCTGGCTCCAGGGGTGTGTCTGTGCGGATTTGTTCTTGTGCTTTTTCAGGGAGTTTCTTGAGCAAATGCTGTAGTTTCTTTTGGTAACTCTCAGTGGGATCAGAGGGTAATGGCTTGTAGAAAGTGGTGTTGGAGAGCTGCCTAGTAGCCTCTTGTTCATACTCTGACCTATTCATGATGACGACAGCACCTCCTTTGTCAGCCTTTTTGATTATGATGTCAGAGTTGTTTCTGAGGCTGTGGATGGCACTGTGTTCTGCATGGCTGAGGTTATGGGGTAAGCGATGCTGCTTTTCCACAATTCCAACACACCTCTGACCAACATATTAACCCACAGAGACCTTCCTGCCAACACTACAAAAAGAAGGATTCTAGGTGGACTCCTCCTGAAGGTCGAAACAGCAGCCTGGATTTCTACATAGACTGCTTCCGCCGACGTGCACGAGCTGAAATTGTGGAAAAGCAGCATCGCTTACCCCATAACCTCAGCCATGCAGAACACAGTGCCATCCACAGCCTCAGAAACAACTCTGACATCATAATCAAAAAGGCTGACAAAGGAGGTGCTGTCGTCATCATGAATAGGTCAGAGTATGAACAAGAGGCTACTAGGCAGCTCTCCAACACCACTTTCTACAAGCCATTACCCTCTGATCCCACTGAGAGTTACCAAAAGAAACTACAGCATTTGCTCAAGAAACTCCCTGAAAAAGCACAAGAACAAATCCGCACAGACACACCCCTGGAGCCAGGACCTGGGGTATTCTATCTGCTACCCAAGATCCATAAACCTGGAAATCCTGGACGCCCCATCATCTCAGGCATTGGCACCCTGACAGCAGGATTGTCTGGCTATGTAGACTCCCTCCTCAGGCCCTTCGTTACCAGCACTCCCAGCTATCTTCGAGACACCACCGATTTCCTGAGGAAACTACAGTCCATTGGTGATCTTCCTAAAAACACCATCCTAGCCACTATGGATGTAGAAGCCCTCTACACCAACATTCCACACAAAGATGGACTACAAGCCGTCAGGAACAGTATCCCCGATACTGTCACGGCTAACCTGGTGGCAGAACTTTGTGACTTTGTCCTGACCCATAACTATTTCACATTTGGTGCCAATGTATACCTTCAAATCAGCGGCACTGCGATGGGTACCCGCATGGCCCCACAGTATGCCAACATTTTTATGGCTGACTTAGAACAACGCTTCCTCAGCTCTCGTTCCCTAATGCCCCTACTCTACTTGCGCTACATTGATGACATCTTCATCATCTGGACCCATGGAAAAGAAGCTCTTGAGGAATTCCACCATGATTTCAACAATTTCCATCCCACCATCAACCTCAGCCTGGACCAGTCCACACAAGAGATCCACTTCCTGGACACTACGGTGCTAATAAGTGATGGTCACATAAACACCACCCTATATCGGAAACCTACTGACCGCTATTCCTACCTACATGCCTCTAGCTTTCATCCAGATCATACCACTCGATCCATTGTCTACAGCCAAGCGCTACGATATAACCGCATTTGCTCCAACCCCTCAGACAGAGACAAACACCTACAAGATCTCTATCATGCATTCCTACAACTACAGTACCCACCTGCTGAAGTGAAGAAACAGATTGACAGAGCCAGAAGAGTACCCAGAAGTCACCTACTACAGGACAGGCCCAACAAAGAAAACAACAGAACGCCACTAGCCATCACCTTCAGCCCCCAACTAAAACCCCTCCAACGCATCATCAAGGATCTACAACCTATCCTGAAGGACAAGCCATCGCTCTCTCAGATCTTGGGAGACAGACCAGTCCTTGCTTACAGACAGCCCCCCAATCTGAAGCAAATACTCACCAGCAACCACACACCACACAACAGAACCACTAACCCAGGAACCTATCCTTGCAACAAAGCCCGTTGCCAACTCTGTCCACATATCTATTCAGGGGATACCATCATAGGGCCTAATCACATCAGCCACACTATCAGAGGCTCGTTCACCTGCGCATCTACCAATGTGATATATGCCATCATGTGCCAGCAATGCCCCTCTGCCATGTACATTGGCCAAACTGGACAGTCTCTACGTAAAAGAATGAATGGACACAAATCAGACGTCAAGAATTATAACATTCAAAAACCAGTTGGAGAACACTTCAATCTCTCTGGTCCCTCGATCACAGACCTAAGAGTGGCTATACTTCAACAAAAAAGCTTCAAAAACAGACTCCAACGAGAGACTGCTGAATTGGAATTAATTTGCAAACTGGATACAATTAACTTAGGCTTGAATAGAGACTGGGAATGGATGAGTCATTACACAAAGTAAAACTATTTCCCCATGGTATTTCTCCCTCCCACCCCACCCCCCACTGTTCCTCTGATATTCTTGTTAACTGCTGGAATTAGCCTACCTGCTTGTCACCATGAAAGGTTTTCCTCCTTCCCCCCCCTGCTGTTGGTGATGGCTTATCTTAAGTGATCACTCTCCTTACAGTGTGTATGATAAACCCATTGTTTCATGTTCTCTGTGTGTGTGTATATAAATCTCTCCTCTGTTTTTTCCACCAAATGCATCCGATGAAGTGAGCTGTAGCTCACGAAAGCTTATGCTCTAATAAATTTGTTAGTCTCTAAGGTGCCACAAGTACTCCTTTTCTTTTTGCGAATACAGACTAACACGGCTGCTACTCTGAAACATGAATTACTGGAAGTAGCAGAGTATTTGAGGTGTATGGATAAAGAACAAATAAAAACAACTTGACATTTGTTTGCACAGAAAAAAACCGTATACCAAATTGTCAAAAATGAAAAATTGATGCCTCTGACTTCACAAATGTTCAGGAGCCTAATGAAAAATCAGAGACTTTGTGAAGTTTTAAGAGGGAGGCGGAAAAATAAAACACTGATTAATATGGTGGGACATTGTACCCATGGATGTGACAAAGCTGAGCTTAATGGAGGAACAAGCCACCAACAGGAATGAATGGGGACGCTGTACTGCTACCCATGTCTACAAAGGTGCTTTGGGATGAATGAGAGAAACAATAAAATATTCATTTATTTTCATCAGCTCTAATTCTATTTCACTTAGGGCCTGATCCAAGGCCAGTGAAATAAAAGGGAGTCTTTCCACTGATTTGAGTGGGCTTTGGATCAGGCCCTTACACAAAGTCCGGAGTAGCTCTTTTGAAGTCAGTAGTCCCATCCCTGCACAGCTGGCATGATTATAGAATCAGGTCCATTATGTTCAAGGCAGAATGTATTTTTTTAAAAATAGTTTCATGTTGTGAGTGAGAAAGAACCTCCCTAAGAGTCCAATTCAGATTGTTCTACCTATCCTTCTTTGCTCAAAAGCCCACAGAATGGGAAACCTTGCTGTATTCTGCACAAATCCAGCCACCCCGCAGAACCATTATTTAATGCATTTTGTGAGGAGCCTACTAGGAGCAGCAGGTGCCGTAGAATACTTATTCCAACCTCCTTGGAACACCAGTCTTGATCAGAACATAGCTTTTCCCTTAGCCAGCAACACAAGCTATCTTTCAGTTGATCCTACCAGGAGCAGCACGCCCACTCGCTATAGTTTCAAAGCTTGGGTCAGATCACTGCTAAAATAATTCTGGCTGAGAATACTGTCTCAGTTTCCACATTCAGTATTCCTAAATGGTTTATTGGCAGCCTGCATCCATGCCCTTCGGTTAGGATTTCACTGTGACTGTGGAGGTAGCATGTCAGTTTAGCTGACGTATAAATGTCACGCAAAGGTGAGTGCAGGTAAGATAGGTAGCTTGCACAAAGCTGAACTGTCATCTGGATTACATAAAAATCCCTCCTCTGTGAAAACTAGATTGACATTGGGGCATATATTACTCCTACTTACATGAGTACATTGTGCTCAGCAGGTCCTGCTGAGTTGAACCAGTTCACATGGGAGTAGAATTTAAGCCCCGCTTTTAACATCGGCGATGATAATTTATAACTGTTTTGTACTCCAAAAATAAAACATATCCCTGGATAGTGGCAGACATGTTTATGATTTTAGTCAGAAACATCTGAAAAAAAACCAATGTATTTGATTGCAGCAGGTAGATATGTGGGTGTACGTGTACACACATGCACAGAGTGTGACCCTTTTGAGATACAGGGACAAAGCATTTCAAGAAAAAACAATACTTATGGCATAAAAGCTCCAGGATGCAAGGTAGAGTCCCACTCCTGCTCCCTCTGAAATCCAGTAGCAAAAGTTCCTTTGATTTCAATGGTGGCAGAATCAAGCCCTTACATAAGTTCTGAAACTAGGGGTGCTGCGGTATTGGCTGGCTTGAAGTGGTTTCCATCATATCCAACGTTTTACAGTTTGGTTCAATGCCTCTCAGCACCCCCACTATACAAATTGTTCCAGCACCTCTGAGCCTTTAATTACTGAAGTGGCAGAAGCCAAATTGGATCAGTTTTATGAATGTCTTTGTTCTTTTTGGTGATCATTTTAACAGATTATGCTATGGGCAATAACTGCAATTGAGTCTAATTATATTATTAGGGTAAATGCATGTAAATCAGATAAATGGAACATAATCAGTTATAGAATTTGGTGGGGAACATGCACTGTGCATGGGAAGTCCATGGCTTTTCAATTAATGGAGCTGTTAACGACCATTAAAGATGATAAAGCTTCATCTTTTCATGTCAAACTATAGTACTAGCACACCAGATGGGCATTAAAAATGTAGAATGGCTTGGGTGTTCCAGCAGGCCTGGATGGAAAGGGTAAGCATTCAGGGAATTCTATCAAACTCATTTCCCAGGATACTCAGATACACCAGAGACCCTATGAGCATGTGTATATGGGGCAGAGAACCTAAGCAATTTACAAGGTATAGAACTGGAGACACACTGGACTTGAGGAACATTATTTTCAGTATCACACTTCTACATCAAACACAGGAATTTAAGGATTTTAAGTATATAAGATATAAAAAAGAGCAGATTGTCAGGCTATGAAACTGATTTAACTGGCCCTTTATTCACTACTTCCCCAAGGCAAAATCCTCTTTTCAGATCTGCATGGTACAGTAAATAGTCTGCTCTCTCTACATGTGTGACTCCATCTGAGGCTGAGAAAGATCAGGGTACCAAAATGGAGTACTTCGGTGAGAACCTGAAAGAACATTGCCCTTATGGAGGATATTTGAGCAGCTAGTAGTAACTCTAATTTAATGTGACATAACTGAACCATCCCAGCACTGCAAGTTCAAGAATCATTTTTATTATGCAGTTTAAGAATTGTATAATTCAATTTTAAATGTATGAGAAACGCACCACTGCAAAATATGTGTCACAAATCATGGCTTCTCATCGACACAGATGCCAGCATGTTGAGTGGGGAATGATCCTGGGATTTTTCAGCACCAAAAAACACAGACCTCCTCTTCTTCTCAAGTCAAAGGAGAACAAGTCTTATAGCTGGTGGAATTAGATATGCTCATGTGCAAATGGGTCAGAGAATTATACTCCGCTCCTGTTCGTCTTATGGTGAAATTCACCCCGTGCAGAGGGCCAGAACAAGCCCTGTGCAACACTTATGGCCCCGTCAATCTTTCAAACATTATTTAGCTACAAGGAACATAATACGAAAGGATTGAAGTGGTGCAGAGGCACAGGGCTAATTTTCACCCTTTAAAAATGTTTTTGGTTTGCTATCTTCAGAAGGTTCCAATTCAGGACAGCACTTAATCCCGTGCTTAACTCTATCCCTGTTCTGGCAGGAACTTAAGCATGTGCTTAAATCCTATTGACTTTAATGGGAGTTCGTAGATCCCTAGATTCCAAGATTGTACCATTGTGATCATTTAGTTCGACCTCCTGTATAATACAGGCCATAAAACTTCCCAAAATAATTGCTAGAATATATCTTTTAGGAAAGCATCCAGTCTTGATTTAAAAATTGCCACTCATGGAGAATCCACCATGACCTTTGGTAAATTGTTCTAATGGTTGATTACCCTCCCTTTTAAAAATGTAGGCCTTATTTCCAGTCTGAATTTGTCTCGCTTCAACTTCCAGCCATTGGATCATGTTATACCTTTCTCTGCGAGACTGAAGAGCTCATTATCAATATTTGTTCCCCAAGTAGGTACTTATAGACTGTAATCCAGTCACCCCTTAACCTTGTCTTTGTTAGACTCAAGCAGATCAATCTATTTAATTTATCACTAAAAGGCTTGTTTTCTAATCCTTTAATCATTGTTGTGGCGCTTTTCTGACCCCTTTCCAATTTATCAACATCCTTCCTGAATTGTGAGTACTAGAAATGGACACAGTAATCTAGCAGTGGTCACACCAGTGCCAAATATAGATATAAAATAACCTCTCTACTCCTACCTGAGACTCCTCTATTTATGCATCCAAGGATAGCATTAGCCCTTTTGGCCACAGCATCACACTGGGATCTCATGTTCTGCTGATTATTCACCCCAAACCTTTTAGCAACCAAACTTGTAATCTCATCAACAAACGATATCAGGGTAATATGACAGGATATAATTAAAACCTATGTTTGTTGACATTAAGTATATTACCCTCCTTTAATTCTTTATTAATGAAATCCTGTATCAGTCACTCCATTATCTTGCCCATGATGGATGTCAGACCTATAGGCCTATGAATACCTGGTCATCCCATTGACTCTTTTTAAACATTGACACACCACCAGCTTCAGTTCAGTCTTCTAGACTTCTGCAGTGGTCCAAAACTTCTTGAAAACCAACATTAACTGTCCAGTGAGATCCTCAGCAGCTCTTTTAAAACCCTTGGAAGCAAGTTACCTGAAATTGCTGATTGAAAAATGTTTAACTTTAATAGCTGCTCCTGACCTACTAGTGGAATGGAAAAAGTATTATCATCATCAAATAAGATGACCACATTATCTGTTTTCCCCCCAACACAGAACAGAAATATTTATTGAACACTTCTGTATTTTCTGTATTGATAATTCTACCATTTTCATCTAGTAACAGACTAATACCATTGTTAGGATTCCTTTTGTTCCTAATATACATTTTTTAAAAAAAAATCCTTCTTATTTTCCTTAACTGTGCTGGCTGTAGATTTGTCCTTGTGTCCCTTATCAATTTTCTACAGTTCCTAGCTTTTGATTTATATTCATGCCTGTCAACTTCCCCTTTCTTCCATTTGTTATATTTTATTTTTTAACTTTTTTTCTATAGCTGCCTTCACTTCCCTGTCTAAACCAGGTCAGTTTTTTAAACAATATGCCCTTCTTCCTTGATTGTGACTTATTGGGCATTTAGTAAAATGTTCTTAAATTCCCAACAGTCATTGACATTTTTCTTCTTAAATTCTTCCTTGCTGATATGAATCATAACTGTTTTCAGCCTTGTGAAACTGGCCCTTTAAAGCACTCCGTATATGTATTACTGGTCTGGACTTTATTCAGTTTGCACATTAGAAATGTGATCAAGTCATCACTTGTACCTAAGCTACCATTAATTTTTAGTTCTGTGATTTAGTTCTGTGAGTAGTCCATTAATATTTAGTTCTGTGATCAGTTCCACGCATGCTTTATTGCTTTCCTACAAGAGATGGTTTTCTGACTTGGGGCCTCAGTAAGGACAGATGCTATTATACCTATTACCAGAAGAGGGAAGTAGTCTTGGATCAAATGTAGATTACTACATTTATGTACTGGTAGCCTGATGACTTCTTCTTTGCTCATGAAAATGTAATGTTGCAATTTTTAATTACCATAATACTGATATCATCTTTAGGGAGTAAGTCAAAGTAATATTCTAGTTGATTTTTTTTAAAAAATTGCATAATATATAACTCAATAAAATGAAAGATTTTTTTTCTTTAAGTTGATAATTTTCTTAGCTTGTCTAATGTTAAAAACAGAGAGAATTCTTCTAAGAAAATGTATTCTGGTATCTGATTAGAATTCCTTTTCTTCCTCATTCCTAGCAATATGAACACACAATCTATTCAAGGGGCCAAATTCTGCTCTTATTTCTGCCGGTGTAAATCTAGAGTAACTCCAGCTTTGACTTCAGTGGATCTACTCTGGATTTAGACCATTTAAGGGCATGAGCCAAACGCCTTTGAAATCAATGATATTTATCTCCATTGACTTTGCTAGGATCAGGTCTCATGTGAGAGCCAAATTTAGGCCATTACTACCTGGATTTAGTGCAAAAAGTGATAAAAGTGCAAAAAGGGTTTTCTGTTTTCAACCCCATTTCCTAGTCTCTGGTCTAGCCTAAGAGCTGGTGCCAGTAAACCAAGCCAGGACAGCAGCAGAAATTAAAATGAAATGGAGATTCACTGAATGAAAAATCACATTAATCTTGCATATTTTGCATAACAGCTTTATTGGCTATTTTAGATCCAACTATGCTAAAGACATCTTGAATACAAGATATACTGAAGTTGGAGGACCTAATGCTTCAACTTTCTCCTGTTTTACACCCGTCTAACTCCATTGACTCCAGTGGAGCTACTTCTGATTTACACCAGTGTGAATGAGAAGAGAATTGGACCCAGTGATGTTAAGGAAGTGATTGGAGATGGAAGAAAAGATCACAGCTGAGAAGAGATAAAGGGGCCCTTTTCACATAATGCTACCGTATGAGTCAGACCACATTCTCCTCCTATTTACATCAGTGTAAACCCAAGCCATCGCTGAAGTCTGATTCATTTTGCTGTCAAACTACAGTAATGCTGTAAATAACTGATTGGATGATCTTTGCCTAGGAGGTTGAATTTTTAAATTACAGCCTGGGAATGTTACTTTGGAACTCCCTTCTTCTAGGACTGATGGCTGGCTGAGAGACTGGTAAAGTACCTGTAAGTAATAAATGTCTTCAAACTTTTTTTGGAAGGTGGGTACTTGGTGTTTGATATTCTGTAGGGATACCCCTATACTCTATCCAACTAGAGCAGAATAGCAGCCTTACAATATTATATTTATTACTTTTTAAAAGGATGTGCTAAGTTGAAGAATGGGGGCACTGGACTTTGGAATGACTGAAAAGAAGAAAGAAAAATAGGAAAGTTGATGGAAGTAATTCCTGTTGAACCTTCTGAATACTCTATGGAGGTGGTGCTGTTGAGAAAACTGCAGGGGTACAGAGGATAAATAAATAATCAGCAAAATTGCCTGCAACTGTCAAATCAAGAGCAGTAATAAAACAAATACAGTCAGTATCTGTCTGAATAAGCTTTATAAAATCCACCAAGGACAGACAGACAGAGAGGGAGATATAGATGCAAAACTATAACAGCAGTGATGCTTTTCAAAAAAAAAAAAAAAAAAAACCAACCCTCCCATATTCTTCTTCAAGCTACCTTCACATTCTGGGGCATCTAACTATTTCAACGACAAGAGGCAGGAAACAGCAGGAGGGTTTTGTTGTTGTTGTTTTGTTATACTGTTAAAATGTAACATTTAATAAATATCTTAACAGCAACTAATAGGCATGGGACTATGATTGGGCTAATAAACTGGAAAATTGGTCAGTATAACCACTGAGGTTTTCAGAATCAAATTACACAACTATAATAGAAACAACACTTATACTCAATCCCAGTTGGGAAGACAACTTTGTTTAGATTTTTGACTGAGCCCTCAGAATGGGACCTCACTTGTGTCAACTGGTTATTATCAGCTCTGGTTTTGCTAACACAGCAGAGGAAAAACAATCCAAAACAATTTGGTCAATTACTTACATGCCAATTCACCAAGATCTCCTTCCTAATGGATATGTAGTACCTATTTCCCAATTAATGGATCTGACTAACGCTTCTAAACTCCTACAATTATGATAGACTGCATGAAGTTCAAAAAGCTTGCATACTTGGTGTCATTTTAGGTCAGTAGACACCAAGAACTTGAAAGGCAGCATGAAACCAGTTAACTATGGTAGACACGTATTCAATATTCTATAATCCTAGTTAACAGCAGTAAATTGTTCAGTTTAAAGCTACTTTACAGCAATCTTAATTGAAATTTGTTACAAAACAAAGAAACACTGTAACTTTGTGACAGTCTGTGAACACACACAAGCCCATACATTTCTTTATGAATTAGGTACTCAGTTTCAGGACGTGATCAATTGACTGCTTTGGGTCTTCACATGAGAAAATCTGTTACTTTTCACCAGTTCTTTGATTAGCCATCAACTTTCAGCTCAATTATTGTTCACAGCAGGAGTTGATGCTGCAAACAGAGGCAGGGAACAGCAACGTATCCATGGTAAAAATGTTGAGGTCCGGGGTAATTTTTCAAAAAATTGAATGACTGAATGACATTAACACCCCCCCTCATGTCCATCACTAAGTATGGTAATTTTATCAAGTGTCCGTCGCGCAACATGGTGGTGCCAACCCCTGAACACAGGTGGAGCCAAGGATGGACATGACTATAGCATTTTCCCGGTACACTAGTTGGCAACCCAAATGCTGGAAAATAGAAAGACAGTTAAAGGTGCCTATCTGAGATAAGTGCTTGATGTCACCAGAAGGACTCCCAGCTGGCCACCCCAAGGCCTTAGTTTTCTCCCTTCCAAGTGTGTTCAGCTTTCAGGAAGTGATGTGTTGAAGGAGACAGGCCATTTTATCCTATTTCTGCTGGGTGGTCCAAGTTGGTTCCTTTTCTTGGAGATGCTAGCATGGACTAATCAGGTGGTGACCCATACTACTTCTGAAGATTTGAAATGTTCAAACAAAATCAAAGTCATCTTCTCCAACCATTCAGTCAGAGAACAAAACATCAGCTTTGGGTTCTTGCAACGGGGACTGGAATTTTCCAGTCTCTTTGTGCAGCACAACTTATATCACCAGCTTGTGTAAGACAAGTTAGGTTTTAGCTGTTGGTATAACCATCTTGGGTCAGGTTTCAGAGTAGCAGCCGTGTTAGTCTGTATTTGCAAAAAGAAAAGGAGTCCTTGTGGCACCTTAGAGACTAACAAATTTATTTGAGCATAAGCTTTCGTGAGCTACTTGAACACCGTGATTTGCTCCAGTTAGCAACTTACCTCTAAAGGTCACATTTTCTGGGCCCTTTTGCAGTGAGTCCCTTGGCCATCTTTGCAGTTATGCTTGTTTAGGTTGAAGTTTTTCCACCAACATTCTTCTAGTTGCTTAAATGTCCAGTTTAAAGTTCATATAATTTATACAAAATCCCTCCATATTCTTTGATGCTCTTTAAACTTGTTTTAACCATCCATTGTATAATGCAAAGTCACTTCAAGAACTGTTGTTCCATTAGGCTGGAACAACTGTATCAACCTTCCATTTCTGTTCTTTGTTTTAACAATGGTAGGTATGTATAGCTGAGTTTGTGAATTATTAATCAAACAGTTATATTTCTGATTATTCTATTCTGGGGTCAAGTGTCCTTATAAACACACTATTTGGTTTCAGTTCCTTTTATTTAATGCCTTTTTCAGCACAGGTGTATTTCACTAACTAGATAGCATAAGCATGTTTGATTGCAAACTTTAGCCTTACTTCTTCACTTTATCACTTAAACTAAAAGAAATCAATATGAATGCAACCCCTTTCTTTTCTAACAGGATTGCCCATGAGATAAACCCTGTCATTAAAGTTTACAATATTTTGCCCAAAGCTGTGCCACTTACGGTTGACTTCCCTTTTATATACATTTTATATTTCGAGTTCCCCATTTTACTACTGTACCTGCCACAACATCATATAATGTTTGACATTAATTTAATATTTTAATTCATTTACTTAGACAGGGAAGAATGGGGACATCTCTTTCACTGTACCAGAAGTACACTTTTGTAAAAGGCTGTAGCAAATCTGAGTTTCCTCTAATCTAGCTATTAGACCTTGGGTTTTTATTCTTTTTAATCTCTCTATTCTGTCTTTCTACACTGCAGTGTTCTAGCCCTATAAAACCAAACCTTGTGAGTCCGAGTCAGCTGACCTGGACTTGGAGACTTGGTCCTACAAATTTTTTATTGCAATGTCGACATATGCTAAAAGTGCAAACAATGACTGAATTACTTGGTATGCAATGCTGCCATCTTCCTGTTCTTGAATGTTTCTTTGTTACTTCAGGCAGTTAGCACTGCTTGCGTATTATTGCCTCTTCCTCAGTAGGGGGTACAGAATCATCTTCAGGTTTCAGAGTAGCAGCCACGTTAGTCTGTATTCGCAAAAAGGAGAACTTGTGGCACTTTAGAGACTAACAAATTTATTTGAGCATAAACTTTTGTGAGCTACAGCTCGCTTCATCGGATGCATTCGGTGGAAAATACAGTGGGGAGATTTATATACACACAAAGAGAATGTGAAACAATGGATTTTATCATACACTCTGTAAGGAGAGTGATCACTTAAGATGAGCTATTACCAGCAGGAAGGGAGCGGGGAAAGGAGGAAAACCTTTTATGGTGATAATCAAGATAATCAAGCTCTTGTTAACTGCTGGAAATGGCCCACCTTGATTATCACCATAAAAGATTTTCCTCCTTCCCCCGCCCCCTTCCTGCTGGTAATAGCTCATCTTAAGTGATCACTCTCCTTACAGTTTTCAGAGCAGCAGCTGTGTTAGTCTGTATTCACAAAAAGAAAAGGAGGACTTGTGGCACCTTAGAGACTAACAAATTTATTTGAGCATAAGCTTTTGTGAGCTACAGCTCACTTCATCGGATGAATGAATGCTCAAATACATTTTGCTTATGCTCAAATACATTTGTTAGTCTCTAAGGTGCCACAAGTACTCCTTTTTTTTTTTTTTTTTTTTTTTTTTTTTGAGAATCATCTTCAGAATTCACTTTAGGCTTACATGGGAACTTAACATTTGCTTACGGTATCCTGCTTTCAAGCATGTGTGAGAATCCAGTTTATCATAAAAGCCAATCCCCCCTTCTGGACTCTTTTCTAAGTTGGTATTTCTGTGTCCTCAGAACTACTGTTTTGCACATGGCTTCATTTTGAGAAATCTGGCAATTCTTAGAATCTTTTGAAAATAAGTGTTTTTATTATTTATTCATGTGTACTGTGATAGCCCCTAGAAGCCCCAGTCATGGACCAGAACCCCATAGTGGTAGGCACTATGCAGACCCAGAACAAAAAGATGGCTCCTGCCCCAAAGACTGAGGTATGAGATAAGGCAAGAGGAAACAGACAGATGGGGGAACACAAGAAAACAAGAAGACAGTGTTGGTCAGCATGATAACCAATGGTCTCAGCACACCAACTGCCTAAGTTTTGTGCTATTTCTTTAATGGGTGAAACATTTTGCGATATGTCTAATAAAAGCTATACCCAACCATCAGAATTTAGATCTTGCAATTGGATCCAAACTTCCCTAAAGTTTCAGGATGTTAGGATCCAGGGTTTTAGTTTGGACGTAGATCTACTTTTAATTTGTTTGAGCTGTGAATAAAACTAGAAGTCCTGATTCCCAGCCACTTCCTTTAATCAGTAGCCTATACTACCTATTCTCTACTTTTCATCTACTAACACTAGATAGCAGCAGCATGTCATTCTCAATTAGAGTGGAGCAAAACCTGGAATTTCCATCCTGCAGGAGTTCACTCTTTTTTGAAATTTGCTTTTGTTCCAAATTTGAACAACAAGTTGAAACTGTGGAATTTTCCCACAAAATAAAATATTCAGAAAAATGTTGAAAATTTTCATTTCAAGATAATCAATACATTGAGAAAAGGAGTACTTGTGGCACCTGAGAGACTAACAAATTTATTTGAGCATAAGCTTTCGTGAGCTACAGCTCACTTCATCGGATGAAGTCCTTTGGATCCGATGAAGTGAGCTGTAGTTCACAAAAGCTTATGCTCAAATAAATTTGTTAGTCTCTCAGGTGCCACAAGTACTCCTTTTCTTTTTGTGAATACAGACTAACACGGCTGCTACTCCAAAACATTTAGTTTAGCTTTTACATAATATTTATTACAACTTATATAAGTAAAAACAAAACTGAAACATTTTAACCTTATAAAAACAGAACATTTTGACTTTATCAGAACAAATTGTTTAGATTTTCTGCTAAAACAAAATTTTGTCAGAATTGACAATTTCCCATAGGTTTCAATTTAATCAATTTGACATTTCCCTATGGAAAACTGTTCCAGCAGAAATTTCCAAATTGCTCTATTCTTAATTCTTTTTGTCTTCCTGTTGAGTCTCTGCTTGAGGAAAAAATGAGACTGTATTCTGATCTCACTTAATCTGGGTTTAAAATGATGGATTTGAGGTCCAGAATCTGGTCCATTTTACAGAGATAAGACATTGATGTCCTTCTCTTTGATGTTGTTAATCTTTTGCAGCCACGTGTGTTTCTGTTAGGAAAAAATGTCAATAGAAAGTGCTGACCACCTGTGTCAAATCATGTTAACATGAAAGTCCACCTGTTTTCATTCCCTAAGACAATGTCTATTACTATCTTTAAATTACATAGAAATTGATGCTCAATTGTAGCCGTAACAGAAAAAAATGATACTGAAATTGTTTTAAAAATCATAGGGTTTGCAAACCCAGTAAATTTAATACCATTATGTGTGTTCATTCTGAAGAATAATTGCTGTGATTTTTTTGGCAGCTGTTATTGAGAAACTGTTCAAGGTTACATTTTCCCACCATGCCAGTTATGTGCATAGCTGAATATTATTCATCAAATAAATTATTTATCAATCTTTTTAATCAATTGGCAATTAATTTAGTTGAGTATAATTTTCCCATTATTCAACCAGCTCTAGACATGACTATCCAGGGAAACACATTTTGAGAGCTCTGTGTTTGCTTCTGTACATGATTTCCTGCTAACTGTAATACCAGCCAATGAAATATATAATGTTGTAAACACTAGAAACCTAGCGTGTAATCTGTAGATGCAAATACTTGCATAGATTTAGTTATGGTTGCTGGAATATCAGATTGACTCCCATCTGAAAATGTATTTCACTATAAAACAACTAACTGAAACTAATTGAACATATTACACAGTGTTCGTATTGTGACAAACTCCCAGAATCTTTGCTTGCAACACTTTAGTGCTTTATTTTCCACACATGAGCAAATTTTCAAACACTCCCACCTGGAAGTACACTACACAAATGTAACACCCCTTTTAAATGGTTAAATATGGTTTAAATAGTTTAAATATAACAAAATACGCTTATTATTTGGTCCAGGCCCAGATAATCATATCCAGGTAATTAATTCAAGGGACAAACACTGGATCTAATTTTATGCGGGTCATTCTCTAAAGTTTGTGACAGAAAAGGAATTCTATAACACTATGAGATGATGGATTTAGACAGCTCAAGCTATGAATTCAGGGCTTGATTTTTCATTACCCAGTGATATCATTTATGCCTGTGCAAAAGGATGTGCTGCTATTTTACACTCATGTTGTCCAGGTGTTCATAACTATCTGAAATGCAAGGAGAATCAGGCCTCTAATTTTTAATAATAGAAACATGAATGATTCCTGTTAGTTCTTGATGAGTTTATAATTTCAGTGAACATTTTATTAGTAAGCAATAAAAATAATATAGTTTTTTCCCCTCACATCTTTTATTTGTCGCAATTTAAACACACAGGAATTTTTCCAAGCACTTAAAATTTTTCTTACCAAGGGTGTTTGAACTCATGAGTATGAACATACATAAAATTCTTTCCCAGCATTTTGCCTGTCTGCTCTATTCTTATCAGGAGACAGGCCAATGAAATATACTAGCATCTGTTCTCTGACAGGCTTTTCCTTCGCTAGGAGAGTTTCACAAAGTGACCAGCTATGATGGGTCAATACTAATCTTCTTTATGGGGGTGTCTTCACTGCAGAGTTAACTTGGGTGATCAGCCAGGGTTAGCCTTGCCAGGTGTGCACTGCCACACTGCAAAGCCCTGTTTGAGTTATGGTTTCCTCACTGGTGCTGCACTAGGTCTTGTCTCTCTCTAGGATGTCTGAGAACATTTCCCATGATTCTCCATAATGCAGTAAACTGCTCTTTGAATTTTATGAACTTGTCTTTCCTTTTGGGTACACAGGCGAATTATGGGAAGGCATGGCAGATTATCTTTACTCACAGATGACAAGAGGGCAGGAAAGTGAAGAGTCGTACCAGGGCCCCCAAAACATCTGTAAATGGGATGAAATGGGGGGGAGGGGCAGGGCCGCAGCAAACATGAAGGACTGATGCCCCAAATTTCTCTTGATGGGTCCGCACTCGAATGGATTAGCCTGCAAAGTGGATGGGTTACCAGTCTAAGTGAAAGAAGCACCGAAGCTTTAACTTACAGCCACAAGTCAGCCAGCTAGCCTGGGCTGAAAGCATCACCAAACCTAGCTCAGAGGTTGGTGTGAGTGGATGGGAGAGTGGGACCAGGAGCAAAATCTAAGCCTCTGTTAACTGTGCAGTGAATATATACCCTAGGATTGTAAGGGTATGTCTACACTTTTGAGGTGGGATTTTGATTCCCAACTCAAGGAGCCATATTCATATTAGTGGTGATCAAGCTCGTGTGCTAAAAATAGAGTATAGCTGCAGTGGCACAAGCAGTGTGCGGGGGGGGGGGGTAGCCCACTCCAAGTACATACCCATCTGAGATGCTAGCCCCATACTCAGGGTGGCTAGCCCCCACTGCCACTTGTGCCACTGCATCTACACTTTGTCATCATACTACCTCGATCACGCACCCCCAACTTGAAGAGTAGACGTACCCTAATATGGACACGTCAACAGGGGTTAGAAATACTGTGCTTATAGCTTAATTGCTTAAGAAAGGAGGATGCTTTTATATTTCAATATCCCACATCTCATTCTTATTGGAACAGAGGCAAAATATTGTGGAGAGGTCACATGATATACACGTTCAGTCATGTGCACAAGCACACCCACGATGGTAAAGAAACCCAGACATCCATGATTGCTCTTGGCAGGTTGTCCAGTTAAACAGCTGGATGGTTTCCAAGCTGCAGCCTTTATTTTGGGAAGAACTGATGGATTTTTTTCACGATCGGGTCAGTTTTAAAAAGAATATTGTTAAGGCAGAATAAATTGTGGGCCTGTAAACCTTGTGGCTTAACTTTTCAGAAACTTTAGAGTCAAAATAAACTTCTGAGTTATGAGCTAACCACCACTGCAATGCCTTTCCTTTAGTAGTGGGGAATTAATAGCATCTGAAATTTCTGACTGCTTGCTATGCATCTCAGAAATGTGCCTTCTTTTTAACCAGCCATAAAGCTGTTGTTACTTCACGGATCATGCCATGTAATTAAATGGTTTACTTTTTCACATCAATAGCATATACCCTTCATTTCCTTTTACTGCGTTCCCAGGGTAAGACAATGGGCAGCTATGTTCCCTTATTATGTGTAAGTCAGTTTGATTTCTGTATATCAGATGAGAGCTTCAAATCCAATACATCCTCAGATTTTAGCTGCAGTTCTGAAATTAATAAAAGATCCATTCATCAGACACTCGCCGGCTGATCCCTCAGAACAACAGGCACTTGGGGACAAATGATAAGATATGTATGTAATTAAAGTGTTCCCTTCTGAGACCAATTGTAACATTTTAGTTATTTCTTAGCTTGATCTTACTATTATTTCAGAGAATCATGTGCCTGTATATCTTTTGTTTGTTCTGTCTCACCTTAGCCCCTTTGCCTTTTATTTGTATGTGAGTAGCACCCAGAAGCCCTAAACAAGGTAGACAGATTCAACTCCTGGTAATAAGTGGCTACCTAATTGGCAGCATAACACATTCCTCTCTTGTGAGTTTGAGTCTCTTTGCACAAAACTACCACGTAAATTCCACAGAGTACCTTACAGATCACTGTTAGTCTTTGGATACAGTTCTCCTTCCAGATTTGGACAGGACCCGACTCTCTGAGCTTTCCTCTTATCAGCTTTCCTATTGACTCACATAAATAAATGTTACTCATCATGAGTAATCAAGAGGTGCAGATTTATGTACTTAGGTCCCATTAAGCAGAGAGCTGCAAATAAGCTCAAGACAGTTCCGAAAAGAATGGTGGCATGTCATCGGAGCAGGGGACAACCTGTAAGGAGATGGATAGATGATGTGTGGCAGATCACTGGGAGGTGAGCTGCTGAGTATAAAGTCTCATTTTCAAAAGGGATTTAAGCAGTTAGAATGAAATTTTGGTCCCTGAGTGCCTAAATCCCTTTTGAAAATGAGTCTTAGGCTACTAATTCAGTAAGGCATTGTAACGCTGAGTATAGCAACACCTAAATACCTTTAAAAATCTGGGCCTAAATGACCTGCCCAAGGTCAGACCGGAAGGCTGTGGAATGTTTTAAACACTGTAAGATGAACATTTTAAACCCAGATATCATGAGTCCCAGTCCAGTGAACCACTGATTCATTTCACTCGCACTGTGACCACCAAGTCATTCCGCAAAGGCCATCAAATAAGTGGCAGACAGTAATGATTGCTGGTCTCTACCAACCTGGGGTCAGTCCAAACCAGTGACTCAGAAGGTTGAAGAGTTTGTTTTTTATTTTATTTTCGGCTGTAAATTTCATAACTATGCATTAAGTGAATGAAATGTTAAGTATTTCACCTTTTGAGAAAGTCAGGGAAAATGTAAACTCTCTGAACTTGCTTTGCAAAAAAGGCATTTTTCCAACAGGAAGGAATATTTTAATTTCTGAAATTTAAGAAGCAGTAAACTAGAAAAAGAGCAAATTTAAAAGGACAGGCAGGTTATAGTCCAAACAGGATTTGCTACATAATATGTATGCTCCCCATACTTGGAAGGAGAAGCAGGTAGCAGTATTGCTGTTTTTTAAAAAAATGAAAACATGCTTGGTTCTGGTAGAGATTATATTGACCTACTGATCATAGTGCAGAGAGGAATAATTTAGAGCAATGTTCTCCATATAACAACCTAAGCTCTTTTACATATTTATGATTTCACTGAGGTGTGGCAGATATTAATCCAAATGTTAAACAGCAGCAGTACTTAGGAGAGGTAGTGTGCTACTTTTAAAAAAAAAAAAAAAAGGGGGGATAAATAGGTTGTATCTTTGCAATATCCACTTGTGCGCCATTGCTTTGAAAGTGCCCTCCAGCCACAAGTGGGGAGGTCATTTAAAAAGCTGATAAGTTAATACTGGTCTTTCAACAGATCCTTACTGCTCTGTGCCCAGATACTAAGCTGACTAGCACCTGATCAGTGTATAAGTTAAGCAGACAATGACAGATATGGGCATTTCCAACATTCGATTCTGTGGAATACATCAGTGTTGACCACAAAAAAATAAACATTTGAAGGTTCTCTAGGCCAGATCCTCAGCTGGTATAAATTAGTGTATTTCCATTGATTACCATGGAATTATGACGATTTGCACTAACAATCTGGCCCTGGATGTGTCTATACTGATTTTTATTGCTTCTTGATTAGTTCTCTCTTTCTACTCACTCCTATCACTGAAGTGGTGTCGGCTCTTAACTTATTAGGGTGACTGAAAATAAAACTACAATATGCTTCCAGGATGGGAAATCACTATGCAGGGTACAGTGATGCACAGCAAAACTCAGAATGCTGTTAAGAGCTTGGTATCAGTTGCTAATAGAAATGGATACAGCTACTCATTTGGGCTTTTTTCAACCTAAGAGAAGAGCACAAAAAGAAGAAAAAAGTCACTGGCTAAGACAGTTAGGAACTCTATTTCTTAACTCCACTGATGACCCTGTACAGATCCCACGGTGTAGCTGCACTACTTATTTTAACGGATTTACAGTGGATATGGTGAATTTAGAGGTATCAGATCCTTGTGGATCTCCCAGAGTTTGCAACAGAGGAACTGGGGACTCAATTATTTCTTGAAACGATCATACATCATTTGGGAGTTTAACAACTGGAAGACACCTGCCTGCATAAATTTGCAGCCTCCTCTTGGCCATCAAAGAGAATTTTGAAGAGAAGTTGTCTTTTTGACTCTTTATTTTTTTTAAAAAAATAAAACCTATTCTCAACAGTCACCCTCCATGAACTGTACACAAGCCCAGAGGTTGTTGCAGTTCCTTTGCTGCGGAATGCAGGGCCAGTGGTGGAACTGCCTTAAAATCAGGCAACAATTCTGTGTTCTTTCTGCTTTCTTTATTCTTTTTGAAGATGCTTGTTAATGAAACTTTTCAAAAGACAAAAGGGAGGATAAAAGGGCAGGGCAGGGCAGGGCAGTGGGTGGGTGCGTGGGAATGCAAATCAGAAAAGACAGACTGTTTCTTTAATTCTTTCCCTCCCCCATATTTCCTTTAAAAGGATTCATAGGGAACATTTAAAGCTCACAACTGAGACTTTTCATTTAGGCACAACAGCTAAAGCAGCTACGAGTACGTACAGGTTTTGAGAGCGATGAAAGAATCCAAGACCTATACCAGCCATCTGTTGGCCATGTGATTGGGCTCAAATGGGGTGATGAGCCAGAATTCAGTGCTGTATTGGTCTTATCTTGACTTTCTACCGCATTTGCTGAGTGTTCAGTCTCATTCTTTTTTTTTAAAAAAAAAGTTCCTTAGTGTATGACTCTGACACACAGTCTCTGGCTTCCAAAGGAGAGTGTGTTCACTGAATCCCAACAGCACAACGAAGGGACAAATTTTGCTTTTGGAGACAAATCCAAGGTCACAGAATATTCTCTGGGAGTAGCCCCATGAAGGTGGGCAGGTGAGGAGAGAAGGATTCTCCTAGGGTAATGGGGGCAAAGAGGGTTGCAACCTGGTGCTTCGTTCCATGGTGACTGACATTGCAATTTGCATAACACTAGCCACGCAGAGTGGAACTTCCATTATACTCTACGGGACAGTCTTGGAGCCTGAAAATCCATCATGTCCTACAGGGTGAATTCCATGGAAAGAAAAATGAGTCCCTGAAAACAGATACTAAATTCCTGCAGGACAGCTGGGAACTCCCCAAATTCCACTGTATTTGGAGTGACTGGAGTGTGATACTAGACAAAAATATATATATATATCACCTAATTAGGAAATACCAGATTCACCATACTGGATAGATGTAACAAATCTTATCCTACCTCCATAAGTGGCCAGTTCCAGTTATTTCAAAGGAAGGCAATGCTGTATCTGAGGGAAAACTACTGTTGTAAAGTTCCAGATGTCATGTTCTTCTTGCTGGCTATATTTCATGTTCACGTGTAGCCATACTTTCAGGGTGGGGTGTTAAAGCATCTTAAATTAAGAAAATTAAGACAGAGATGAAATTATAAAACATGCCTGTATACAAACTGGATGACTCCAGGACTGCAAACAACGCCTTTCAGCTCAAGGTCAGTGGCATAAATCTGGTCCTGGCTTGTATTAACTGAAGTCCTCCTATATATAACAGCTGTTCGGCATCAGTGGAAACACTTCAAGATAGAAATTGCCCATCCTGTTTTGAGTGAGATTGTTATCCACTGTTTTGTTTAAGAGCGACACACTCAAATGTCTCCATATTTCAATCAGTGTTCTTCCTAAAATATGCTGATGTCTATGTCTAATTTCTAGTGGGCAGGTGTCTACAGCAAGAAAATAAGGAACTCAGTGGATACTAGGTAATTTCCAAGCACACACATACACACAAAAAGTCCAAATCCCTAAAAGAAGAGCTGAAAAATCTAACCGATCAACGCTAATCATGCCCTCTAGGAAATTAATCTTAAACTTGTTGACATGAGGCACTGTCACATTTTCTAAATTGAAAAATAACCTCCTACTTCCAAAATGATGACTTCCTTCCTCATACATCTTTAGATATCAATATATTCATAGGTTTCAGAGTAGCAGCCAAGTTAGTCTGTATTTGCAAAAAGAAATGGAGTACTTGTGGCACCTTAGAGACTAACAAATTTATTTGAGCATAAGCTTTCGTGAGCTACAGCTCACTTCATCAGATGCATTCAGTGGAAAATACAGTGGGGAGATTTATATACACAGATTCACAGAGAACATGAAACAATGGGTGTTACCATACACACTGTAAGGAGAGTGATCACTTAAGATGAGCTATTACCAGCAGGAGAGCGGGGGGGAGGAACCTTTTGTAATGATAATCAAGGTAGGCCATTTCCAGCAGTTGACAAGAATGTCTGAGGAACAGTGGGGAGTGGGGGAATAAACATGGGGAAATAGTTTTACTTTGTGTAATGACCCATCCACTCCCAGTCTCTATTCAAGCCTAAGTTAATTGCTGAATTGGAATTAATTTGCAAACTGGGTACAATTAACGTACCCAGTTTGCAAATTAATTTCAATTCAGCAATTAACTTAGGCTTGAATAGATACTGGGAGTGGATGGGTCATTACACAAAGTAAAACTATTTCCCCATGTTTATTCCCCCTCCACCCCCCACCGTTTCTTCTTACCCTAAGGCACTATAAAAAAAAATCTAACATCACCGCTTGACTAAATTTACAGAATTACAGAGAGAATATTAGATATAATTTTTTTTTAAAATCTGAGGCTCTGGCCAAGCGGATAAGTGTTTGAGACTAAGAAGGCATAATTGCATCTGAAATAACTGAATACCTAATTATCCTGGGAAAGAGTAAATTCTTTACACAAGACATTAGGGCTCATATTATTAGTGTCTCATTTAAAAAAAAAAAGATTATATATGAAGGATGTTATATGAAACAATTGGAAAAAAAAAGAAGAGCCAGAAATATAATGAGAAATACATTATAAGCCTGATCTAAAATCCATTGAAGCCAATTGAAATCTCTCCAGCGATTTCAATGGGTTTTGAATCAGGTCCTTTTATGATGATTTTATTTCAGAGAGGAAGGATGGCCTAGTGACTAGAGTGCTATCCTGAGACCTGGGTTCAATTCCCTGCTCCACCACAGGCTTTTTGTGTGACCTTGGTCACTTAGTATCTCTGTATGCCTTAGTTCCTCATCTGTAAATTGGGGATAATGGCCTTTCCCTGCTGTTCAGAGGTGAGGTTGGGAGGTGTTCAAGTACTATGATAATGGGACCAGATAAACACCTCAGGTAGATAGATATTCCAGTTTTAGAGGCACAGCTGTCAAGGCCTGATTGCAAATAGTTAACCAGTCTAAGGTTTTAATGGGTCTGGGTTTCTTTGGAGTTATTTTCTTTTCTTGCATAATCAAACAATCATATTAGAGGAAATGGGTTCTCAGTGATGACTGGTGAACTGGTAGGACTGTGAGATCAGAAAATCTTTTTGATGTTAACTGTTTTTTGTTTTTTTTTTTGTGAACACTTATTTAACTCAACCACCAGAAAACACTTGGGAGGAAAAAAAAGTTAGTTAAAGATTGTTACAGACCCTCTTCAATTAAGGATTGAGAAAAACTACAGCCAACATCAGTGGGCCTCCGAAGATGCCGCTAGCTAACCTAGGCAAAACGAAAATTATATTTCTAAGTAAATAAGAAGGGGGGTGTGGATCTTAAAATACTCTTTTAGTACATTTCTGCACATCTTAAAGAATATTTATTTTTAAAAAGTAAAATCCAATTTTTATTTTCCTTTGCAAGTCATTTTTAAAAATAGACCTATTTTGATAGTAAGCTCTTACCAATTAAACTCTAAGTTTTTATAAACAGTTGTCTCAATATCAGATGGTCAGAAATCCCCTCCCTCCCCCCCTCGCAAAGGACAAACTCTGAAGGAGGATGAAACAAACTGATAGGACAGGAAATTACAGGATGAAAATGGAGATGGCTAGGACATACATGGGGGAAAGATCCAGATAACATAAGGTCACAGGCATTGGAGTGGAAGTCCCAGGGCAAGAACCAACGAGGTAGACCAAGGATTAAGTGGAAACACACAATAGAAGCAGAATGGAAAGCTATCAAAATGATATGGGAAGAAGCTAAGACCGCAGCAGGAGACTGCAGCAGCCCCTATGTTCCACATGATAGAGAATATTCCTATACAAGACAACTCATAACTGTCATCCACCACTAGCATGTTGGTAGACTTTGACAGCAAGGTAGTAATCAACATGGGCTTTGTGCCCTACATCTAAGCAGAGCTGACTTTATACTGACTTGTTAGATACATACTTTATGACAACAACAGACCAGTGAGTTTGGCTCCATGTGACTGCTGCGAGACTTGAATCCAAGACCTATAGGGCTGCAGTCTTAACTGCAGTGCCTTAACCACTTAGCCATCCAGGGTGTTAAAATGCTTCATCAATCTTGAGTGCCTACAACCTGCATCACAGCCAAACACTAAGTGCTGTGAAAAACTCATTCTTCAAGTGATGGTCCCCATTGTATTCCACTGAGGGTTATGTGTATGTGCCTGGAGCCAGAGCTTTTGAAAGTAGTACTGTTGGGTGGTCTGTGCATACACCATGCACCGCCTTGTGGTTTTGCCCACGGTGATAAAGGGCACGGTAGGCTGCTGGCATCTCCAGTTCCTTCTCACAGCTGCATGGTCCAAATCGGAGCATTTTACTTCGTTGAAAAGATCACACACATGCGGTAAGCCTTCTCAAACAGCATGGACTTGCTCTGCCTGCATCTACCAAACAGCCCACCTGCATTCCCAAAGTTCAGTTCATTCACTCAAGAAGTTCTGGACATCCTAAAAGAGTCCTGATCCAAGACGTGTGAATCCAACCCTTCCTGGCTTGTAAAGAGCATCACATGACTAATGCATGTCACTCCTGGACAAAATAGCCAACACCTCATTCAAAGAAGAAATCTTCCCTTGCTCCTTCAAACATGCAGTAGTCCAACATTGCAGAAAACTACCCTGGATTCTTCAGTCCTAGCCAACTGTCATCCTATGTTAAATCTCTCATTCCTGAGCCAGCTCACATAGAAGCTAGCCAAAGGCCGACTACAAGCTCATCTAAATGAAGCCCATATTTTAGACTCAGCACAATCTGGATTTAGACCAGGACATGAAACTGAAACTGCTTTATTGGCACTGATGGCTGATTTCCTCCTGTCAATGGATAAAGGACAGACATTCACTCTCATTCTGATGGACCTCTCTGAAACGTTCAACACTGTTGACCAGGAGATACTGCTGTCTTACCTGAGAGAGGTGGCAGGAGTCCAGTAATGTGCTAAAAGGTTTGGAGTCCTTCCCAGAGGATGCATCTAAAGATTGATGGGAAATTGCACCTGCACCACTAGACCCCTCACTTGTGGAGTTTCACGAGTTAATTCTCTCTCTGGTCCTTTTCAGCATCTGCATGGAACTGTAAAGTGAATTAGTCAAATGACATGGACTCAAGTGCCAGCAATATGCAGATAACGAACAGCTCTAATTATCCTTCATAAACATATGGCCACACCAGTACCACCAAGATGGATCTTGGATGAGATCAGCTCATGGATGGAGAGCTGGCTGATGCTGAACCTGAGCAAAACAGAGGTGATTTTGGTGGGCTGAGCAAAGCATTCTGCGGAGTTTGCAGCCACGATGCAATCTCTTTTGATTGAAGGTTCATAGGAGATGGAGGAAGCAACTAGGGAAGAGGCTGTTCTAGACTTGATTCTGACAAATAGGGAAGAACTGGTTGACAATCTGAAGGTGGAAGGCAGCTTGGGTGAAGGCAATCATGATTCTAAAGTAGGAGGGAAAACAGCAGAATAAAGACAATGGACTTCAAAAAGGCAGACTTTAGAAAACTGAGAATTGGTAGGAAAGATCCCATGAGAGAGGCATCTAAGGGAAAAGAGAGTTCAGGAGTGTTGGGAGTTTTTTCAAGAGCCACTATTACAGATTATTATTAAGAGCATAAAATAAAACTAATAAAAATTAAAAATTTTAAAAACTAATAAAAATTAAGAGCATAAAATAAAACTAGGAAAGACAAGAAATATCGTAAGAGACTACCCGGGCTTAATCAGGAGCTCTTCAATAACATGAAATTAAAAAAAAAGTCATACAAAAAGTGGAAATTAGGTCAAATTGTGAGGAATGGATTTAAAAAATAAACACCACAAGCATGTAGGGACAACAATTAGAAAGGCCAAGGAACAAAATGAGATTATATTAGCTAGGGACATTAAAGGTAATAAGAAAACATTTTACAAATACATTGGAAGCAAAAGGAAGACCAAGGACAGAGTAAGCCTATGACTCAGTGAGGAAGGAAAAACAATAATCAGAAAACACAGCAATGGCTGAACTATTAAATGCTTTTTTTCGCCCTTCAGTTTTCATCAAAAAGGTTAGCAGTGATTGTATAGTGACTAGATAGTGAACATCAGTATAAAAGGGGTAGGATCTGAGGCTAAAATAGAGAAAGAACATGTTAAGAATTACTTAGACAAGTGAGATGTCTTTAATTCAGCAGGCCCTGACAAAATCCATCCTAGAATACTTAAGGAACTGGCTGAAGAGATCTGTGAGCCATTAGTGATTATCTCTGAGAACTTGTGGAGGACAGAGAACTGGAAAAGGGCAAATACACTACCTATCAATAAAAAGGGGAATATGGACAACCCAGGGAATTATAGACCAGTCAGGTTAACTTCAGTACCCAGAAAGATAATGGAGGAAATAAAAAAAAAACTGTGAGCACCTAGAAGATAAAAAGGTGACAGTAACAGTTCACATGGATTTGTCAAGAACAAATCATGTCAAAGCAACCTAATATCCTTTGACAGGGTAACAATTCTTGTAAATAGGGAGGAAGCAGTAGATGTGATGCATCTTGGCTTTAGTATGACTTCTGATATGGTCTCACATGACCTTCTCATAGCAAACTAGAGAAATATAGCCTTGATGAACCTAATAGAAGGTGGGTACACAACTGGTTGGAAAACTGTACACAGAGTAGTTGTCAATGGTTCACAGTCAAACTGGAAGGGCATATCAAGTGGGGTCCCATAGGGATCTGTCCTGGGTCCAGTTCTATTCAATATCTTCATACATGATTTGGATAATGGCATAGAGAGTACACCTACAAAGTTTGTGAACAATACCAAGCTGGGAGGGGTTGCAAGAGCTTTAGATAACAGAATTAGAAGTCAAAATGATCTTGACACACTAGAGAAATGGTCTGAAATGAATTGGATGAAATTCAATAAGGACAAATGCAAAGTACTGCACTTAGGAAGGAAAAGTCAACTGCACAAATACAAAATAGGAAATGACTGTCTATGTAGGAGTACTGCAGAAAAGGATCTGGGCATTATAGTGGATCACAAGCTAGTCAAAATGTTAATACTATTACAAAAAAAGCAAACAACATTCTGGGATGTATTAGCAGGGATGTTATTAGCAAAGCAGAGAAGTAATTTCCCCCCTACTCAGCACTGTTAAGGCCTCAACTGGAGTACTGTGTCCTGTTCTGGACACAACACTTTGGGAAAGATGTGAACAAACTGGATAAAGTCCAAAGGAGAACAACAAAAAGTATTAAAGATCTAGAAAACATGACTTATGAGGAAAGATTGGAAAAAAAAAAAGTTTGCTAAGGCCTGGTCTACACTGGGGGGAGGCGGAGTGAGCTAAGTCGGTCTAAGTTACGCAACTGCAGCTATGAAAATAGAGTAGCTGAAGTCAATGTACCTAGAGCTACTTACTGCAGTGTCTTCACCTCGGTAGGTCGACTGCTGATGGTCCCCCATCGACTCCACTCATGCTTCTCGCTCCGGTGGAGTACCAGAGTCGATGGGAGAGCACTTGGCGGTCAACTTATCATGTCTTCGCTAGACGTGATAAATCAACCGCCACTGGATCGATCGCTCCGGGGATAAGTGTAGACATGCCCTTAGTCTGGAGCTCTCACATCTCACTGGTGGCAAGTAACACTTCCTACCATCTTTGTTCTAGTGCTTACCTGTCCTTATAGTTAGAACGTTTTCTCTAAAACTTAATCTGAGTCATATTTCCTTGCAAACTAAGCCAAATATTTCTTGTCCTACCCTCTGTGGACATGGAGAAAATTGATCACTGTCCTTTTTATAACAAAATCATTTATTTGGTGAGATGGACGGTAAGATCTGCATTCCCAAATTTGTATATTTCTTGTATTTGGATACAGATTGAGTAACCTTGATATTTGCTTCCGAGAGAGAGAAAGAGCATGTGCAGGGAGAGGAGGAGATAAATGTGGGCTGTTTGTATTCAAAGTCTTTGCACAAAGTACAGCCTTAACATCTAGGTATTAAATAATTCAGTAAAATATTATTATTGGAGTGAGTTTAACTAAGGGATGATGATCTGTTTCTAATACCTTGGTGTACAGCCTGCTTTAACTATGTAATCCCAGATGAATGCAGCAGCACTTAAATGAACACTATAAATGTACATTTTTCCATTCTATTTAGAAACATATCAGCTGAGGCCTTATTAGCAAAACTTCAACTCTATTTGCAGATTCTTAAATAGAATATTAGAGAAACCAAATTTTAATTTTCATGTCTATAATTTCTTAATATAATTACTATAGAATACAATTAGGTACTTTGAGATCTTTCAGTGTTAATTAAAAAGCTAATAACTTGAAAATCTATAAATACTGAAGTAGAGGGGCTAATGCTCAAGACAGTTAATGCTTTATTTGTCACTTACTAAAGATCCTTTTACTGGAAGGCTACATTTTATACCGATGTTGTGATGCCTCTCCTCACTGGTAGATGATAATACCTCACACAAGCAAAACAGGATTCAGCAAAACACTTAAGCATGTGCTTAACTGCACATGCTTTGCTGAACTGGGGCTTTAAAAAAGACTTTACAAGACACAATTTTGGCATATTAAATTCTCTCTCTTCATCAATCTCACTCTATATTTTCTCTTCTTCTCCCCTCATGCCAACTCCCACAGCCATTCCCCACCCTGACTACATAATGGTATTTGCAGTAAAGTGTACTAGCTTTTTTTTGCCCCCTAATCAAACATATCCACATTGCCATTAGGGAGTTGCTGAAGACTGTTGGTTGCGAATCCTGAGAGCTACCTGTTGAAAATCTGCTACCATATTGAAGGGACAAGTTGGGGTCAAGTACCTGGCTATGATGGAGTTTCCACCTTTGCCTGAGATTACGTATCCTTGCAGTTCATACAAATACTGCTTAAGAGCAATATATTTTATTTTCCAATAGACATGATTGTACCAAATGGACAAGTGCCCTGGAAAAGAATATATCCAGAGTTCTTTACAGCATCTGCATGTCAACACTCACTTCTGCTAGTTAAACTATTATACTACCACTTGAACCTTCCTGTACATCATGCCTTGTAGGGTGAATTCCTGCAGGAGGGGTTGAAAGACACGGCTGAAGGACTGTTGGTATAGGTTTCAGGTACAAACATTTTCAGCAAATGCACTTATCAGAAGTTTGTTTGGTAGTGGCTATGAGTAGAACTGGATGAAATATTTCAAACTGACATTTTATTATTCAAAATTAAAAAGGAGAGGAAAACGTTCATGAATTCTTCCCCCAAATTTCCCACTCTTTTTCAACTAATTGGTTGAACATTTTCAAAATTGAAATTTCAAATTTTGAAAAAGAAAATCAGGATAAATTTTCCCAAAAATGTTCCCATTATTATTGGTATTATTTTGGACCAATGCTAATAATGAGAAAGAGGGAAAGTTGTTTAAGTGGGGGAAAAAAAAATAAATCTCCAACCTCTTCCAGCTCCTCATTGAGGTCCTGATCGAGCAAAGCACTTACAAGTATGCTTAACTTTAAGCACATGAGTAATCCCATTGACTTCAATTGAATTGCTTTTGCACTTAATGTTCAGCATGTGCTTCTAAATCAGGGTCAAGGAGCATACCCTGTTGCACAGGCTAACAGGGAAGAATATTTGGGATATGGATATTACATCTTGGAGTAATAGAACCAGTGCCCCAGCTAAGAGTTCCATCTGCATGGAATATACAAACTTTGCCAAGCGAGACACATATATGTATCAGTATATACTATTTCCACCAATACTTGTTCATTAGTCAATAGAAATAATAAGCCTACAAATAGAAGAAAATATTTTATTTAAATACTCTGGGCCTGATTCTGAGCTTAGTCAAAACAGTGTAGATCCACTGGCCTTAATGGCGTTACTCCTGATTTACAATGATATAAATAAAAAAAGATTCAGATCCATCTGTTCAATGTTATTTGTGGTGGTGGTTGTTTTAAATTTTCTAAAATAAGACAACTTGCTTAACACATAGAAAACAGACTGGTAATTTAATTATGCTGATGTCTGCGCGAATGAATGAGACTGTGCCTGGTTTTGGAGGGGAAGAAAAACCATTTGTATTTTAAATTGCAATCAAAAGGTAACACCATGCCAGATTAAAAATAATAATAAAAATAAATAAATGGGATTCCATTAAAGCCAGTTTGAAAAAAAGACATCTGAATTGTTAATTTACATTACCTCTTACTAAGGAAAATGTAAAATAGCATACCTGAGCATCATCTTAGCACTCAGCGATTTACCTTAAGAAAACCATTTATTCCTCCTGGCATTTTTGAGGAGTAACTTGATGATGAGTCTCCTAAAAGGCACTCAGAGGAAACACTGGTTTCTACAGTCTGTTCAGATTGTTTAGTGTTTGTCAGACTCCAATTGCATGTGAAGGATACATTGTGAGTAATGGATTTCTACAGCTATTTACACATTGGCAAGGCTGTACAGCCATTACATGGTGCAATTTATTGCATTGCATTATGTATGAGATTATTTTGCAAGCAGGTACATAAACACAACTGGGGGGGGGGCAAAAGAAAGCAATTTCTTTTATTGTCCAATATACAACAGTTAGTAATAATTTGGAAAACTTTCAAACATCTATGTTGGCAGATTCTTGGAGCTGCAATGCTGAAATGAGTTATTTACTACCTCATTTAGAACATGCTAGCATTACTGTGGATCTACCAGTCTCTCCAGTGGAATTATCTTATAGCCAAGACAGGGAAACTGAATAGTATTTTCTGTTTGCACTGTTGTTGTAGCTGTGTTGATCCCAGGATATTAAAGAGAGAAGGTGAGTGAGATAATATCTTTATTATTGGGCCAACTTCTGTTGGTGACAGAGACAAGCTTTTGAACTTACTTAGAACTCTTCTTTAGGTCTGGGAAATGGACTCAGAATATCAAAGCTAAATACAAAGTGGAATAGATTGTTCAGCATAAGTAGTTAGGACTTATTGCTAGAGACCGGTCAAGGTGAAGTGGGTAGTTAACACCTCTGCCGTCACAGTGGGGGCGGGGAAGGTGGTTACTGGGTTACAGATTGTTGTAATAAACAATAAATCCCAAGTCTCTACTGAGTCCATGATTTTTAGTGTCTAGCACAGTTATCATTTTAAGCTCCCAGGCTCATCTTTTGAAGGTGTTATGCAGGAGCTTAGGGATTTATCCTAAAAGGAGCTATACACTTTCTACACCCATTGATTTAGTAAGTCTTGAGAGTGCTTGAGAGCCAGAGGTGGCTAGAGATGAAGATAGGTACCTAGTATAATTTATAAAAGTGCCTAAGTGAGTTAGGTGCCTAATTCCTATTGACATCAATGGGAATTAGGTGCCTAATCCATTGACGTCAATGGGAATGGTGTAATTAACTGCTCGCCAGTGTGCATAAGGATAGTCCATAAGCTGGCCCTTGAGTAGGACTAGTTTCAAACTAAAATACTATTCAAAATGAGTAAGGGTAGCAGAATCTAGCCCTTTGTCAATAATACATGTTACCTCTCTGGAGCTGTAAAACAAGTGAAGTGGAGAACATCAATGAAAACCTGTGCTTTGTCATGATGTCTAAGATATTTTCACTGATAAATGAGCAGTGCTCTAAAACTGAAGTGCACAGGACATATCACAATGACACAGTGGAGTAACCATGAAACACTATTTTGAATTATATAACTTAACAGAACTGATACAAAACTTTAGCCTCTATGGAGGAAAGAAATTCAGAGCACTGTTTTGTCAAAATGTGAATCCAGGTTAACGAAAGGTGCCAGATCAACAGCACTTGAGATGGCAGTACTGAAATACAATGGCAGAACAAGGAACTAAGATATAATCACAGGGAGTATTTCTTGGCTGAAAAAAAGAGAAAGATGTCTGGGTAACTGTAGCCACTAGAGAGTGACATGCACAAAAGGTGAGCAGGTGTGACACTATATTCACAAGAGGGCAGTAATGAACACAGGCAGTAGCCACAACGTTACATTTATTCTACATGAAACCACAGAGTTCATGACTTGAGTGCAAGATGCCATGCCCTCAGCCCACGAGAGAAGTTGGTACAGCGGCCTTTAACACTGCTCTACCTATACTTAGTGTATAAGTAGGGTATAAGTGCTTCACTTAGGCCTCGTCTACACTGGGGGGGGGAATCGATCTAAGATACGCAACTTCAGCTACGAGAATAGCATAGCTGAAATAGACGTATTTTAGATTGACTCAGAATCACGTACTTCGCGTCCTCGCGGCGTGGGATCAACGGCACTGCTCCCCTGTTGACTCCGCTTCCGCCTCTCGCCCCGGCGGAGTTCCGGAGTCAACAGCAGAGCGACTGGGGATCGATTTATCACGTCTACACTAGACGCGCTAAATCGATCCCCAATAGATCGATCACTACCCGCCAATCTGGCGGGTAGAGTATAAGTGCTTCACTACTAGAGTAGTCAGAGGCTAGTGCTGGTAGGACTCCTACCTCTAATGCAAAACCATAATGGCAGTCAGGGAGGAGAATAGAAACTGCAAGCTTCTGCTGATATAACAGAAGGCTTGGTACATTAGGAGGGGCGGGGGTCTAATTTGCTCAGGAAAAGAAATCACCAGAATCCCTCAGGACAATGGTATTAGACAAGGAGTGTTTAATCCGTATCCCTGAAAGCTTAAAGTTTCCATCCGATAGAATCTGGGACATTACGTACCTTTGTAGGAGCTGCTGGATACCAAAAAATATTATATGTCCAAAGTGATGGCAATTGGGAGTGACGGAGCTCAAATAAATGTCTTGTGTGGGGGAATGTTGTTACCGGACAAGCGTTCAAGGTTAATCTCCGTGCTAATAAATTACCACTGCATTGACAAGTTAGCTTTTGTGCTGCCGATGCAGTTCCTCACCTACAAGAATATCAGACAACGAGAGTCCATGATTTTTACATCTCTCAAATGTGATAAACTGAAAGAGATTAAGGATTCCTTAGATGAACCATCATCGAGAATAAACAGTGATGAGTACAGCACAGTGCAAACTGTAGTTAAATATTTGGACCCTACTTATTTTTGCATGTGTGTTCTGATGTGAAAAACGGGGGTTTTCCAAAGAGGTTGTCTGAAACAGATTTTGTAGGGATGACATACGTACTTATAGGTATCTTGTTTTCCACAAGCAGGAACTGGATTTATAATTGCACAGGTGTTGGTACATCAGTGTTTGTCAGTTCCAGAGAAAACTAAAGATGATCACTGTCTTGGGGCAGACGTGAAAATTAATGAAGTGTGAGAGACCAAGTTGCTTTTTACTTTACCAATTTTACACCAGATGAGAGAAATATCAAGTCATTCATGGTTTTTTAGCTGTTGCATTGTTCATTTAAAATGTAAGTTCCCAGAGAAAAGTATTGTATTGTCCTGGATATTTATGATGTACAATACTTAAAATAAGACTATTTTAATACTTAGCACTTATACAATGTACCACTTTACAATAATTAATCTTTATAAAGTCTCTGGAATGTAGATAAATATTATTTCGATTTTACATATGGACAAACTAAGGCAGGCAGATGAAGTGACTTGCCCAAGGCCTCCCAGCCAGTCAGCAGCAAGCCAAAATTAGAACTCAGGACCTTCTGACTCCCATTCTCAAAAGTATTTCTCCAGACTACACTGCATCCCATAAGAAGATGCAAATTCAGAATCTCCTTGCTCTCCCTAAAGATCCTGGGTTCATATCCCAGTGGTTTATTGGTCCTGTTTATTCCAAAATAATATTTCAGAGTGGAGTAATAGCCAGCAAAAAAATCTGCTCAACCATTGCTGAAAGGAAAAGCTAACACAAAAATGCTGACTTGATATCCACTCAAGGTATGTCTGAAATAAGACCTGCATCCTAGACGCCAGGAAGTCCCTCATCTCTCATGCAGATGAGAACTTCCCTTAAAATACTTGAATAATACTGTGCCTTGAGGGGAATTTCTTAATTTTAGGTAGTCTTCATATTACACACTGGAGCATGAGGATTGATTGCCCTTGTAATTTTTTATCTAAACTCTGAAGGGCTGCATATGCTATCCATAAAGTGTCCAAATCAATCATTATGACTCAAGAGTAGAGGTAATTGAGAGAGAAGTTGATAGTAAAGCTTTATTCTCATTCCCAGAAGTCAGAACACCAGGAAAGGATAAAAGACCACAACAAAGGCTTCCAAATATATTCTGACCTATCACAACTTTCAATCTTTGGTGCCTACGGTTAGGTACTTAAATAAGTGGTGTGATTTTCAGAGTTACTGAACAACTGCAGCTTCCATTGACCTCAGTGGGAGTGCCAGGCACTCAGTACCTGGGAAATCAGGCCACTTACTTAGGCGTACCCAAATTTGACAATATTGGTTTTAACTTTATTTGTGCATCTGTTTACCCAACTGCACAAAGGATATTATGTTTCCCTATCTCATGGGTTGTTCTGAGTCTTAGGGTATGTCTACATGGCAGTCACAGGATGTGATGCTGCTCATGCTGACATACCAAAGCTAGGTATGATCTAGCTAGTTTGGGTACCAATAGAAGTGAAGCTGTGACAATGAGCCTTTCGGTATCAGCAATTACCCATAGTTCTGGGCAGGCTTGTACAGCCTATACTGCCACAGCTTCATTACTCCAGTACCCATGTTAGCTAGATAAAGTTAGCTCAGGAACGTTTGCACAAGCTGCAATCACATCCTAGGACCGTAGTGCAGACATACCCTTAGACTCCAGTCTTATGCTGAGAACTGCAAGGAGACCATGTAGCCTTCTGGACGGGCACCGACTTCAAAGAGTCTCTGCCCACATGGTTCTCGGTGTAAGATCATGCAATGTTTGTAAAATGCTTTGAAACGTTCAATCTTAAAATAATTGACTGCATAGTTTCATAATTAGTATTACACAACTCCTGTAAAGTATACATATGTACATTTCTGATTATACTTTCAGCCCATTGAGGCTCATCACAATGATTCAGTATTTGGAAAGAGTTTATTATTAAAAGATTTCTGTTTATTAAACATTATAATATTTCGAACCACAAAATGAATTAGGCCCAAATAAATTGTTGTTTGAATTAGCAGTATCCACTCTCTATGATTTTTATATTAGTAACATTAATTTTAAATACTACTTTCTGCTCGTGGATACATAATAATAAAAACTGATAGTGCTTCATTAAAACATTGAGTAGAAAATAGATTGCTTTCATTTTTGCAACTCATTGTAATGTGTGACTTTCAGTGGGTTTCCTCATCTTTATCTTCTCTTTTATAATGGTCCTGATAATTATTTTGTTTTTTTATTACTTCATAAGGTGAACAAAAGATTTTCAATTGCTCAGAAAGCCTCAGTGTAGCTGCATTAAGAATCTATGGGTTTGGCAATGATTCCATTTCCATTTTATCTTCTCTTTTATAATGGTCCTGATAATTACTTTGTTTTTTTATTACTTCATAAGGTGAACAAAAGATTTTCAATTGCTCAGAAAGCCACAGTGTAGCTGCATTAAGAATCTATGGGTTTGGCAATGATTCCATTTCCCTGTAGAATGTTATATGGGACACACATTCCGCTAATAAGGATCAATAATTGTTTCCATTATCAAGCCTATTTTCAGACACTGCTAACTAGGATTTCATTCTAGGAGATTGTGGGGGCAGATCCCTAAATCCATACAGCTCCAATGAAATAATGAGTGCAAAATATTATCATCATCAGTAGCATTATCATGATTAATCTTATCACCATGGTTTTGGCATGAAGGATTGATGGTCTGTCTGTATTAATGTTTGGTGTTGTATATGCAGCTTTTCGCTCAGTTCTTCGGTCATATTGATCGTTATTTGCAGCTACAAACTGCATCTAGCTAAAGAAATGTGGGACTCTGTTTATAGTCTGTAATAGTAAAGAGTCTCCTTCTGACAGATGGCATGTTATGCCATCACCGTAGCGCATTATTTATACTCTCTGATGACTGCAAGTTTGCAGAGGATGTTACTCCTGCCATTCGTGGTGAGATTTTTTAAAAAAAGATATTTGTATTGACAAATCATAGATGGCCGGAGAGCACACGTTTGAAGTGGGCTGGACAAGTGATAAAAATAGGGGAAGAATGACCTAGCAAAGAAAGCATGGGAGGAAGAGAACAGGAAGAAAAGACATGGATATGATGGAAAGACTCTGTCAAGAGAAGTTGGAAGAAAACAGGACAGGAACCCTAAGAGCTACAAACCCATGCCATGGACCATAACGAGTGGTGAAGAATCGTGGACAGCTCCGATCACATGTAAACAGGAAAAGGAATCAAGAAGTGAAGTATTGGCAGATCAACTAGAGAGTGTTTGAAGAAGGTATTGGGGTTTAAGGTGATGGGGGATCATGTACTCTGAGAATCCTTTGCAGAACTTATACTTGCAGATAAATGAAACACCGAAGAAGAGACATATCTCTTGAGAAGGGTAGGAAGCTGAGACACTGCTTCCTTCCTCATGCATCTTCTTCATCTACCTGTCATGTGCTGTTGCAACCCAGGCTGCCAGCTACTTGGAGATGATCTGTTTCTCTTCAAACATTTTTGTACAGATCCCAGCACAATGTGGTCCTGATCCCTGACTCTGGTGCTTAGAAACTTCCGATATAAATAATTTATCAGTAAGTAATGTCTATGGGCCGCAATCTCCCAATGACTTTGGCCTTGCATTTGGCTGTGAGATTTCCTTTATAAAGTGTTTCGTTTATACACTAACAAACATCACAGACATATTATAGAACCTCTGAACACTAGAATACTAATTGATTTACCATATCTATCAAAGCACACCTCTCTGCTTCAGTGTTGATGAAGAGCAGTTGTGATATTGCAGCAGAGTGTACGGTGGGACACATTAGGGAATGGAAAGACAGTGTTCTCATACCAAGTTGTGACTTCAAGGACTTGAAAAAACAGAAGAAATTTTACAGTAAATCAAAATGGCCAGTGTATTGAAATTTCAACTTTCCTCTCTCAGGTCCTGATTCAAGAAAGCACTTATGCATCTGCTTAGGTCTCACTGATTTCAGGACAACTTAAGTACATGTTTAAAGTTATGCACATGCTTAAGTGTTTTCTTGAATAGGGGCCTCCATCATTTGGGAAGAAGATTATTTTACTTCCTGTTTTTCAATGACTATTGAATTGATCACTGCGTTGGTTTACCCCCTGACTTTTCCTGCCTACAGCTGATAGTCTTAGAAGCTTGAAGCAACCACTTGGCAATCAAAAGATTTAATATTTGCCAAGGTTTAAGAAATGCACCCTCAAACTGACAAAAAGTAAAATAGTGTTTTAAAAACTATGCTCATTATCAGTGATATATTTGCACAAATTTTCTCTTGTATACAAAACCATAGCTGACCACTACTGCATTTAGATAGCAACTTGATGTGTGAGCAGCAAGCCACTCTGGGGCATGAGTTATGGTGTAATAATTCACACCTTGTGCATTGTTAGAATGCGGCTGAAGGCCGAGTGCTGTTAAATGCAGCAGGTGTGAATTACTGCTCTATAGCTCACAGGCTGGAGTGTCTGACTGGGATTATAAAAAAGCCTTATGCAAATATACTTCAAAAGTGACAGCACAAATGACTAGGAATAATTGGGAGCAGCTCCTGAAATTTGTCACAGCTCCATAATGGACAATTTAAAGCAGCTAAGGATCTGCTCCATGATTTCTAAACAGTTATTTATTATTACACCCAAAATTTTTAAATTTAATGGGAAAAAATCAAATACAAATATCTCTGAAATAGTTATTTTTATTCAGTTTTCTTTTCCATTAGATCTGCCTATCAAGAGCTACAGATGAACTCCTACTGGGCTCATCAGGATGGGTTCACAGCCCAAGTCCCTACAGGAGCAGTGTCCTCCTGGGTCCCCCTAGTTCTCTTAGCCCCAAATGTCCCTGGGAATCCCAGAGTGATGCTTGCTTGAGTTAGGTTATTAGTATTATCCCATTTTACAGAATGGGGAAAGCTGATGCAGAGAGTCAACATGTACAAAAGCAGCCTCTTATTTTGTATGCCTAACACCACACACTTGGCCTGATTTTCAGAATGGCCACGACCAATCACTGAAACAGATGCCATGCGGATCTGCAGGTGGTCATTGACTCTGAAAACCAGGACCATATTGTTTTGCATTATTCAGCATTTCAAATCTGTGATTTAATGGTCAGTATATAATTTGAAAATTGAACCAACCTTCTTTGGAAGGAGACACGGTGATAGATTAATGCACATCCTTACTGTTATAAACCCGTTTCAATTACCAACAGATTATAAGGACTCCCAATAGAGAGGACCCAGTGGTTACCGTAGAAAAGGGGAAATTGCTGAGTGCTCACTATCAAAGTGAGGCTGGGAAATAAGCTCAGTTCTTATGAAGCACTAAATCAACTTCAGATTGGATGGATGTGCTCGGGAAGCAGAGAGCCTGGTGTGATCACATGAACTGAACGGCTGCTAGGTGCCAATTTACAACAATGCTATAAACAGCTGATCTGATGTTTTTTTTTCCCCTCTTAGGAGATTAGTATTTAAGATGCAACTGGATATTTAATATTCTCCAGAACACTCCCTTGAAAAAGACCTAGGAGCTGAAATGTTGAGAATATACCTCTAAACAATGGCATTATTTATGAGCTTATTTTCTAGTCTTTTTAAAAAGTTGTGCAACTGATACATTGCAGATTTTATAAAGAAATTAGTACAGAACATCCTGTTGTCCATTTCCGTAGTCATCATCTGGCCCAACCCTGCAAAATGATAGCACCCTTGACTTCCACTGTAGTCAGATTGTTTTTCTGTCATGAACAAAGAAAGTCCCCATTTCAAACAGTATATAGCTCACAATTGTTTTATTGTATTTACTTGGCTAGGATTTTTCACAGCAACCTAAGGAAGTTAGGGATCTAGATTCGATTGAAATTCCCCAGGATTGAGCATCTCAATCACTCCTTTGCACATCCCATCCTTTCTGGACAGGGCTCAAACAAGCCTAAGAACCAAAAAGGAGCTGACTTTAGCTTATTGTTTTTCAGGGATATGGCAATATCTGTATTAAACTTAGTCATATCATATTACAGTGATGACACTAATTAAGACTCAAGGCCTGCAAATGCTTATGTAATTTAGTAGGATTGAGTGAGATTTCTCATGCACATGTAATAGAATATACATCCTCTAGAAACATCAGATGGATAAAAGTTGTAGGCTGTCCAATAGTGAATGTCAAATTCCCCAGACAGAAGCTTGTCTGAATTCAGCAGTCTCTGTGAGACACAAAAAAGATCTCCAAACATAAAAAAGAAAAGTCACTTGCCATGAGAACTGATTTCATAATGTCCCTATTGCCCTTCGGTAGGGTACTACTTCAGCCTGCTACTCCTGTAGGTCTTGACCTCTGGATCTGACAGCTGAGTTTCTGCTAAGACTAACATTAAGAAAGACAACATTGGCATGGAAGGCTGAATAACAATTTAAAAGCAGGACTCCCCTTTACCCCATAATATTGCTGCTCTGCTCATCCTCCGTCTTATCTAGCAGTCGAGCTGGCAAACTTATCACAAAAATCCTACAAAGCAAATTGGTGCAGTCTTACCACACTACCCTGTTCATCAGGTAGGCGTTTTTGATGGTATGTGATTTACCTCCTTAACCAAGAACTAGCTCTGTCCATATGTGATATAATTTTGCCATAACATTTTTCTTTTTTGTTGAATTAATCTGAAACCACAATCAGAGGCATGGGGATTCAGTCAAGCACCCATAAATAAATGCAACAGTAGCCGTGTGGCTATGTCTCGGCACAACAATTTGGAAGTTAATGGATGTTCTACTACAGGCAATTACAACATATCTGTATTGGTGTAATGGCTGGGAAATATTTTTCCTGGGGAAAAGGGAAATTCCAAGACTCCACTGTTTGACTTTGAGGGGTCCCATTTTTTTCAACCGTGCATTCTGAATAATTTCAGAACACCCCACACCTCGAAGTACGGCCCCAGTGTCCCACCAACCAAACCCACTCCACAAAAGCTTTTTTTGCATTGGCTTTACCTTTTGTTACTGGCCCAAACAAATTAAAATATGGGCTATTGTGGGGAGGGGAATCATTAAGGTCTGATGATCTTAGTTATACTTAGTATTGTCCTAATCATTTTAGGTTACCAGTCCAAAAAAAGGTTGAATAAATATTTGAAGAGCCCCTTAAAAACTAGTTACATGTTGTCATAAACATAAAGGGAAGGGTAAACACTTTTAAATCCCTCCTGGCCAGAGGAAAACCCCTTTCACCTGTAAAGGGTTAAGAAGCTAAATATAACCTCGCTGGCACCTGACCAAAATGACCAATGAGGAGACAAGATACTTTCAAAGCTGGGGGAGGGGGGAAGGGTTCTCTCTGTCTGTGTTTTTTCTTTTGCCAGGACCAGAGCAGGAATGCAGGTCAGAATTCCTGTAAAGGGTTAATAAGCAATCTAGTTAGATATGCGTTAGATTCTGTTTTGTTTAAATGGCTGATAAAATAAGTTGTGCTGAATGGAATGGATATTCTGGTTTTTGTGTCTTTTTGTAACTTAAGGTTTTGCCTAGAGGGATTCTCTATGTTTTGAATCTGATTACCCTGTAAGGTATTTACCAGCCTGATTTTACAGAGCTGATTCTTTTACTTTTTTTTTTTTTAATTAAAATTCTTCTTTTAAGAACATGATTGCTTTTTCATTGTTCTTAAGATCCAAGGGTTTGGGTCTGTGTTCACCTATGCAAACCGGTGGGGATTTTGGGGGGAAAGACGTAGGGCTTAGGGGGATTTTGGGGGGAAAAACGTTTCCAAGTGGGCTCTTTCCCTGTTATATTTGTTAGATGCTTGGTGGTGGCAGCAATAAAGTCCAGGGACAAAAAATAAAATAGTTTGTACCTTGGGGAAGTTTTAACCTAAGCTGGTAAAAATAAGCTTAGTGGGTTTTTCATGCAGGTCCCCACATCTGTACCCTAGAGTTCAGAGTGGGGAAGGAACATTGACACCTGTAAAGGCATAAACTTAAAAAAAACAAACCTACCTACTTCTCTGTAGACATTTATACTACATTTATTGCTGTAGTATCTGAAAACAATGAAGTCCACGTTGAGTGCCTGAATCAACCTGTTAAAACGAATCAAATCTCTTCAAACAAATCAGGTTGTTAAAATGTTTTCTGTGTAACCAGAGCCTGGTGATTAATTATTTAGAGAAACCTTTAGATGACTGAATAACATGATACATATGTTGAGATTAAAAATAGCTGCTTCTATTCTTTCCTCTTATTCACATGATATTAAATTCTTCTCCTCCTCTGGTGGGTGAAATGTATCCACTACAAAGATTTTTCCTTTGCTAACCCTTAACCCATGTGCTTTTCAAGAGGGGTGCAACAGACATTCAAGGGCTCTGTCTACACTACAAAGATAAGTCGACCTATGTCAGGTCGCTTTACAGCCACCACATTAATTTCTGCAGTGGCTGATGTCCACATTGCCTTCGTTCTGTTGGTGGTGTATGTCCTCACTAGGAGTGCTTCCACCGACTGAAGCCAGGGCATGCAGCCCCCTACCGGGAGCCCAGTTGCCTCTTGGAGCTTTTCTCTCTTTTAATCTCCCAGCTGGGAGCAGGGGGGTCAGCCACCCAGGGATTCTTGCCTCTGATGGGGAGATCTGCACCTGGAGTCAAGTCAGCTGCCGTGCTCCTGGGGGGGAGCAGGGACCCTGGGGGAGAGCAGGGCTCACTGCAGACAGTGGGGAACCTGGGTGGCAGCCCGGCTTGGAGAGGAGACCAGGCAGCAGCCCATGAGCCAGCTTTCTTGACAAGGATGACAGCTAACAGCTGATGTAAGGAACGCAGTGTCTATACAGACACTGCATCACCCTAACTATACCACCATAAGCCCTACGCCTCTTGTTGAGATGGTTTTATTATGTCGGCACTGTAGGGGAGTTACATCGGCGGAAGGAGCATTTCAGTGTGTACACCTCCACCCTTTTGTCAACAAAAGCTGACATTTGTCAACAAAACTGTAGCGTAGACAAGGCCTAAGACCGTCTTTGAAGTAATAACATTGTTTTCGCACTTATATTTGAACAATACAAGTCAGCAGTTTTTGTTTTTACCCTTTGCTTTTGGGGTTTTTAGTTCACGGTCTGGGGGAAAATGCCGTGTTGAGTTTAAGTGTCCCTGCGCTAAACTGTGATAGCAGACACATTAGCTAACACAAAAAGAAAAGCAGTACTTGTGGCACCTTCTAAGGTGCCACAAGTACTGCTTTTCTTTTTGCGAATACAGACTAACACGGCTGCTACTCTGAAACCTGTCATTAGCTAACACTGTGACTGATCTCATTCCACATGATGTGTCATAGGATGGATACACTAGCCTGGAAATTCAGGCAGGACTTTTGAATGGGGGAAGCCGCTGTTGTTCCCACCACCATCCTGTTTAAAAAAAAAAAAATCACCAAGCCAAGAAAGGTCAAGACCATATCCAGGAAAAGCTGTAGATGTTGGGCAACTCGTTTTATTCCCACATTCAGGCCATCGCTATGAAAGAAGACATGCCCTAGAGTAGATGAGGGATGAAGCTGAAATGTTTCAGGGGTAGGATCTGAGCGATTTCCAGGGGGGCTGTGGCTCCTCCCTCCCTTCTGAATATTTGACCCTCGCTCTCCCCGGCCCTGCCTGCCCTTATCACCTCCAGGCTGTCCCTGTTAACTGCGGGGCTCCGCTCTCCGCCCGCTCCATGCCCGAGAAGAGACGGTGCTGGAGGCTTGGCCGCTGCGCGGGGCCGGGGCCTCCGCCCGCCGGACGTCCCGGCCCCAGCTCATTGTGACGCCGGGCGCTGCCCGGGGGGGCGGTCGGGCCGGGCGCGCCACGCGCAGGCTGGCAGCTTGCAGCCCCCGGGGCCCCTCCTGCCCCCCGGAGCCGCCTCCCTCGGGCTCCCTGCTCCCTCCCGCCGCCCCTTTCTCCCGCTTCCCTTTGCGGCCGGGGATCCGCCGCAGCGCATGGCCGGCCAGTTCGGGAGCATCCGGGTCGGCTCCTACCTGGAGATCAAGCGCAGCGATGGGCGCATCCACCCGGCGCTGGTCACGGCGCTGCACCGGGACAGCCCCAGCCTCACCGTGGAGTGGGTCGAGCAGGGGGCCAACAAGGGCAAGAGGGTGGAGCTGCAGCTCGCCTTCGCCCTCAACCCCCACCTGGCCCCCGCCGCGCCCGGCTCCGCCCAAGGCGACCAGAGCCTCCCGGCCGAGCCGGCGGCCGCGCCCGCCAAGCTGGAGCAGCCCGGCGGCGATTGCGGGGAGCCGCGGCGCGGCCGGCCCGGCCGGAAATCGCCGTGCGTGCGGCAGGTGGAGCGGCTGCGGGAGCTGCGCCAGAAGCGGCGGCTGCGGCTGCGGGAGCAGCGGGCCCAGCAGGCGGCCGCCTCGCCGCACCCCAACTACGAGGTGATCTGCATGATCCAGGAGTACCGGGGCCGCCTGCCTGGCGGGGCGCTGGGCGGCCCCCAGCCCGGCCCCCGCCAGCACCGGATCCGCGTCTGCGTCCGCAAGCGGCCGCTCAACCCGCGGGAGGCCGGGCTGCAGGACTTCGACGTGGTGACCGTCCCCTGCCGGGGCGTGGTGGTGGTGCACGAAGCCCGGCGGAGGCTGGACCTCAGCCGCTACCTGGAGAGCCAGACCTTCCGCTTCGACCACGCCTTCGACGACAGCGCCCCCAACGAGCTGGTGTACAGGCACACGGCCCAGCCGCTGGTGGAGAGCATCTTCCGCGGCGGCATGGCCACCTGCTTCGCCTACGGCCAGACGGGCAGCGGCAAGACCCACACCATGGTGGGGGACCTCTCGGCCAAGGGCCAGGGCTGCCCCATGGGCGTCTACACCCTGGCGGCCCAGGATGTCTTCTGCTGGCTGCAGGAGCCCAGCTACAAGCAACTGGAGCTCCGGGTCTACGGGGCTTTCTTCGAGATCTATGGGGGCAAGGTGTACGACTTGCTCAGCTGGAGGAACCGGCTGAAGGTGCTGGAGGACGGCAAGCAGCAGATCCAGGTGCTGGGGCTCCAGGAGGAGGAGGTCAGCTGCGTGGAGGATGTCATGAAGCTCATCGAGATGGGCAACCGGTGCAGGACGTCGGGCCAGACCTCTGCCAACACCCACTCCTCCCGTAGCCATGCTGTCTTCCAGATCATCCTCCGGAAGAGAGGGAAGCTTCACGGCAAGTTTTCCCTGATTGACTTGGCTGGGAATGAGAGAGGAGCAGACACCGGCAGTGCGGACAGGCGGACGAGGCTGGAAGGGGCTGAGATTAACAAGAGTCTCCTGGCACTAAAGGAATGCATCAGGGCCCTAGGACGCAACAAAGCCCATACCCCGTTCAGGGCTAGCAAACTCACCCAGGTTTTAAGGGACTCGTTCATAGGGGAGAACTCATGCACCTGCATGATTGCCACCATTTCTCCAGGGATGAGATCCTGTGAGCACACTCTCGATACTCTAAGGTACGCCAACAGGGTGAAGGAACTGACCGTAGATCCTAATTCCCTTGGACAGTCACATCCAATCATCACCCAGTTCCCATATCAGCTGGATGACCTGAAGAAACCGTGGACTGTACAGAGCTTGCCTGAGACGGATGAGTTCAAAGTATTTTGTGTACAGAAAGAGGAGGAAGTCTCTCCTCAGTTGTTTACTTTCAATTGCAGAGAGAAAGCCCAGAAGAAAAGAAAAGAGTTGGATGAGAAAGCACTTATAGAGGAGCACCAGGAGTCTCTCCGATGGTTGAAAGTATTCCTGGAAGTGGCTGAAGAAATAGATTATGATGTGGATTTTTATGCTGCACAGTTTGAAGCAGTCCTGGGGCAAAAGATTGGCATTCTGACTGAGATCCAAGATAAAGTAAAATCGTTCCGGTCAATCCTACGTAAGGAACAACATGGCGGCAACCAGATCAGTGTGAAGAGATCCCGTGTTCTGTAAATTGAGCGGAAAGATTGTAAACTACTGTAAGATGGCAATTGTTATGATACTGTGGCTCTAGCCACCCAACAACTTGATTGCTTAAAGGATACTTAAAAGATGTCTGTGGGAATGTCCTGTTTGTTTTTCTCTTGAACGGCATATCTCTTTAAAAAATATATATGTACCTTTCTAGATACTGCCTATTCCCACATTCTGTCAACCTGTATCAACTTGAGAACAGATTCCCCCGGGGAGTTAGGCATTTTGAGTGATTTTAAAAGGTGTTAGAGTGCAAAGCACTGTCATTTCTATTCTGAGAATGATACTTTTGGAGAATGTGGGTGATTTTGTGCATAGCATAAGCAGTAAGTATATAGAATATGCTCCTCTTTTCTCTCTCAACTGTGTTCTTGAGAGTCATTTAAAAAAATAAAAGAAAAACCTCTTCCTTCCCAGAAATCGGGCCAAGGAATAAGATACTGTCCTCTGGGGAGAAATTCAAAATCAAAAGTGATGTGCCTTCAAGGGCTGGAGAGGGAAGCAGGGGATAAAGTGCCCTGTATCAAAGGCCTTGAAGAGAAGCAATTTGCCAGACCAAAGGGCCAGAAAAGCTGCATTCACCAAAGTGCTATCTGATAAGTACACATTACTGTGCTAAAGGCATAAGATGAAAGATAGCCTTAGATGGTTGCATCATCCCTGATGTTAAATACCACAGAAACTGCTCTATGTTGGATAACAGTTATGCTAATCTTTCTGGTACATATCTACATTTATTATTTATTTTATAAATTAATTTGGTTAAATTCCTGAGCGATATACGGCAACAAATACATATTTGTGAGATTAAAATGTGTAAATAATACATAATTAATTGATGGCAATCTCTTCTCTTTTCCTCTTCCTACTTGGCTTTTGATACCATCAACCAGTTTATCCTATTGCGCATCTGAGGTCTGGTCCAGAGCCTGTTGAAGTCAATGGAAGAACTCCTGTTGACTTCAATGGCCTTTGGAACGGGCTCAGAAATAGAAGCTGGTGTCTCCAATATTCTCCTTCATAGTTCAGATGCCATCAGTAATTCTAATGCTCCCTTTCCATTTATGGTAGAAGATTTGTCCTCTTGTTCCTTTAGCTGTGGCTAGCTGTGTTGAAGGAAGCTGTATCTACAGTGGTGGATTTGTTAGACACAAATGTTTAAATGCTGATTGACTAGTAGTAATACTCAGGACTTTTCATCTTCAAAGCCCTTTTCAAACATTGGTGTATTAGCATCCAGTTTCTTCCAGCACTAATAGCTTATGCAATTACCTCATTCTTCTCTGGATAGCATTATTGGATGTCAAATTAAGAAATGCTGTTCCCAAGAGCAAGTACAAAAACCTGGGAAATGACAGTTTCCTGTTGAAAAAAGTCTCTGGTATTCCAAAAATAACTTTGGGAGAGGGTGGAGAGTTCCCCCTCCCTTATGGCTCCTTCCTGGGTTTTGTGGAAGAGAAAACTCTTTGAGGTTCTCCATCTGGCATCTCCTCTGAATTCTTGAATCAGAGGTGGTGATGGAGAGGTGGGGTTGAAAGAGATACCAGATCCTAAATCCCACCTAGGCCTGCATCCCACCTAAATCCAATCTGGAGCTGGACTGCCAGGTAATCTCAAACTGGGAAACATCCCCTGCCCTCCCCTTTAACTGTGTGTGTGTGAAGAGGAGGGTTCCACAGCATGGAGTGACTCTGTGAAGAAGCTAATACAACCTGGAGTCATAATATCTTTTGCACAGATTCCCTTAGGGACTGGGGGTGGGTGATGTTCACTCCCTGTGCTTGTCCCAAATGCTGAATCCAGGCCTATGTTCCTAATGCTGGAGTATGTGGTAGTGTCCACGGTGCAAAGCTGTGGAATAAAGTATATTAGCAACACGGTTATGCATTGAGTTGGGCGTATTAGAAGTAAAATTTTAATGAGCTGAACAAAATTCTAGCAGGACAGTATGGTTTGCATCATGGGCATGAAACAGAACATACTTTTTTTTGTTTATACCTAAGCCAGCGGTTGGCAAGCTTGGGCATGCGGCCCATCAGGGTAATCCGCTGGCGTGCTGCGAGACATTTTGTTTACGTTGACCATTCGCAGGCACGGCCCCTCGCAGCTCCCAGTGGCCGCAGTTCGCCGTTCCCAGACAAATACCCTGATGGGCCGTGTGCCAAAGGTTGCTGACCCATGATCTACATGATAAGGAGTCTCTTTGGGTCTCAGCTTGGGAAGTGACTCATGAGCACAGTCTACTGGTTCCTAGGGAACTAGCCAAGTAGTTAATTGAATGAGCATTTGCCATTAGAATCATTATATAATGTATAGATTCACCTTGTTTCTCCCTTCCTGTAATTTGATTATCTTCTCTTCTGTATCGTCCTTTTGCTTTAGCACACTTGCTGCATAATCAGAAATCATTTGATCTTGTATAGAGGTGAGCAAAGCTCATCCATTATGGTTTCTGGGACTCTGTTCAAGCTTTTTCTTTGGTTTTCCTGTATGTGGATTTGCAACAGCAAACTTCATGTTGTGTTTTGGGTTTGAAACTGTGGATTAAGCAGATTTTAAAAATAAAAAAACCCAGCAAAAACAAACACACACGTAAATTATTCCGCATTGACTGAAAGTGTTTGCAATTTTTTTTTTTAGTGCTTTGCAATTTGTGTGTGTGTGTGTGTGTGTGTGTGTGTGTGTGTGTGTGTGTTTTCGCACTAGGGATGAGTTTGTAATGAACTCGAAAATCAGATGAGTTTTACCTGGTTTTAGGTTTGCAGTGCTCTAATGAATGTGGAGCACTTAATGTATTAAGACCAGCCATTTACTTAAACAACTGAAATACTTTGTTGGATGTGCATTCTATTTATATCGGCTTATAGCTGTATAAGCAACCAAAGCTCAAAATTGGCCTGCATGGAGCTCATTGTAGGGTCAGAACCTTTGTCAGCTTCTGGCTACACCATAAATTCCTACCAGTGATCGCTTTACAAATGGAAGTCCTCCTTCTGCGTGAAAGGTCGTCTTTGTCCCTTGTCTCTGACCTTGCCCTAATTGCTTACTTTGTTCCACTTGTGGAACATTGGAGTCATCTTTTACTCCCAAATATCCTTTTATTTCCCACAACTCTTTCATTTAATAATCCTGCCTATTAATGTGTGGAATGTTACCAGAATGCAGCCCTGTGGTGACTTTGTCTCTTTTCAAATCCTTTTTAATTCTCATGGTTCTGTGTCTCAGCTGTTGCCATTTATTCCTCTTTGGAGGAAGACAGGACAGGTCACCCCAACACCCATCACATTCATCAGCTTTCTGTCCATTGAAGAATTAAATTAAAAAACCTGTTTTTTTGAAAGTGTCCATGGCTTTGCCCCGTGACCTGGTATCCACCTACTTCCCCAGCCACACCTAAAGCCTTGGCTTGCTTTCTTGATCTGCCTCTCTATTTGGGAGTCATTCACTCTCCTGTGCAGTCCCATCTGGAAATTCTCCCTTTCAGCTGCTCAGTCACTTCCTCTCTTCCGAGCTCCCCCCGTGTTGCCAGCTCTCAAGTCTCTCAATATTTGGTGAGTTTTTTTAATACTGCAGCTCCTGGAGCCATGGTATGTGAAAATCAGAGGTTTCCATTTTTTAAGTAACATTGTAGTTGTGAGGAAAAGCCTGAAAACATGAAACATAAATGCTTATAAACCAGAAAAACAAAAACTTTTTTTTTTAATAAAACTCATGATTTTGGAGGGACCTGACTTACGATTTTTGAAGTTGGCAGTACTGCTCTCCTTAGCCCACCCTGTGCTCATTCATATCTGGTTGACTCTGAAAAGTATTGTCTGGGTAAAAATCAAAGGACAGAGGCTGCCTGGCTCTGGGTGCACATTGAGATCAGGAGGAGGCATAAGTAGCCGACTCCTGAGCAGACCAAAGCAAGGGCCCAACGGAATTGCAGCTCTGACATCCTGGGGCACACAGGAGCTGTTGATGTTTCTCAGGGAAGAATCAGAGCCATGAATTCACCATTCCATCCATCTTAAAACACAGGCATTTGTAACCCACTGGTGAGTGTGTATTACAAGTTCCCCGTTTTGTCCTAGCTGCAGAGGAAACGAATCTGTTACAACCCAGATTCTGCTTTTAGTATTGAAGGTGTAGTTCAGGCCCCAATGTGTCAACCAAGGTGGTGACTGTCACACATTGACTAGTGGGGCTGCTTAATCTGCACACTGCAAAGGGTATGCAGCCCCTGTGCACTCAGGAGCTCTGGGAGACAGAGTCCCTCCAGTTGCTGCGACTGAGGTGGTGTGTGTCCTCTGCACTGCATGCAGTTTGCTCAGTTTAGCACTAAGACACTATGGATTTGTCCCTATGTTCTTTCCTTTTTTACTATATAAGTATATCTCATCACATTGTTATTATTGTGCTAAAACTTGAGATTTTTCTCTCTTTTTTTGCTCAGGCAAACCCCAAGACAGATGGAATTAATAATAGTTGCAGCCAGTAACATATGTTTAGTAATGCACATCAATATTTTTTACTTTCACAGATGCTAGGATTTTGCATTATAGAGATGTATGATTCTTAAACTAATTTCAACAAAGCCAAGAAAGTGATCTCTATTGACAATACAATAAAACCACATTTACATGAATGATTTTTCATAGCACCTATTTTATATGCTAGAAGGTTATGTTTGAAACTGCACTGTACTGACAGGCAATACTGAAAACAGTCTTAGTACACATTACATTTCAAATTCTCAGACCTCCCACTTAGCATCATGAGTTAACAAACCTTTCTCCAACAGAATCTAAAAATAGGATTTATGAGGTGTTTGTATCTTCTTCCTTTTATTGCCGACAGGAGCATGCTACATCTCAGCAAGAACTTTTAAGGACATTCTATTCTGCAACAATTCCCCTTACATTGTGCCTCTCATCCTCCTCAATTGTTACTAGAAATGTGTGCATAGAAACAATGATTGCATTCCTCAGGATGTTCCTTGAAGATTTCCTTCTTTTTGTGTTTTCACATTTAGAGTTGTTCTTCAGCTGGTGCCCTCCTAATCATTTCCTCAGTAGCGGATTGTGATGTGATGTGACATACAAAGACAAGACTTCGAGTTGAGGGGGGGAAAAACCAAGAGTAAGTGAAGTCTGAGACACAAGAATCCTGTTTTTATGTGAAAATCTCTATTGAGGAATAGGGAAGAGGAATATTTAATAAAATTAAGATCTGTCACAAAATTATCTAACTATGAGGCTAAGGCATGTCTACAAGCCACAGGCTGTAGCCAGCTATTTTGCTGTAAATATTTGGGCATATGCTAACAGTGGCTCTCAACCTTTCCAGACTACTGTACCCCTTTCAGGAGTCTGATTTGTCTTGTGTACCCCCAAGTTTCTCCTCACTTACCTACTTGCTTACAAAGCCAGACATAAAAATACAAAGTGTCACAGCACACTACTACTGAAAAATTGCTTACTTTCTTATTTTTACCATATAATTATAAAATAAATCAATTGGAATATAAATATTGTACTTGCATTTCAGTGTATAGTATATAGAGCGGTATAAACAAGTCATTGTATGAAATTTTAGTTTGTACTGACTTCGCTAGTGCTTTTTCTGTAGCCTCATGTAAAACTAGGCAACTGTCTAGATGAGTTGATATACCCGCTGGAAGACCTCAACCAGGGGTATGTATGTATACCCCTGGTTGAGAACCACTGGATTAAGGCAGTAACGCAAAAGCGTACAGGTCTCAACCCTGTAAAACAACAGCTTAGTCAAATTAACTCACGCTAAGACCTTAAGACCTAAAGACTTGATATAAACAACTAACCAGTAGGAGACCCTATATCACCAGATGTCACAAGATACAGTGCTGTTATAAGCAAGTGTTGCTAAACGGCTGACAGGTAACCACAAGGTGCCATTTTATACCAGCTTTAGATATTTTAAATTCGGAACTCGGCATATGTCCAATCCTAAGAATGCTGTGGTAACTAATTGTGTGTAGTGTTGTTGTAGCTGTGTTGGTCCCAGGCTATTAGAGAAGCAAGGTGGGCGAGGTAATATCTTTTATTGGACCAACTTCTGTTGAAGAGGGAGAGACAAGCTTTCGAGCTTACGCAGAGCTCGTCTTCAGGATGCTTCAGACAAGTTCTAGAGCTTGTTGCTCTCTAATAAATTATATTATCTCATGGTAACTATACAATAATGAGCTTGAGGTAAAAGGCTGAGTAACCTATGGACAAAGGGCACCTCAACATGAGTAGGGTGAGGAAATACAGATGAGGAAAAAGGACTGACACCCCCTATTGAATATGAATTAGGAATAGTGGGTGTTAGCATGGTCTATGATAAAAGGTGGTGTTCAGCCCATGCACTCCTGAGAGATTTCCTGGAACCTGACAGGGCAAGGACTACTTGTAGGTCAGCTTACCTACTATGGGGCCCCCCAGTAAAGTGAGTTTGCAAGTTCTGGATGCTTGTATTATCTCTACTTTGCTATGTTATAGTGTTTGTGATATTGCTGATTGTGTTACTAAAGCTATCACAAATTCAGAAGGTCCTCCCTAAGTATGAGTGTCTCATTAGCTGGATTCCGCACTCCCAAACTAACTGTAATTCTGTGGCCAATCTTGAGGCAGCTGAAAGCTGCCAAACTACGTTATGTTAATTGGAAACTCCAAATAATACATAATCAACAGACCAGACAGCAAGGGAAACTTCTCAGGAAGTCCCTTGAGCTTCAAGCGTGTGCTTTTTGTTGCCCCTTGGATTTGAGGCAGTAGGTGCCCTAAGGTGATTTGAGATGCCCCATAATGCATAGCCGTGGAGCATGCTAAATTCAAACACAAGAGAAAGCAAATGTCAGGAGGAAAGAATAAAGGCACTGAGGTAGCTGGCCCCACCAAAAACTCACAGCAGGAAATGTTGGCAGCTGCACTTCCAGCCCCTTTGTCTGGAGAAAATATCGGCCCATTTCCTCTTTGCCCTTGGAGCTGCTTAGGGGAGCTGTGTGTGTGAATAGACTGTTCTTTCTCTTTTCAGCAGATGGGCTTCGCCCTAACGCTGAAGCTGCTATATGTAATCAGTCACATTTTCAGTGGGGCTTTTTAACTGTGTGTACAAAATGTGTGGATTAATGTATCAGACTTGGCATGTCCAAAAATGGGCAGTTGTGTCTGAAAAATCTTGATTCGTGTGTGTAATTCAGCCATTGCTTGCATGGACATGGGAATTTGACTCCCAGATTTATTATGGGTGCAATTAAAGAAGTCTTATTGTAAGTTTTCCAGGAGTTATCTGTTGATTATAGGAAGGTATTTTATGTTTACTTCTGGTAACAGTAGCATCATTCCGGATTTAAATTTCTGAACAACTGAACATGCAAATATCTACCACATTCTCAATAGTCTGAAATATTGTGTACTGGAACAATGGACTGCTAATAGTTGTATCAAAGGTTAAAAAAGGTGTGGAAAAAAAGCTATTTAATAGTTTTCTGTGTGTCTGCTCCTAAAACTTGTGCCCAAAGCTTTGGTGTCTCATTCTCATTGGCTAGGCTTTTCTATTTGCTCGTCACCTCAGACCTAATTGTCCATGGCCCTTCACCTTGTGTGCTCATTTACAGCAGAGCAAAAGGAGCACCATTCTAATCTGGTAGCATTTTACATGCAATTTTCACTGTTCAATGGTGTAAATGGCACAGGAGGTGTAGGGCAACAAAGTGTTTGTTTCTTTCCATGCTTCCTTCTTCTTCAGTTTTCTCCCTATCTCATGCTGCTTTGTAGTGTTACTTTTGAGGCCCTACCATCACCTCTAATCCTCTCAGTGACATGATTGATTACCTAATAATCCTTTCCCTCTTCTTATTGGTTATGCCAATCAGCTCACATTCCCATACTTTGAATGGCTGCTTCCTGGGGATGGGTGTAAATAAGGCCAGGTCTACACTCCCGAGTTAAGTCAACTCAGCTACGTTGCTCTGGGGAGTGAAAAATCCATACTTCTGAGCAACATACTTAATCCCCAGTGGAGACAGCATGAGGTTGACAGACTAATTCTTCTGCCAACCTAGCTACCACCCTTAAGGGAGGTTAATTAACTATGCCAATAGGAGAACCCCTCCTGTCACTGTAGTGAGTGTCTACACTGAAGTGCTTCAGTGATGCAGCTGCAGTGTTTCAAGTATAAACAATCCCTATGTCTATTTTAAAGAGAAGAAATGAAGCCTCTGAAGTTTTACCAGCCTTTCAAACCCACTCAAAAAGATCCCTAAAACATACTTCATTTTCTATCCCTCATAGTAACTCTGTAAGTATGGGGGGAATAAACTATCTATTCTTGAGTGACTCTGTTTGCACGAAATCATCAATAAAAGATAATCTGCATGATAGGTTTTCTATCATCAGTACATATTCTTTTAAATATTTATGTATATACCAATGAGACGGTAGTGTTAACATTTTTATCACATGTGTTTGTGATCTCCCTGGCATCATGTCATCCCTCTTTGACTTATCAGCTCTGCACAAGGTCAGTGGAATGACCAATAAACTCAAATATTGCCAAATATTTTTATTGGCATAACGGTGACATCTATTGTTCACAGGTTTCAGAGTAGCAGCCGTGTTAGTCTGTATTCGCAAAAAGAAAAGGAGTACTTGTGGCACCTTAGAGACTAACAAATTTATTAGAGCATAAGCTTTCGTGAGCTACAGCTCACTTCATCGGATGCATTTGGTGGAAAAAACAGAGGAGAGATTTATATACACACACACAGAGAACATGAAACAATGGGTTTATCATACACACTGTAAGGAGAGTGATCACTTAAGATAAGCCATCACCAACAGCAGGGGGGGGAAGGAGGAAAACCTTTCATGGTGACAAGCAGGTAGGCTAATTCCAGCAGTTAACAAGAATATCAGAGGAACAGTGGGGGGTGGGGTGGGAGGGAGAAATACCATGGGGAAATAGTTTTACGTTGTGTAATGACTCATCCATTCCCAGTCTCTATTCAAGCCTAAGTTAATTGTATCCAGTTTGCAAATTAATTCCAATTCAGCAGTCTCTCGTTGGAGTCTGTTTTTGAAGCTTTTTTGTTGAAGTATAGCCACTCTTAGGTCTGTGATCGAGTGACCAGAGAGATTGAAGTGTTCTCCAACTGGTTTTTGAATGTTATAATTCTTGACGTCTGATTTGTGTCCATTCATTCTTTTACGTAGAGACTGTCCAGTTTGGCCAATGTACATGGCAGAGGGGCATTGCTGGCACATGATGGCATATATCACATTGGTAGATGCGCAGGTGAACGAGCCTCTGATAGTGTGGCTGATGTGATTAGGCCCTATGATGGTATCCCCTGAATAGATATGTGGACAGAGTTGGCAACGGGCTTTGTTGCAAGGATAGGTTCCTGGGTTAGTGGTTCTGTTGTGTGGTGTGTGGTTGCTGGTGAGTATTTGCTTCAGATTGGGGGGCTGTCTGTAAGCAAGGACTGGTCTGTCTCCCAAGATCTGAGAGAGCGATGGCTCGTCCTTCAGGATAGGTTGTAGATCCTTGATGATGCGTTGGAGGGGTTTTAGTTGGGGGCTGAAGGTGATGGCTAGTGGCGTTCTGTTGTTTTCTTTGTTGGGCCTGTCCTGTAGTAGGTGACTTCTGGGTACTCTTCTGGCTCTGTCAATCTGTTTCTTCACTTCAGCAGGTGGGTACTGTAGTTGTAGGAATGCATGATAGAGATCTTGTAGGTGTTTGTCTCTGTCTGAGGGGTTGGAGCAAATGCGGTTATATCGTAGCGCTTGGCTGTAGACAATGGATCGAGTGGTATGATCTGGATGAAAGCTAGAGGCATGTAGGTAGGAATAGCGGTCAGTAGGTTTCCGATATAGGGTGGTGTTTATGTGACCATCTCTCAGATCTTGGGAGACAGACCAGTCCTTGCTTACAGACAGCCCCCCAATCTGAAGCAAATACTCACCAGCAACCACACACCACACAACAGAACCACTAACCCAGGAACCTATCCTTGCAACAAAGCCCGTTGCCAACTCTGTCCACATATCTATTCAGGGGATACCATCATAGGGCCTAATCACATCAGCCACACTATCAGAGGCTCGTTCACCTGCGCATCTACCAATGTGATATATGCCATCATGTGCCAGCAATGCCCCTCTGCCATGTACATTGGCCAAACTGGACAGTCTCTACGTAAAAGAATGAATGGACACAAATCAGACGTCAAGAATTATAACATTCAAAAACCAGTTGGAGAACACTTCAATCTCTCTGGTCACTCGATCACAGACCTAAGAGTGGCTATACTTCAACAAAAAAGCTTCAAAAACAGACTCCAACGAGAGACTGCTGAATTGGAATTAATTTGCAAACTGGATACAATTAACTTAGGCTTGAATAGAGACTGGGAATGGATGAGTCATTACACAAAGTAAAACTATTTCCCCATGGTATTTCTCCCTCCCACCCCACCCCCCACTGTTCCTCTGATATTCTTGTTAACTGCTGGAATTAGCCTACCTGCTTGTCACCATGAAAGGTTTTCCTCCTTCCCCCCCCTGCTGTTGGTGATGGCTTATCTTAAGTGATCACTCTCCTTACAGTGTGTATGATAAACCCATTGTTTCATGTTCTCTGTGTGTGTGTATATAAATCTCTCCTCTGTTTTTTCCACCAAATGCATCCGATGAAGTGAGCTGTAGCTCACGAAATCTATTGTTCAATATTTTATAAAGTAAATTTGTAAAATCCCAAACAACTTCCTGTTGGCATTTTTTTTTTTGCATTTAATAAAATGCAGTTATTCACACTCGATTGATTCAAAGGATTATGCCACAATACTTGTGATAATACAGTTGTGCCACTATGCCAAATAATACATATAATTCTTTTTGTCACAGCATGATTTATAAGTTCACAGTGGATTGAGGCACAAAAAGAAGCACCCTCTGTCAGGGAGCTGATTGCCTAAATATGTTTGATTTTCTAAAACCTGCATGTTAGCCATATTGGTGGAGATGCTGTTGTGATGTAAGAGAATAGTCTGTCTTCCATATCACAGGTAAAGAAAGGCTAGGAAAACCCAAGATGGACTTCTAAGAAATCTGTTTGTAAATTGATACTGCATAATAATTACTAATAACTCTTTGCATTTCTGTAACCCTGTGATCCAAGAACTGATTTATCAAGCCCACTTAAGGAAATGCAGCCACTTCTGGGGTGAACAGTGCACAGCAACTCTATGTAACAGTTTAGCAGAGCTATTTGAAATTGCACTTGGCAGGAACTTGGGGAGAGGGAGAATGCAGTCACCTGAGTTAAAAACCTCAGCACCATGGCTAACATGCCTACTATTACTAAATGGGCTAGGGGATCTTTAATGACACCAGAAGGTCAGGACCTCATTCATGAAATTTTGTGATCAACTATTGCACTTGAAAGTTTGAATTTTGAAATGTGAGTCTGGAAAAAGGGATTTAAAAAAAATAGTGAATTCCCCCCCACACCTCCCTTTGTGACTGTCTGCTATCTCTTGCTCTCTGAATACAAATTCAAACAGTAAAGATTTTAATATAGCAGTAATGAAATGGCAAAAGCTAGCTAGTGTGTCAGACACTCGCTGGCTGATTACACTTTCTGATTCGTGAGCTAGAACTCGGGAATAGCAACTGCCTCTTTTACTGCCTTTTCTATTAAAATGGCAGACAGCTGTGTATGCTCATTACTATTTTAAGTGATTCAGAGCATTAGAGGAGAAGTGGGGAGACTGGAGATATAGAAGGATGTTTTTAATAACGTTAAATGGATTAACAACCTCAATTCTCATCTAAACAAACCATGGATAGCAATTAATCTCAGTACCAAAGGGTGATAGGGGTAAACTAAGTGAGCTATTTCTGACCTCTTTGAACCAGAAAAGGAAAGTAGCTTTAATAATAGGACATTCATTCAGGAAAGCATCTCTATTGAGGAAAGCATTTAAGTATGCATTTAACTTAAAGCATGTGCTTAAGGCCTATTGGTGTGCTAAAGTGCTGTTTTGAATAGTGATGGATTTAAGCATGTGGTTAAGTACTTTCCTAAATTGAAGCCCTAAGCATGAGTGAAATGTAACTGACCACACCTACCATAATTGGAAACAGAGATGAAAATATACACTTGGTCCCTGATCCTGCAATGAGCTGCGTGTGGGCAGACCTGTCTCTGAGGTGCATAAATTCAAAGTGTTTTTAAAAGCCTCAGCCAGTCAGGCCCAAATCCTAGTCCCATGAGTAAAACCTGAAGGTCTATGTCTATTGAAGCTTTGTTAGGCAGAGGGCACAGAATCTACCCCCTACGCCCAGTGGCAATGCTGCGTATTTTACTTTAGCAGTGGTTATGCTGCAGAACTGTATTGTTACTCATTTAAAATAAAATCCTGAAAATCACTAGAAAGCCACTAAATCTAGAAATAGAAAATGTGACTATCTCAGATTCTCAGCTGATATTAAATCGTGGTAGCTCCATTAATTTCAGTGGTATTGTGATGATTCACATCGGTTGAGGATTGTGGTCCCAACCCCTTTGAAACCTCGCAGACTATGTCTAGGCTAGGCTGTGCCCTAGGATTGACCCCAAGCAGACAGTACGTTTTAAAATATGATTTGCTGGGTCCATGCTTGATCCTAAGCTCGTTTGAAAACATAGCCCACTTAATTTCAGCGCCTAAATGGGAGCGGAGCTCTTTCAGTACTACTGGCCTTTTTAATCTGGGTATTCATACAGCAGGCAGCAGTTGTACTAAGAACCAAACTTCCTTAACGCAGAGAGTGGAGACCCAAGCTGAGACGAGTGTGAAGAAGTGAAATAGATCTTTAATTGCATCTTGACAGATGGCAAAACTAAATGGAAGTGACAGTGAAATTTGAGAAAAGCATAGCTGAATCTCAGTGCATTCAAAGGCTTAAGCCTGCCATAACAAATCCTGGTCATTCCAACCAAGAAAGATCCAGTTTCACTTCATTTACTCTATATGGGCCAAATCCTGAGGCCCTAATTACATTTTTACTCTGTACTTACTCAAGCTAGTACTTCACTGGGAGCCAGCATGATTAAGGACTAAATAAAGGTCAAGGTCCATGTCTCCTCCTGCACTAAAGCCCACAGAAAGGTGCTATAGGCAGGAAATCTCCATGAAATCCAGCTTGTGGGTTTCCTTCAGAACCATCCCATCGAGGGGCAGTGTTTGCCTCTCTTGTGAAACAGGCCAAAATTCTGTCCTCTTCCCTGTGCATCCCCTAGGATCTATAAGAGGTAAGAGCCCTGTGCCACTCCTGTATCTCTGAGCCCCCATCTCCTCTTCCCTGCTGCCTGACAGGATGGCTCCACTGAGATCAGAGGAAGGGAATGGACTGAATACATGATCTGTAGCTGCCAACCTACCCTTGGGTCAGTGTGACACGTTTCAGAAAAAGCTTGATGAACCTGCGGGGTTTATCAGTGCTGGGATTTTTAAAGGCACCTAGGAGAATTGGGGGCCAAAGTCTCATTGAAATTCTAAGCTTCATAGGCTTCTTTGAAAATCTCGACCGTATGTATTTATTTATTGCCTACGAACCCACATCCTTTTAAACTGCAAAAGCAGGGTGTGAATGTTAGTCGGCTCTGGAAATCAGCATTAGCAACATGCAGGGAGCCCCCAATCAGAGTGGAGAATAGTAATTTATTATCCATTAGGAGACCTGTCAATCAACTAGGTCTGATGGAGCAATCTGAAACAATCTGGGTAGCCATGCCTAGACTGCTAACTAGTTATAAAAAAAGGTCACGTTGATGAGATGAATGGTTTCTTCCCATTCAGACACTCTGTCCTGCACTTTGGTGACACATACAGCTATCTCTGATCAAGCAAGATTGTCAAATATCTCACCGGGTTGAGTTCACTGTGTTCTCGTAGCCCATGGAGGAAATAATCCAAAAGCTTTTATAGTTCTCTGAAACATTTTCAAATAAGGAAAACACCCCAATCTCTTTGGTGCCTGCCTAAGGTGGGACGTGCAATGAAATGCACCTCCATTGCTGCCTCCCACCCCAGCTATATTCTCTTTGAAATGTTGATATGCCACTGCAAGGTCAGCACTTCCAAGAATGCTGCCAGATGCCCGCACAATGAAGCTGCAGGGGGGGCAGGCTTCAGGAGTGAAACGATTAAGCAAGTTCATTTTTTTCTGTTATGCCCACGTTCCACAGTGGAGGAGTAGCTGCTTTGGAAAGAGTGCAGCCCAAAGCTGGAGCCTTTAGCCTCTCTCTGCTCCTGTTCATACCTTCCTTTTATTTTTAACCTATGTGGCAAAAGTCCTCAGTGCTAAATCCTGCTGATTTTATTCAGTCAATAAGTCTCATTGAGCAAGGGAAGCAGGATTTGGCCCTTAAGGTGTGTGCACAAGGCTCTTCTTAAAGTCTCACTTAAACCCATAGGGTGAATTTCACCTTTAGATCTGATCCTGCAAAGCACTTAAGCATGTGCTTAACTTTAAGTATATGCTTAAGAGCTTTGCTGGACTGAGGCCTTAGGGGCAGATTTCAGAGGCAATTAAGGCCAGTTTGTGCTGCATAAGTGACACCAAGTGTCCTTAAAATGGCCAGGTATAGCCAGTGGAGAATTCCTGGTGTGCTGGAGAACTCTCAGCTGATAGAAAAGGAGTACTTATGGCACCTTAGAGACTAACAAATTTATTAGAGCATAAGCTTTCGTGAGCTACAGATGCATTTGCATCCGATGAAGTGAGCTGTAGCTCACGAAAGCTTATGCTCTAATAAATTTGTTAGTCTCTAAGGTGCCACAAGTACTCCTTTTCTTTTTGCGAATACAGACTAACACGGCTGCTACTCTGAAACCTCTCAGCTGATAGTAATCCAGCAGAGGTGGTTCTGTAACCACCTGTGCCAACTGCCCCCTCCAGCCCAATGTTAGGATAAGGGGTGTGTATATCAGGGATGGTCTGGGATGGGTCATGAACAGGATGCAGAAAGGTGGGGTCAGGATGCAATGGAACAAGACTCCTCTACACCTGATTCTCCACTGACACAAGATCCCTGAGGGACCTTATGTTAGTGGCATAAGTTAAAAGGCTACTCTGTTCAGCTATAACTTGTGCCAGGACTGGGGAAGATGCTCCAATCAGCTCCCTGAAGGGCACAATTCAGACAAAGTGGAGAATCAAGCACTTAGTGAACAGGTCTCTAAGGTTTTTTTCCCCTCCCATTTTGTCTGTATGGAATGGGACCTATGGAAATTAACATTAGTTAAATTAAATAAAATAGAGACACATCTTGCACTAGGATGGCAGCAAATCACATGTATAGTCAAAAGATTTCCTTGCAGAGGGTACCACCAGGTCTCATACAGGAACTTTACCCATGCACTGTGGTAACAAATTAATATTTCAAACATACTGCTGTATGCATGGAGATTACGTCTAGCCCACGGATGGACGTCTCCTGTATGAGCTATGGAACCCATATGTGTAGATCTGCCTTTAAGTGATTAGGGAGCAGTGGAAAGAATTCTCCTCTGAATGCTCTGTACAAAGCCCTGAGCATGCTTGGGGATGGAGAATCAATCCACTGTCTGATACACACCTGGCTTCTATCCAGACTTCTGTTTCCTTATTGCACTGACATTTGTTAGCCAGTCTTTGGCTTGCAGCTACAAGCAAGAGTGAAAGCAAACTTCCTGACCCCCTGGGATGGATCTGGGAATGGTCCCAGACTCAGATTTCAGCCTAAACCATGATTCTGGTATTCCCCATCCTTATTGTGAAAGGGATATTTATTGTATGCATGATTATTCGTCTTGCTCTAATAAGCTATATCTGAACAGCTAGCTAGTCTGTTCTCCAAGGATAGAGTGGAACAGCCAGTATCCTCTTGGAATAAATACAAAAAGATTTTTTTCTTATAACTTACCAGATGAAAGGTCAGAAATAATTAAGAAAAATGATGTGCACTGTAACAGAAAAAAATATATGTAAACCAGCTAATACAACTATCACCATCACACCATTAACGTATAATAGGTCACAGCTGGGCTGAATGATGTCTTGGTTTGCAAAAGGAATATCTTTTCTGGTGGTGCCAGTTTTGGTTGGGAAAGACACAATGATTATACAAAGGTCATTATTATTCAGTGGCAGACAATTACTGACATCCACATTTGAAAGCAATGGACTATGGCCAGGTGCAAAGAATTAAAGATGTTGACCGCAGAGAACTAATGCAGTCATATTGCAATAGCATGTATTATGACCAAGACTTTCAAAAGAGACTTGTGTTTCTGGCAGCCTTCATTTTTGGGTACCTGTCCTGACTTGAGACAATTGATTTTCAGAAGGAAAGCATGCCACATTTTCTGCAAATCAGGTGCATTTATGGTGTCTCAGGCTTAAGGTATTTAAAATCACATCACCTTTGAAAATCTTGACTTATGCCTTCATTTACAGGCATGATTTTCCTAAACTCAAACCCATTCCAATATTTTAAAATTCTAATTATAGTTTTATGTAAAGGGGACTCCATCAATTTGAATATCTGATTTTAAAATGGATATTTTTGCAAATGAAGACATCAATGTCAGAAATTTACAGTACTCAGGAAAACTGTATATAGTTACATGATGGCTTCAGGGAATCTCTACTGCACATCATGTACTACACCTTGATTCACAGAGACTTCTTTAATATTTAAGGTCTGTTAGGGGACATGTGATACTTTGAGGAATAATGTAGTAAACACCTTTTCAAACAGACACTTAATGGACATTCAGCAGTCTTTCAAAAGAGGGAAACGGGTTTAATAGATATATGAATTTCCTACAGAATCATTAAAAATTACTTTCTGAAATGGATTTTTCATTTAAATATATACTGTAATATGTTTCCGCAAAAAGAAAAGGAGTACTTGTGGCACCTTAGAGACTAACAAATTTATTAGAGCATAAGCTTTCGTGAGCTACAGCTCACTTCATCGGATGCAAATGCATCTGTAGCTCACGAAAGCTTATGCTCTAATAAATTTGTTAGTCTCTAAGGTGCCACAAGTACTCCTTCTCTTTTTGCGAATACAGACTAACATGGCTGCTACTCTGAAACCTGTAATATGTTTGTTTGCTTTAGCCAATTTAGAAAGCCATTTACCAAGATCAGCTACTCAAACTAGTAAATGTTAAAGAAAAGATAGCCATAAGCAACTCAAATTAATTCTTTCAACAATACCATTGCAGTTAGAATATCAAAGAGCCTCCTTACAGCAATGGGGCTGGAGATACTGTATGTGTTCTGGAATTCATTAATGTTGTGCAGGCTGTTATCAGATATGAGGTAAAGAAAAAACAGACTTAGATAGCAGTGACTAAACACTCCAAATAAATTAGAAGGTCTCCATTAGAGAGATCCTGAAGCTTTTAATTGTGAAAGTATTCCTTACTACTGAGCTAGGTAAGATTGACACATGGAACATCAAGTACATCAGTTAAGTAGGAGCAGGACATGCTCCTAGGAGGGCTTGCTGATGTAACAGAAGATGGGATGGTCTGCACTGCGGCACTGGATATAGATAGGATAGTATTTAGAGCCTGATCTAACTCCCCAGTGAGAGATGGAGTTGGCTCATAGGGTCAGAACCAGTGCCCATTAAAAGTCGGCAGAGAAACTCCCATTGGTTTAATAGATGTGGGATCAGACTTATAGTGCAGTAGTATCCACTAGTCAATATCATTTTCTATATATTCAAATGGATTGACGTCTCTTAAATGTGATGCTAAACTCCTATTATGAGTGGTAGCATAATTTTGTGGAAAAGGTTTAAGAAAAATGTAAAATACGGGGGATAAAATTCTGGATAATCACAATTGATGGTAATCTGTTTAAGAACGAACAGCTTAATTTGCTAATATTGGTTTAAGAAATAAATACATGACTGAGAAAAATGACAAGGTAATCACCTTTCCCATTTCAAAGCAAACTAAATCCATCCCACATAATCATGCTTTGTATTATATACGGATTAGCAGTTTCTATAAAAACCTATTTTCAAGGTATAAAACCAACGGCTGTTCATGCATTGGAAAAACTGCTATTTTACCAGAGGGACAGCAGAGGAAATTCATTTCACCCTGTTATCAAACCTTTAGGGCTTAATTAATGTTTGTGAAGCGCTTTGAGATTTTCAGATGAAAGGTGCTTTATATGTGCAAATGTGACGGCTTCCCTCTTGGCCTACATATTGGAGATTGAACCAGGGCACCTCCAGAGCTAAAAACATGAGCTGATATAGCCTAGCCATAGGCAGAACGTCTATTAAAGTCCATGGGCATTCAGACCAAGGACCAGGATCTGGCACTTTATTGCTTCAACATTAAATATCTCCAAATGCTGTGGACACATTTCAAAGATATGGAATGCACGGATTATATTAGAGTTGTGAAAAAATCCAGCCATTCTCATAGGCTGGGATTTTCAAAGGGAACTAAGGGAGTTAGGCATGCAACTCCCATTGAATTTCAATGGATCCTGGGCATCTATCTTTTGTAGGCTCCTTAGAACCACCTGGTCATAGTCACAAGCAATTTGAAATAGCTTCCACAAGGTCTGGGAGCAACATAAATTCTTCTGGACATAGTTAAATGGGTTTGGTAGTTAGTGCAAAATCTTCCACAGATAAATTACTTCTTTGTGTGTTTGGAGCCTGTTTCAATCCATACAACACCTAAATTCTCTATGTAGTATGTAGTACATAGGTAGTATAATATTTATATACTCCTGGTTACCCTTTTATCCTAGTGGGTTCCTCAGACTTGCCTCAATTAGATCAGGCAAATCATCTTGAGGTTAACTTCTTCTATCAAACAACCCCACTGAAAGAGCGTTGAGTTAGCAGGGTGAGTTATAACTGAGAACATAATGTAATGTATGAGATATAAGTGTCATTGACTTAGCCACTTTTAAATAATCATCTTTGCTCCCTATATCTTTGAAGAAACATTATATTATCTTAAATTTTAGCTTAAAGTGTTACATGGAAAAAATAGTTCTTGCTGGGGTATAACATTCATTTTCTAATTCAGACTTGTTTTAGAAACTTGGGTACTTCCAGGTTCCTGCAAACAACTGCCACAAAACGAACAAGCTCTTCTGACACCAGACAGTAAGGTGGCCCAATGTTCAGTGATCATAAAACCCATTTTTCATTTAACTATAGGAAGAATGACTCTGTTAAATTGTGGAGGAAAATAAAGTAAATTCTGAAAATGGGGCTAGATCCTGTGCTGGATCCAGAATATGCTGGATAGAGCTAATGAGTAGGCACAAATGACTTGTGTTTAGCCACTGGTCTTAGAAGTGATTGTGTGAAGACTGGCTTTTTATCTTAAACAGCCTAATGTGGATTGTTATAACCCCTAAGGCTGGTTACACCAGCTGTGACGCATCAGAGCCTAGTTCTGCTCTGCTCACACCCCATTTTTCCTGCAGTCCTGACCCCTGCAACATATGAGGGAAACTTTCAGTGGGGTGGGGGAACCATCATTTAGCTGTGTCTGCCAGCAAAAAGGGGCCATAGCATTGGCAAGGACCTTGCCTGATTTTTTTTTATCATTTAAATTCACTAATCAGACAGATTAAAACAAAACAAATAGCAATTTTTGCTCGCCTAGATTCATCCTCCTTGATCATTAGAACAAAAAAATTTACCAGCTGAGACCTTCTTAAAGCAGCTGTTGTTTTTAGATAGCTTAATATTCACCATTAAATTGCTCAGCGTCACCTATTTTGGATCTGCGGCTGGATGTCTAGCCCAGGTATTATCCTTATTACCATTGCACGCATTTATGTGATTATTTTTATACACCCCGAACCAGTTAGGGATGAAAAGTCATGAATGAGATTAATGAATAATTAATGGGCTGAGGTGCTTTGTGATGGCAGCTCCGAATAATGATGGATGTGCACAATGAGAGAGCAGACTAGCTGTCCAAGATCAGATTGCACATAGGACCATTAACGTTGCCTGATACAGCTTTAGTTTCATCTGATGTCCTATTTTAAACAGATTTGTTATTCCTAGATAACTGCTGAACCACTTAAAGGGTTGGGTGGGCATTTGTTGATCCAAAAATGTGAAGAACTCTTATGTGGTGTCAAGCAAATCACATGGTTCAGCAGAGTTTTTGCCCACAGATGACCTGATCCAAAGTCCACTGAAGTCCATGGAAAGACTACTATTCATTTCAATGGACTTTGTATAAATGGGATCATTCTGGGCCTGACCACAGGGGAAAAATAATCACTTAGATCAACTTTCATACAAAATTACTTTACTAGTTAGATTAAAAAACAGTATAAATTGTGACTTTTATTTTGACATGGACTTACAGCAATTGACAAATGTCAGGCCAAATTCTTCACTGACTTATCCCTCAGATGAAATCATAGCCGCATTGAAGTCAGTGGGAGTTTTGCCATTGATTTCAATGGACTCAGAATTTCCCCCCAGTATGTAATTACACTAACAACGAAGTGAACAATTCAGCAAAGGGTGCATGGTGTTAAGTCATTGCAGAATTTGGCCCCATAATTTCATTTCATTGAGACAACAAACCACCATACAATCTGACATGAATAGTTGCAGCCACTTATTGTTGTAACTGGGTGTGTACTTTACACCAGTCAGGAATGAATTCTAACACCTTGCCTTTCTTAGGCAGGTCTACACTTAAAACACTCAGTGGCACTGTAGCCCATCAGTGAAGATGTTACTATGCGGATGGGAGAGTTAACCAGTTCTGTGAGAGGCGGTAGATATGTCAACGGGAGAAGTTCTCCTGCCAACATAGTACTTTCTACACCAGGGGTTAGGTCAGTATAACTGCATTGCTCAGGGGTGTGGATTTTTCACACCCCTGAGTGATGTAGATCTACCGATGGTAGTTTATCGAGTAGACCTGGCTTTAATGTATCCAGTTCTCCATCAGTCACCTCTCTTGAAAAAGAAGTCCACAGTAACGGCCATATTTCTTTCTCTGCAAATTATACCAGAGAGAAGCACTTAACATTCCACAGCCCACGTCAGTGGCCAGGCAAGCAGTAAATGGCATTATGAATTGTCAGCCTTGGAAACAGTACCTTGTATATGTTACATAGACTAGAATAGATGTCAAGATTACTGAGAAGCCTACTCGTGCCCCCTAGCCCTGGGGTTTGTTACATCTGATGATGGGCTGAACCTGGTGCATGCGCTGAAGGATGGGCAATTTGTCAATATGCCACGTTTTGAACACAGTCTTAATTTAATAGTAGGTATGTCTCAGGGGGAGGAAAAGGTTTACTTTCTCTCTCTCTCTCTCTCTCTCTCTGTCTCATGCTCTGCCATATACTCTGCTGTTACCTAATTTATTTTCTCTGGCCACTGTTGTCAAGGTTTGTACTTTCCTCTCAGTCAGGCACTGAGTCAAATGAATACAGATGTAAACAGAGCCTCTTATTTTCTGTATTTTCACAAAGGCATTCAGTGTTCTGCTACAAAATGAAAAACAGGGTAGAATGCTTAAAAATGAGCACTGTTCCTAAAACACTGAGTGTTGTATGGTTTAAAACCCCCGCACAAGCAAATCCGTTGTCATATGAGACTAAATTTACAGTTTCTGTCACAGGGGTTGTCCTGAAAATGTGCCTATTTTATCCAAGCAACCAAATCATAGGGAACAAATCACCCCTCTGTGAGTCCATTCTGATCCCAGAATTCAAATATGAACCTTCTGGTGTTCAAAGGGGCTTGGCTTCATGTTTCCTCTTTAAGTCCCTCCGTATGTGTAAACTGTGGAACAGGATATTGTTGAGGCTGAAAAAATTAGCAAAATTCAAAAATGTATTGGATGTTTATGTGGAAGACAAGAATATCCAGAGTTGTAATAGTAAATGCTTTAAAAAAAAATGGAGATGCTAAGATTCATACTTCAGGGTTTAAATATCTGTAGTGAGACGGTGTGGTCCCCTGGCGCCCTGGAGAGGGACAAGCCCTTCCGGAGTGAACGGAGCTAGGGAGCTCTGGGCCTGCCCCTCAGAGGGTCTGGCGGTGCTCTGGAAGTATAAAGGCTCGACCTCAGAGCTCACTGGAGAGCCAGCCACCGGGGAGGCCAGACGCCTCCGGCGTAGCTTGCAACTGGGAAGCCCCCGCGGCCCGGAGGAGTTGTCGGGCCTGTCCCTCGCCCACTACCTGGAGGAGTTGCTGGGGCTGCCTCTTGCCACCTACCCCAAGGAACCCATGGTGCTGGACCCTCCAGAGAACACCCCCATGACCCAGGTACCACCCGAGGGGGAGTGTGGAATAGGTTGACCAGGTGAAATGGACAAAATATCAGGACACATGGGGGAAGCAAACAAACAAAAAAAAAAAAAAACCGCCGGAGCAGCCAAAGCCGCAATATCGGGACAAATGGCATCCTGACCGTGCATTGGTCGTGACACGGGACAAAGAACTAAAAATCAGGACATCTGGTCACCCTAGTGTGGAAGTAGCCTGGACCCTAGTTTGTCTGCAGCACTGCCAGTCAGTGTGTTGTGGCCAGGATCCCCACTGACACAGCAGCAGGTCTTCTGCTGCTGCTAGGGCCCTGGGCTGGGACGCAGTGGAGTGGGAGGGCCTGCATCCCCCCTGCCACCCAACTTGCAGGTGGCAGTCTCCCCCTCTCCCCCGGCCTTTAGTGTATACTGTTACAGCTCAGCCCCTGCCTGAGGGCCTGACTCATTGTTGCCTCGCCCTGACCAAGGGCCTGGATTTATTGCTACTGTTTATACTGCCATTGTTCAGCCCCTGCCTGAGGGTCTGAGCACCAGACTCATTGTTGCACCGCCCTTACCTAGGGTCCGGGCTTACTGTGCTTATTTCACTTGCCGCAAGGGCCGCTGAGGGAGACTCCTGCAGCCAGACTAATTCCCCCCAAGTCATCAACAGTGTGTAGTGAGATGGTGTGGTTCCCCGCCACCCTGGAGAGGGATGAACTAAACTCGGCTAAACTCTTTACAGTATCTCTGAATACTAATGACTGGAAGATTTCTTACACCTTTCAAGCATCTGGTGCTGGCCACAGAGACATGATTCTGCACCAGATGGACCTTGGATCTGATCAGTTATGACAATTACTATTGTGTGTGTATATAAATCTCTCCTCTGTTTTTTCCACCAAATGCATCCGATGAAGTGAGCTGTAGCTCACGAAAGCTTATGCTCTAATAAATTTGTTAGTCTCTAAGGTGCCACAAGTACTCCTTTTCTTTTTTGCGAATACAGACTAACACGGCTGCTACTCTGAAACCGACAATTACTATATATTACAAACTGGGCCAGCAACCCACTGTACAGGCATCAGTGTGTTGCAAGTGGACCTAGTCGTTGGTCTCCATGTGCTTCTAAGCTGACTGGGTCTGGGTAGAGTCTAGACATTGTTTCAAACTCTGGCACTCTATGGCATGCTACAATGCCATTCCATATCTTCCATGCTTCCCCACACATGTCACCCTGGCATTGCAGCCTCCCCTCCCCAAGTAAAAAGCCCATTTTCCAATAGGGTGAGTCAGTATTCAGAATCAAAATCAATAGCCCCAGATGGAAGCCTTGATGGCTGTCAGTGATAGTCCTTCAACAAGGTGTCAAATGAGATCCCCAGGCAGGGAAACTGTCTGGAATACCACATGGCAGGCTGCCCCTGTGCAAGCCTGCACTAGTGTTGCCACAGGACCAGTATTTCAACAGAGGTATAAAATAGGCTTCACAAGTTAGTACAGTCAGATCCCTCCCCGTCACACACTGTTCCTGTGTTCCTGATTCTGGTTTAAATGCAGAGTCAGATCCAGAATTCTTTGTGTAGCCAATGCTCTTGTTCAAATCAATAGGCTTGTTGATCTCACAAGAGATTCAAAAATCAATCCTTGAATCAGAATATTATTGTGTCAAAGGCTATATCAAGTGTGTTAATTTGTCAAAGTAAAAACAAACCAGAGAGTATGAATGCGCAGTAAGCTATGCCTTGATACTGTGGTGGAAGAGATTAACTTGTATGTGTGTGTACTAAAAGAAGGCTACAACTATTACATAAGAACGGTCATACTGGATCTGACCAAAGGTCCATCTAGCCCAGTATCTTGTCTTCTGACAGTTGCTAATGCCAGGTGTCTCAGAAGGAATGAACAGAACAGGTAATCATCAAGTGATCCATCCCCTGTCACTCATTCCCGGCTTCTGGCAAACAGAGGCTAGGGACACCATCTCTGCCCATCGTGGCTAATAGCCATTGATGGACCTATCCTCCATGAATTTATCCATTTCTTTTTTGAAGCCCGTTATAGTCTTGTGAAACCTGTTATAGTCTTGGAACAAAAAGGAATACAGAAGAAAAGGAGAACTCTCCAGCTATTGGGATAAATCTACAAGACCAAGATAATTAGGACAAAATCTGAACCAAAAAATAATGTTCAGGATTAGCAATCATTTACAATTGACATAATTTATAATGAATTACCTTAAATCCCCAGTTTTTCATATTTAGAAATTGCTTTAATTTTATCATAAGCAGATAAATGTTTGGCTAAATGAACATGAATTCAATGGGACATATATCTGCTGATTGCACATAAACAGGATTAACTCCCCACTAACTAGAAACTGAAAGGTATTTCTCTTGCACGTCCTGAATCCTGGATGAGCCTAGGAGTGAATATATATATAAACACACACTCCTAAAATAAATGAAATATTGGAATTGTAGCTAAACAGGAATGACAGAATAAAGCATATTTGTGACATTAATCAAGCCACAGAAGGATAGTTAATTTTTGAGGATGCATTTAGCAATTTTTGTCCCAGTTCAGCCAAACTATTTAAGAATGAGAGCAATCACATTGAACCATATCCCAATTTTTATTTCAAGGACAGGGCCACAGCAGGTCAACCCTCAGAAGCAGACAACTGGTCATGGCTCCCTGACTGTCCCCTTCAGCCCATACACTGATTGGATCTCAGCACAAGAAACAATTTGGGACAAAGTAATGATTTATAAACTGGGGCCCTGATCCTGAAAAGCACTTAAGCAATTTTAATTTTGCTCCCATGAATAATGTCATTGAAGTTGATGAGGGGCACTCTATGAGCAAAGCTGTCTATGTCCTCAACTGTTTTGCAGGATTAGGGCCTAAATGACTGATGTTTGTACCAATTTGTTATATTTCCTACTATAGAGGTAAATGCTGTTCTCGTAATGAGGCCAGTTATAGGTCGCAGTCTGGCAAAGGGATCCGTACAGGGATCCATAAACACCAACGTGACTACAAACAAGCATGAAGAATCACCAGCACAGACTCCACTGCAGAGCCTGGTCCATTGTCCATTCCCCGCTGTGATGTGTGTGAAATGAGTTGGTGGGCTCAGGGTTGCTGCTAGTGCGTAGTTGTTCACATCACAAAAAGCACTATCACCACTGATGAAAAACTCTGGGCCAGCTCCTGGGCTGGCATAAATTCAAATAGTTTGACCGATGTCAGTGGTGCTATGCCGATGGACATCAGCTAAGGATCTGGCCCTGTGTTTGGTACTTTTGCTTTGTGGTCAGCCTCAGCATGCAGTGAATGACTTTTTCCCTTTCCTGCAGAACAAGGTTAAGGCACATCGGTGGAGTAAGGAAGCATGTATTACTCTCCCTGCTCTGTGGATTAAAAGGGGATTACAGCACTGGCGCTCTAACAGACTTCAAAGGCATAAAATTGTACTTAAAAAAAGCAAGCAAGCAACCAACCAACCTAAAAGATACATGTTTCGTAACTCAAATCAGAATCAGGCATGAAGTCCCTGAATTACCTTTCCCCCATTCTCATGGTGGCTGCTCCCTCTCTGCTGCGTTTTCTCCCAGCTGTTAGGCTCAAGGTTGATTCAGCATTCAGGTTAGATAAACCTCAGACACTCTCCTTTGGAGGCCTCCTGTTTTATTTACATGTATTGTTCTTTGTACAGTGCTCATCCTATTTTCCTGAGTAAAAAAGCTGCAATTGTCACTCCCTTAGAGAGCATTCAAAAAAATAAGATGAGCAATATCTGTTGTTGTAAATGAGGATTTTCCTCAATTGTGGCAATCAGGAGTGTGGGTTAGAAGTGAGAATTCTTGCTTCATCAGTGAACACAAATATCTCCATACACATGGAAAGCCACTTCCTGTAATGCATTTTCTTTGCCAGACAGACTTTGACTTTGGCCCGGATGACATCACTCTGAGGTACACGAGGTTGTCCTAGGTACACTACTGTACCAGAAAGAAGCATTATGTCAATAAGGCAGGTTCACCATTACAATAAATGACCGAGCACCTGGTCCAGTGCTTAGTGGAGATCAGGGCATAGAGGAGAGCAAGCTGGCCCAGGCTCAGTTCAGAGAAGGGGGGGGGTGATGGTGGGCTGGGAGATGTCCCACCCAGGTTCTGGCTGTATTATGTCTGCCCCCATGATTGAGGATGTGCTCAGAATTTAAAGGTCCAATTGGACCAAAATCTCCTTAGCAGTAGCAAATAACTGCTTCTCATCGGGGCAGCATTTTTTCATCTATGCTATGGCCTTTCACGGGGCCACATCATATGTCTATTACTAGGTTGGAACTGCTGTAGAAAGCGGTTGCACACCAGGTGCTGGGGCGCCATATTGGAAGCTCATGACGTCTGTGCTCTTCATTGGTTGCCTATTAACTTCTGGGTTGAATTAAAAGATGGTGGCTTTAACCCTATCAAGCCTTAACTAGCTTGAGATCTGCCTCTCTCCCTGTGCTGTATTGCCGTCTGTGATGGGGTGGTATACAAACCCCACTCTGGACAACAAAGGGTTAAGGAGCAGCTCTGAGCTCAGCTAGCTCCACCTGCCACACCTGCAAGACGTGCACAGGCTGGAGGAGGAGCTTAAAAGGGGAGCGGAGCAGCTCACCTGTTGGCAGATCAGGGAAGAGAACAGACCTTCAACTCCTGAGGAAAGGTAGGAGCTTCCCAGACAACCGCAGCCTAAAGGCACCTCCCTGAGTAGTAAAGAACCTGTGCTTGTGGGCCATAGAAGGAAGATAGTGCTTTTCTTCACCTCTCTTAGCACTATAAGTTTCCGTGCCAATGAACATGTATGGTGGGACTTCAGTATTGGTCTCATTCTCAGCTGTTACTTTTAGGCCAATGCTGAGGACTTCTGAAAATCCCGCCCATAATTTTTACCTGTACTGTGCTTCCTTTTCAGGTCAATCTTGTCTCCAACATTTTAAAAGTTGGCCACTTGTAGGTTTAGGAGTAATAGCTTTCTGTGGCAAAAAAAGATGCTTGATATTTATTATGGGCCACATTCTGCTACTGTTATCATGGGAAAGCTTCCCAATGAAGTCAGTCGGAGGGTTGTACAAATATAAAATATAATATAAAAGCAGGATAGATGGCCCAATGTTGTTTATCGTATTGATCCTTAATTCAAACCCAAGGGGTGAGGGCGCGGGCCTGGGAGGTGGGGGGGAGGCATTTTCCACAGTGGATACATGAGAATTATTCAAATTAGAATTTATATAATCTTAAAATCAACAGAGGCAGCAGGATGGAATTAATAAATCATAGGCCACCAGCTTATAGAGCTGCCAGAAACAGTTTGCCAAAAATGTGAAAAGCACTATCGTAGATCTAATCTTCTTACTTTCTAGAAACCTATAACCCCATAACCTGACAACATTCTAACCTTCATGGGGAATCAGTCCAGAATAATTCCTCATATCTGTCTGAACAAGTTTCACTCAGACTATTGTGTCTGTGTGTGTGGAATAGTGAGGAGGCATTGAGGTGGGGAGGGAGAGTGTCATAAAAATAAAGGTTTCAGAGTAGCAGCCGTGTTAGTCTGTATTCGCAAAAAGAAAAGGAGGACTTGTGGCACCTTAGAGACTAACAAATTTATTAGAGCATAAGCTTTCGTGAGCTACAGCTCACTTCATCGAAATGCATCCGATGAAGTGAGCTGTAGCTCACGAAAGCTTATGCTCTAATAAATGTGTTAGTCTCTAAGGTGCCACAAGTACTCCTTTTCTTTTTATAAAAATAAAGAGAAGGGTAAACACCTTTAAAATCCCTCCTGGCCAGAGGAAAAATCCTCTCACCTGTAAAGGGTTAAAAAGCTAGGATAACCTCACTGGCACCTGACCACAATGACCAATGAGGAGACAAGATACTTTCAAAGCTGGAGGGAGGGAGAAACAAAGGGTCTGTCTGTCTGTCGCTTTTGGGGACAGAACAGGAATAGAATCTTAGAACTTAGTAAGTAATCTAGCTAGATATGCGTTAGATTATGATTTCTTTAAATGGCTGAGAAATTAGACTGTGCTGAATAGAATGAATATTCTTGTCTTTGTGTCTTTCTTGTAACTTAAGGTTTTGCCTAGAGGGATTCTCTATGTTTTGAATCTAATTAACCTGTAAGGTATTTACCATCCTGATTTTATGGAGGTGATTCTTTTTACCTTTTCTTATATTAAAATTCTTCTTGTAAGAAATTGAATGTTTTTTCATTGTTCTTAAGATCCAAGGGTTGGGTCTGTGGTCACCTATGCAAATCGGTGAGGATTTTTATCAAGCCTTCCCCAGGCAGGGGGGTGCAAGGTTTTGGTGAGGATTTTTGGGGGGAAAGACCTTTCCAAAGAATGCTTTCTCAAAAATAAACCCAGACGTTTGGTGGTGGCAGTGGAAGTCCAAGGGCAAAGGGTAAAATAGTTTGTACCTTGGGGAAGTTTTAACCTAAGCTGGTAAAAATAAGCTTAGGGGGGTTTTCATGCAGGTCCCCACATCTGTACCCTAGAGTTCAGAGTGGGGAAGGAACCTTGACAGGGAGGAATGCTGTTTTGCTAAGGAGCTTTTTTCTGCTGGGCTGCTATATACCCTGCTCCTTGCTTGACCCCCATAAGGACCAGGCTCTCTGCTCTGGGGACTATTCCATCCCAATTCCGTTTAGGCATAGAGTGCTCCAACGAGCACAAAGAAGGGTCAGAGCTCTGGCCCCAGCCTTTATACACCAGGGAGTGCCTCCCACAATAAAAGGTAGGAACGTAGGAATTGCCAGAGTAGTTCAGACTGGAGGGACTCCAGGTACTCTATTATCCTGTCTCTGACAGAGGCCAGTACCTCATGCATCAAGGGCTGTTAAGAATCCTGCACAACTAGAAGTGAGAACATTTGTGCCCCTGATTCGGTCCCATCCTTACCTCCAATTAAGATTGGCTTAAGCCCTGAAGCATGAAGGTTTAATATCCCTAAATAACTCTGGATATTCTTGTTATCCATATAAATGGCCGTGTGTGTGTGTGTGTGCGTGTTCCTTTCTTCTCTCCCAGGACCATGCACTGGGACCCTCTCTTGTTTGCTACTGTATGCTAGCAGTGCTGTAGTCTATGTGAAACACGTTGGTATGTGTCTCTCAGGCCAGTTTTCAGAGAGTGTGTTCACATCACAAAACCTGCATTGCAATTGGCAGTGACTGTCCTCCTGAGGCCAGACTTTTACTTGCATGTCACATGCAAAACTACTATGTACAAACATCATGGAGCCTCTTGTACTGAAGTCAGGGGTAGAGTACAGCAGTTTGGTTGGCACTCTCAGCAGTGAGGTCAGTGACTGGAGGTGTAAATTATTCTCTTATCCAGAGCTTGACCTTTCTGGGCAGGCTTGGAGCAGGGTAAAGTGGGGAATCTCGTGTTACCACTACGTATGAGGTCCGTAGAATTATTATGTGTATTAGAGTCTCCAACTAATATCAGGTCCTCATTGTCCGAGGCACTGTACATGCACACAGAAAGAGACAGCCTCTTCCTTGAAGAGAGACAAAGGGTGGGAGGGGAAACGGATGCATAGAAGTTGAAGTGACTGGCCCAGGCGATAGAGGAACAGGCCAGTGATAAAGCCAGCAGTAAAACTCAGCTCTCCTGACTCTCAGTCCAGTGCCCTGCCACTGGACCTTTTTAGTAATGCCTCTCCCAGCATCAATCACAAGCACTACGTACACTGTAAAAGACCAATTTAAAAACAAGGGGAAATGAAAATAATTGCTCACACTGTTTAAAAACAGCCGTGGAAAAATGGGCCCAATTCACCGATACACTCCAGCTGCTTTGTGCTATGTTGGTGATGCAAAGCAGCTGTAAACTAGATAATTAACTTCTGGGTTGAATTAAAAGATGGTGGCTTTAACCCTATCAAGCCTTAACTAGCTTGAGATCTGCCTCTCTCCCTGTGCTGTATTTGATATAGATTTCATATAGATGCTTTGCATATCCAGAGGAGTGTAAAGCAGCCAGGGTGAACCTGACCCTTTGCCCCCACCAATGAAATCTTAAGTAGAACTTACTCTTTCAAGAACTACAGTACCTCCACTATCTCCTCCCTCAGGAAAGCAGACAGCATATATAGTACTGAAGATATAAAATAGGAGTTCAAATATTTCACCACGTTGCCATTTGCAAATTCACAGGGCCAATGGATATAAAACTTAGATCCTTCTCCAAAATCAAAGAGTTCTACTATTTGAGCTAAAAGAGAATCTCCAGTAGCTGCCATCCATAAAGGGCATATGACATACTATTGAGCAGTTCTGATTCCATATACTAAAGGGCACACATAAGCATGAGCTAGTTCATTACCACACCATATCAGAATTCTTTCTCAGAAGAAGCACAGAGTGATTAATGTGCTATCCACAGATACTGCAGCTTGCTAACTATTTAAATTGCTTTCAAATAGTGTGTGACACGTATAATTTTCCAGCTAGCCCCAATGCTGCTAAATTATAGATTATTTCTATTTAATTCAAAGTGTTCTCACTTTAGAAGTGTGGAGGTGCCACAGGCCAAACTGCAGGGATTGTAATGTCAAATGAGAAAATTACTCTGTTATAACCATGATCATGAGGGTGGACACTCAGTTGGTCTACCACCTGAATGCTTTTGTATTAGCGTTGATGGACCCTTCTCTTTGACTCCTATTCCCTATAAGCAAGACCCTTAGCTACACGCATGAACTTCTGCCATTATATTTCACTAGACCTATGCAAATAATATCTTCATTTTAAAATCAATTTTTTTCATATGTAGTGCTGATAAAGGGGCACATTTTGCAGAAAGGTGACCTTCCTTTTCTAGAGATAATTCAATTGCAGGCCTAAACTGGAGTAGCTGCAACACTAATGATCAGTTTGTGCTTGCTAATGCTACAGTGAGGTTAAATGACTTTCCCAAATTCATAGCAAGTCAGTAGCACAACCCACAATAATATTTCGGTGGTCTGATTCCCATACAGGTAACCAGAACTGCAAATAATCAGGCTTCGGACCTCAATCCATTTGCTGGGTGGAAAAATTCAGGCACAAATCTTGCAGGCATACATTGCAGCCATAAGCAATTAGGACAGACCAGTCTAGCTGAAAATATAAGAAGACTTATGACCTAATGATAAATAAGAGACAGGGGAGTCAAGACACAAGATTTCTATTCTGGGCTGTATTATTGACTTGTCATATGACCTCGGGCAAGTTATTTGCCTCTGCATGCCTCAGTTTCTTCATCCACTAAAGAGATTATAAAATATGCATCTACCTCACAGACAAGTTCAAGACTTAGCTACTCTGTTTTGCATTCCCTGGATAAAAAGTGCCATGTAAATGCAAAGTATTTGTGTATCTCAGTGCTGCAGCCAAAATTTTCACCTGCCTAGTGGGAACAGAGTTTCTTTCATTCTTACAGGGATGCTGTGTTATTCAATGAAATTCCCTCTGCAAGGTAGGAAAGCCCCTCCAGGACAGGTGAAATTTTAAGAGTCCAAGACTGTGTGTATTAGTGTAGAGATGACTATCTCCTGTACAATTTATCACTGATCCATCTAACACCAGGATTATTTCCAATTCTGAATTACAAACTCTCTGAGCCGTAAAAACATATGGCTTTTTTTTTTTTGCAATGAATTTTTTCCCTCCTTCTCTTAAAATATGGAATTTACTCTCAAGATGCCCTGAGATGCAAGTCGGCCAGCAGTCAGTCCTGCAGTAGGGGCAGGCTTCTATCTTGTGACAATGTAAGGCAAGAACTGAGCCCTTCAAACCCTTGGAAAGAAGAAGATTACAAACTTTCCAGAGGGATTTAGGGCACGGGTGCTACAATCTTCCAAGATAACGGACCGTAAAATCCTGACATTATTTTTGTAGGGAAAAGCTATTTTAAATTGTCAGAAGTCCAGAAAAAATGAACAGAGAGCGCAAAGCCCAGTGGCTGGAATACTTGAGTATGATTAAGGGGACCTGGAGTCTGTTTCCACCGTGGCTACAGGCCCATTGCATGGTCTTAGAGAAGTCATTGTACCTCACCAGGCCTCCATTTCCATTTCCACCCTTTTGCTGCTTTGGCTATTTAGACTATAAACTATTCAGGGCAGGGGTTTTCTCTTACTATGTGTTTCTACATCACCTATCACAGTGGAGTCCTGACCTCAATGGGGACCCGTGATCCTGTAATACAAATAATAATTTATTTCTCCTTCCAAATCCTATACACCTAGATTCCTGGTACTAAAGGAGGCTGGGTTTAGGGGTGGAGGCATAAAAGAAATAGTCCGAATCATATTTCTAAGGCAACTTTTCTGTAAACTATGTTCCAAATGCCTGATATTGTGGTGATGTATAAAGGTTTTATTAGCATCATTGGCATATCTCAGTTATTTCTTTGTCGCCATCCCAAGTTCATGCTGATGAGACTGTTATTTCACACCATCATTCATGCTCTCTTTGCATGTCCATGGATGCCTGTATATAAACTGTAGATGAGTCTATGGTAGCCATAACATGGCCCCAAACTACTCTGACATTTCATAAGTGATTACAAAATTCTGCCCCATGCTGACAGATTTGTGAACCCTAATGAAATTGGCAATGTTTCTTGAGCTACTTACATGACGGAGATTCATTTCATGCCATGAAACTTTTGCCCAGCTCTCCCAAGCACAATAGCCTCTGTTTGCTAGCTACTGGCACAGTTCATTTAATTTATTATCTCGGCACGTCATTTGGAAGATTGAAATCCTTCTCCTGCCGTCATCCCCAGTGATTTCTCCACTTTAATTAATTGAAAGCCTGCTGGCCCATTAGAGAAGTGGGTAATGACCTCTAGATTCAAGTCACATTTGGCTAACACAGCTATTCTATAACATTTGCCAGACAAAGCATGAAGGAGGAGTGCCCTTAATCATAATGAAAACTGCACTCATCCCAAACAAATTTTATTAAAGCAGGAAATTAGATTTCAACAGTAAAAAAAAAAAAAAAAAAAAAAGGGGGGGGGAGACATAAACTACCCCTGAAACTTGCAGCTTCCTGTTTTCAAAAGACTCAATGTTTCCCCAAGATCCATTTTTATTATTAGCTGCATTAAAATAGAACTAGAGACCTCAACTGAGATTGGAACCCTTTGATTCAGGCACAGTACAAACACTAGTCAGAGACAGCACCTATCGCTAACAGTTTATAATGTAAATAGGTTAATCAAGGGTGGGATGGGATAGAGGCACAGAGATAAAGTTACTTGCCAAAGGTCACACTGCCATGAGTGGCATAGCAGGAATAAAACTCCGGTCTCCCGACTCCAGCCCAAGGCTCTGTCTAGTAGACAACGTTGCCTGCTTACCTTCCACATCTTTGTTACTTGGTAATCATGGTGGTTGCCTAACCAATAACAGGGAGCTCAGTTTTTTAAAGAATCTCATGAGTCTGGAATCTATACTTTCATTGGGCCGGTCCCCTGCTCCCATAAAGTTATGCAAACTGTTGCCATAACTTCCTACTGGGCAGGATGTGGACAACAAATTAGAAAGTACAAGACAGTGAGCAAGTGTGGCTGTCCTCTACCCCTTGGTGTCAATACCACTAGATTCATTTTGCTGAAAATTATAAAGGACTCTTTAAAAGAAGTGGAAAAACACTGGGTGAAATCTGTGCCCCACTGAAGACCACTGGTAAAACCACCATTGACTTCAGTAGGGTGCGGATTACATCGTTATGGTTTTAAGTTTTGATTTTGGTTTGTAGCTTTAGTCATTTACTCCCCAAATTATCAGTGTATTTCAACAGGACTGCCCACAGGTAAGTTACTATTCAATGGGTATAAAGAGGTGAGAGTCTGGCCCCACACATGCATAATGGAAAGTTGGCTTTTTCAAGGAGTAATTGCATTTGAATTCTCCATTCTTAGAGACGAATGCAAAGCTATATTCAGAACTCAGTCAAAGTCATTCCTTAATCAATCCAGTTTTATAATGCCAAATAACTCACAGTAATTATAATTAGGTCTCGGGTACTGTCTATTGATGAAGGCTCACAGTGAGTGCAAACTGTAAAATGAATAATCACGGCTAGCTACATGGGGACTTTTTTATTGTATTATATAAAGTTTTATTGTCTTGCTTAATTAACAAGTAAATCAGCTACTCAGAAAACCATCTCCAATAGGTGCTGAGCACCACCTTCAACTCAGTGGGGTGGTGAGGGTGCTCAGCTCTTCATGAGGAAGTGCTTGGGATTGTGCAGGATCTGGCTCACAAGTAGAGCTGGGCAGGAAATGGTTTTGCTGGACTGGGAAAAATTTTGAGATTTTCCCCATCTCAAATCAAGACAAAAAGTCAAAAATCTCAAAATTATGCAACCCAACAATCTATTTTTTTTCAATTCCAGTCAATTGAAACACTGCATTTTGATTTCAACCGTTTGAATTCTTGATTTTTTTTGTTAATCATAGTTCATATTTTGAAACAAATAGTCTTTTCAAGCCAAAAAAATGGAATTTGTCTTTCAGAAAATATGGAAATGGAAGTTCTGACATTTTTAAACCTTTTTTCCACATTTTTTTTCCAAAATGAGAAATGAATTGAAATCAACCCTTCCCTATGAACAGTTTTGGTTCTGACAAATTGTATTTTTCTGATGAAAATATCTGTAGTCAAAAAATTCCTAAACAGCTGTATTCATATACCCATTACACACACTGTGGTGATGCAAAATTTTTGTACAACTGTACAAGCTATACAGCTTGGCTGAAATAACACATCCAAATGGCCTTGGACCTAGCTGAAGGATTGCCCCTCCACCATGCATGCCATACAGCCACAGCTGCAGTCAGCAGAAATGTTTGAGCTGGATCCCTATAGTTATAAGAGAGAGGGTTTGCTGGCAGGGCATTCTCTGTGAGGATTCTGGGCCTTATTTTCTCCCTTGTTCCAAAATAGGCTGAATTTGGTGACTTTCCAGACACACTGCAAAAGATGTCTGTCTGAGAGGGTTATATCATAGAATCATAGATGTATGCTTCCCACAGGATGAAGGGGGTGGCTGGCTGGCCAGCCAAATTCCTGGGGAATTGATTATTTCAGTGCTGCTCAAATTTAATGGCCTGATATTTTTTGGCAATTTTTAATTAAAATAAATAAATAAAAGGTCATAGGAAAAAAAAAGGCGAGTGGTCTTTCGCTGCTTGAGCTCTGAGTTAGACACTGACTAACATCCCCTGTGCAAATAGTTTTGGGGCACACCATTTGACACAATTGGCAGTAGTAGAGACGGTTGGAACATTTTTTTTTAAACATTATTCATTGATAGGGCTGTCTCGTTGAAATACAGCCCTTTAAACAAAGTTTTTGATGGCAAAAATTCTGAGGTCCAGGGTGCACTTTCCAGTCACAGACAGAGAGACAGACAGACAGAGAGAGAGACTGATTGAAAACTTGATTTAATCATCTGAAAATGGATATTTGGACACAATTCAATTCCTTAGACATTCAACAAATTTCATTTTCACCCCAATGCAGAACAAAATAAATTTTGAAACCTCAAAAGTGGTTGTGAAATGGAATTGTCATTCTCCAGCCAGCTCTGATTGGCAGTCTCCATTCAAAGGAGATGATGCTGAATTGGGGGGATTGAAGTCAGGAGGCTGGTGCATTGGCAGAATTCTGTGGTAAATTTTGCTGTCACCAGCTTGTTATTGTCAGCATTCTGCTCACTCTCCAGTTTAATTTATTAAATAAAGGAATGAGTAGTTTTGCCAGATGAGTTTTTTTGTGTGAGAAGATCCTCTTCTAGCGCTGCCATCCTTTATTGGTAATAATCCAGGCGTAAAATGTTGCCTACAGACAAGTTTGAAATAATAATAATTTTATAAGGCTTATAAATCAAGCTATAAAAATGAGACAAGTGCCTCACAATAATAAAATATAAAGAAAAAACACCCTAGGAATCTTAATTAAATTGTGTGGCAATAATAGACTTAGAAGGCCATGTTGTTCACGCCTGGCTGCAATTCTCTAGGTGTATGTTTTTGAATGGACAACATCCAGCGTCTAAGGCTCTCATCCTGCAAAGATTCATACGTGTGCTTAACCATATGTAAGAGTCTTTCCATGCGACTACAGTGGGTCAGCTCATATTCCAGAAGGCTGGGAACTACCCAAAGTGCATAACACTGAGCATGTGTATAGTCTTTGCAGGGTTGGGGCCATTAGCTTTTACTTGCATAAAAGCAAAAAAGGAAGAAAAGAGATCTATGCAAACTATGCATGTAAAAACTTAGATAATACCTCAATTCATACATCTGTAGACCTGACTGAGCTCTTTTTAAACATATGGTCTAGAATGTAAATCTCCAGTAAACCTCACAAAGTTATTTATATTTTCTCCATAGAATTAATTTTCAGAAACATAATAAAAATACCTATTCTGCAGGTTAGTTCTGGGTAATCATGTGATTGGGGAACATGCCCAACAGAGATGATTTGCTGGTCCATATTTTCCCCACAACACAGGGTTGCCCACTTGCAAGAACTCACCCTCCCATACCTTTCTGGAGTTAGCCCTTTAAATTTGTCAGAGCCAAACTACTGCTGCCTAAGGTAGCCATTTTGTAATTGACTGTTGTTGCTAGCTGCAGCTTTCATCTTCTAGCTTGTAAGTATCTTTAACTTCTATAATTCTTTCCTAGCTTTCCCTTTTTTTAAAAAACAATCTTGCCAGCATGGTATGTTTTCAAAAGTGAGAAGTCTGATTTTGCTTAAAAGGCCATCCCAAAGCTCAGTGTTTGTTTGTATCAACAAGCAATAGAGAAGACCTGGTATGCTCAGAGGAGGGTGTGTGTAACAATAGAAGTTTTGCTCAACATATTCATGATGAGCAGAGTCACTTTTGTTTGTTGTCAGGAATACAGGCTGTTTATCTCTGACCACTCTGAAGTTAATGATGGAAGTACTGTATATAGTCTACCTTGTTAGAAATTGAGGATGGTTTCATTTGAGTTGTGCTCAAAACATGTACTGTGCTCATCCTTCTTTCACAAAAGTAGTAGGAGGAATACATGCTGGATTGTGGTGTACATGATAAGCTGATGTTTATAGGGCCCAATCCTACTGGTATTCTACACAAGCAACTTGTATTGACTTCACTGGGGGGTTTTGTGCTCAGAGGCTCTGGAGCATTTGACCTTAACAGTGTAGGTAACCACTATTTTTTTCTTTTTGTAAAACTATTTAGTTATGTATGTATGTATGTTGGTATGTATTTATAATTCTTCCTCTTTTTTTATTTTCCCATCATTCTCCTTTGTAGGCATTGGGGAGGTTTCTGGGTATTTTCCTCACTTTTGTTACATTTCATTTCAGTTTATTTGTACAGCACTTAAACACCAGTTCAATAAAACTTTTCATTTACACCCATCGGACAGGGATAAACCTTTCTGGACCTGATTCTGCTTTCACTTTGTTGTAAATGAGTAGTAATTCCATGGAAGTCAGTGGAGTGACACTGTGGTGTGAGACCAGTATGAGGCCTCTTGTTTAAATATGGACAGGAAATGTCCCTGTAGATTTGGATTTTAAGAAAAAATATTTATATCAGATTGAGGGTATAATTAAGAGAATTTGGTTGACTTTCAAAAAAAAGAGAGAATGTAACCTTTGTTTGAATGACAACTGAGGCTACAATGGTGAATATTTATATAGAAAATCTGAATTATTCATGTACTTTTCAAGATAGCAGAGTTTAACCTAGTAGCTTCTTGTCTATTTGTTACACTGTAAAATAGGGGTTGTATGCACGGTGATACAGTAGCTGATTTTAGACAATTCCTGTTTGACATGAAGAGTGCAGTATATATGGGGAGAGCAGCTTTGTGTTTGAGTTTGTATCTGGAACAGGTGCAAAGGCTAACAAATGCAGGCTGTTCTGAATAAAGAACATTCAAGTGCATAAATCACTGATCTAACTTTATTATGATACGATGGTGAATTATGTTGGTTTTGCCTCTGCAATTAGATGGTGCAACAGATGGTGAAGATTTACAAAAATTGTAACATTCTTGGCAAAGTGAGTTTAACAAATTTGTAGCTGAATAGTTTCAAAACGGATGAGAATATTTGTGCCTAGAGACAAAATAGGTCATTTCTTTTTGGTGCTTTTCCAGTTCCACTTTAAAAGCCAAACTTGAGGTATTTACTTAAAGAGTGTTACTGTTAGATTACACCAGTATTTTCCATTCATACTTGCACTGCTTTGGTGGAAACTACCATGATAAAAGAACAAGTAAGCCGGTATCCAAAGGGGACGTGCACAGTTGAGGAGTTTTATGTGTGAGCACATGGTGCGTTAGGCATATGAGGGAGAGCAAGCAGCTGGTAGCATGATAAGTTTCTGTATTACTTATAAGGCCAATCTGCATCTAAGGAGGTGAAAAAGAGAAACTAGTCCATTCATAGCCCATTCACAATTTCTCATTTACTAATTTATTGCTGTTTACAGTAATGCTTTATAATATAGTTATTGTAATTACACTGTAGTTACTTTGCAGTTACAGTGGAATTACACTGTGGTTTTGCTTTTCAGTACATAAACACCACTAATTGATATAGCTGATAAGTTAACTGCATAACTAAATTAACTCCAAAGGAGTTATTCATAATACCTACACTATTAAAAATCCAACTGCATTGTACTTGCATTGTAATTATGTTCTGTCATGTAGTGAACTTTCCAGTCCTGGGAATCAGTGATAATTACAGGAATCAAGAAGCATAACCATAGTGTATTTCACAGTAATTGCTATGTAATCATGGTATAATTACAGCAAGTGTATTATAAAGCATGAAACAAGAAAGTAAAACAGATTTTTCTGTGTCTCTTCCAATTCCTCCTTTTCAAGAAGAAAGAGAAATAGACTAGTCTCACTTGAGATACTGATTATCAGTAGTTTTGATAACATTTTTACAGTGGTTTTTCTCTAGGCTTTTTGGTATGAGGCCTGCATGCAAAACAGCTTTGTCAGCTTCATGAGGTGGTACAATCCATGCCTGCCTAGCTGTCAACAATTGGCCACTCCCTTGAGGCTAAAATGTGTAAAATCTTAGGGCTAGATTCAGAAAAGGATTTAGGTGTCTAAATCCCAGAATTGGGCCCCACTGGCATTCCCAAGCCCTGATCAGCTGGCACTGAGCCCTGTAGGCACCTAAACTCACCCCACGCCTATGTTTTGCAGTACAAATTCCCTAGGTGGAATTGCTTGTTTCCACCTCTGGACATGCACTGTGCACCCTCACTCTAGGTCTCCTGATGCCAAAGCCCCAGAGCAATGTGCAAGCTGGGGAAAGATGATTCCTTTGTGAATCTACCCCTTCATGACTAAGGGATAGATTGACAAAAGGATTTAGGTGTCTAACTGCCACTTCAGTAGCATTATTATTAGAATGGGTGATAATTATATTTATGGAGTAAAGCGATTTAAGGCAGTCTCGTTATTGTGATCGCTGATACAATGAAATGTTCCTTATGGATAAAGTTTCTCATTTTCTCTGCGATCACTACAAGGGCAGAGTGAAGATAGTTGGATGTCTGCTTTGTGAACTGTAACTTTAGCTTGCATTTCATGGTTTTCTAATTTTTTAAAAAAAAACCTCTAACATTCCTGGAGGGTAACACTCACTCTGACCACTGATCTGTTTCTGCAGCCATAACATTAAATGTGTTTTTTGTGGGGGACATGCGCACATTTTGAAGACGTGTGGGTATCCAAGCAACTCGGACATTTTCAATGCTTGTCCTTCCCTAAGAGCCAGGCAAAATGCCTCTTGAGGATTTCTATGTAACTTTCTCATCAAGAAGAACAGGAGTACTTGTGGCACCTTAGAGACTAACAAATTTATTTGAGCATTAGCTTTTGTGAGCTACAGTTTACTTCATCGGATGCATATAGTGGAAAATACAGTGTGGAGATTACATACACGGAGAACATGAACAGTGGGTGTTACCATACACACTGTAATGAGAGTGATCAGGTAAGGTGAGCTATTACCAGCAGGAGAGTGGGGGGGGAGGGAAGGACCTTTTGTCATGGTAATCAAGGTGGGCCATTTCCAGCAGTTGACAAGAACTAAAACCTCTCCAACGCATCATCAAGGATCTACAACTTATCCTGATGGATGACCCATCACTCTCACAGATCTTGGGAGACAGGCCAGTCCTTGCTTACAGACAGCCCCCCAACCTGAAGCAAATACTCACCAGCAATCACACAACAGAACCACTAACCCAGGAACCTATCCTTGCAACAAAGCCTGTTGCCAACTGTGCCCACATATCTATTCAGGGGACACCATCATAGAGCCTAATCACATCAGCCACACTATCAGAGGCTTGTTCACTGCACATCTACCAATGTGATGTATACCATCATGTGCCAGCAATGCCCCTCTGCCATGTACATTGGCCAAACCGGACAGTCTCTATGTAAAAGAATAAATGGACACAAATCAGATGTCAAGAATTATAACATTCAAAAACCAGTCGGAGAACACTTCAATCTCTTTGGTCACTTGGTTACAGACCTAAAAGTGGCAATTCTTCAACAAAAAAACTTCAAAAACAGACTCCAGTGAGAGAGACTGCTGAATTGGAATTAATTTGAAAACTGGATACAATTAACTTGGGGTTGAATAAAGACTGGGAGTGGATGGGTCATTATACAAAGTAAATTATTTCCCCATGTTTATTCTCCCCCACCCTCCACTGTTCCTCAGACGTTCTTGTCAACTGCTGGAAATGGCCCACCTTGATTATCACTACAAAAGGTTTTTTCCCCCTCGCTCTCCTGCTGGTAATAGCTCACCTTACCTGATCACTCTCGTTACAGTGTGCATGGTAACAGCCATTGTTTCATGTTCTCTGTGTATATACATTTCCCCACTGTATTTTCCACTACATGCATCCGATAAAGTGAACTGTAGCTCACGAAAGCTTGTGCTCAAATAAATTTGTTAGCCTCTAAGGTGTCACAAGTCCTTCTTTTCTTTTTGCGGATACAGACTAACACAGCTGCTACTCTGAAACTTCTCATCAAGCATAAACTTTTGCCAGCGCTGCTACTGAGACAAGAGTGACATTGTTTTCTATAGCATCAATCTAGCTACAGAATTGGCATCCCTGCATCACTGGCACCAGTTTTCAGGTCTCTGATGATCTCTTTAATAGATTTTCCATCTGCTATTCTGTCCTTTTTATTGGTGTATAACTATATTACTTTATGTAGCTGTCTAGTGAATCAGCGTGCAAAGGGTCTACAACCACAGTTTGACAGTATAATTGAGTTAGAAAACTGCCAATTTCAATCTCAAATATCCTTTCTTGTTTATTTCACACAATAAACTCAAGTGAAATGCTGCTGCTATCAAACTGCAAAATGCGCAGATATCAAAGGAGCAGTCTGTCTGAAAGCGGGAAATATCCAAAGTACGTACATAGCATCTGTAGTGGAAAATGAATAGATTACGCAATCTGACGCAGACTTGGTTGGACCAGGGACTCTGTGTCTGTGTCTGTGTGTGTTTGTTTTAAAGCTCTGCTACTTGCTTTACGTGAGTGGGAGAGACACATCTATTATTGCTGCAGTATTGGTTGACTGCTCCAGTGATAACAACCCAAGAGATATTTTCAAATGAAATCCCTTTAGGTCAGAATCCTGTCATACTTACTCTATAAGTAGTGCTATTGCAAGTAATGTCCCTATGTGAATAAGGGGAAGCAGACCCTAAACAAGATGTTCCCATTGATAAATAGTGATGAGCACTTTCCAAAGCTATTCAGAGGTTTGTTTTTAACATTGCTTTTGCTGGGGGTAAGTCTCCTTGATATGATCTACGTTTGCTTTTAACGTTGGTGAGGCAGGTAGGGTGAGTATTTGTCTTCTTAACTTGATCTGAATGTGTCCCCAGTTAGAGACTACAATCATTTCAGTCTTTAAAAATAGACCCAACATTTTATGTAAAAGTTTATCTTGCATATTTTTTATTTAAAACTTTCAAAATATCACTTTACAGCTGATCTCCCTTTGCTCAGCCTACAGAAAATTCAGCTGATTGCATCATTACTTGTGCTTCAAGGAAGAACAAAACAAACAAGTTTTATTGTTCTTCACTTTAATTGTACATAAGTCTCTTTTATTTGTTGCAAGAATAACTTGAGTTGAGTTTTACAGTAGTTGGCCTTACAGCACAAAGTTTCTGAAGTTCAGATTCAATTACCTGGATACAATATGATCCAGGGGAATCTTTTTTTTTTTTTTTATATATAGAGAGAACCTGTTGTCCAGATTCCCCTTGTTGTGCTTTTATTACTGTCTTGCTGTGTAAAGGTTTTTCTTAACAAACTGGCATATTTTCCCCTAGCTAATATAGGTAATAATTCTTGAGCTACTCATAGGTACATATGTAATAAGGGAGGCACTCCAAATACAAAGTCATACAGAGTTCAACTATTTACCCAGGTCATGACCTGAACAAATGTACAGCTGAATTATCTCAGACTGTGTATTCTAGTTAATTTTAGATCTCCCAGAAAGGTTCAATACAAGAATTAATTTGTGCTTCTATTTGGACTGAGAAATTGAATCTACAAACTGCAGTTATCCATATTAACAAATAGTGACATTTCCTTGTGATAAAATCATTTTAGAAGAAGCTGATCAAGCTATTCACCTGATTGTTGGTTTTTTTTTTTAATTTTCCCTGATGTGACTCTACAACAAATGTAAGTTGCATGAGAATGAGTTTGTTAAAATAATGGAAATTGCTACTTTTAATCCAATGGAACTTCATTTACTGCTGCATATGAGATCAGAAGATATTTCCTCACATCATGGCAAGACCTTCCATTTTGGACTCTTGCATTTACCAACAAGGGCTCAGTTACTGATTTTGAGTTTAAAAAAAGCTCCTGTCTTCATGATTTTTAAATTATCTGTGTTTTTTTTTTTTCAGCACTGTAAGCAAACTTTAATCCTTAATTTGTGTGGTATTTACCAATAGGGAGGGTGTTGCGGAGATAAAGGGGGATGTGGTCAGGTGATCCTGCAGCCTGATTATACCCCAAATGCCGCAAAGGAAGGCTGAGCCCTGTAAATGAAGCAGGTCCTGCTCCCCTGTGCCAGAGCAAGTACTCCCATTTGGCCGAGAGAGTGTGGCAGCACCTGGGGCTATTAATGGGCAGTGAGACTGAGTCAGTCAGGAGACAGGAGGAGGTCTCTAGGGCCAAGCTGCAGAGACCAGAAACTCTCTGCAGGCCCTCCCGGGAAGAGGGAGGAATTGGCTGCTAGGAGACTGTGTAAGGTTGGAACAAGGCTGAAGGTAGGAGAGCAGAAAGAGGGGTGGTTGGTATCCCCAAACCAGAGACGCAGTGTTGGAGAGGGCTGAAGGCAGGCAGAGCAGCAGAGGGAGTAGTCTGCTGACTCTAAAGTAGAGCCAAAGGCCAGAGAGGGCTGAAGGCAAGGCAGCGGTGGAGTAACTTACCCACTGACATCTCAGGGAGCTGGACCTAGAGGAGCCAAGGGAAGTGATAGATGGTTCCCTGGCAAGGATACTCCCAGCAGAGGAGTTGCGGGGCTCTTGTGAGAACCGCAGCTTGCGTTCCAGTTGGAAGGCCAGGGGTGATTTTCCTGATACAAGGACAGGAGAGGGGTGCGCTGGAGAGCCGGGGTGTGATGAAGGATGCCGGGCTATGCCAGGGCCTGGTGAGAGAGGTCAGGCTGTAAGTTGCATGTATTATTTGGACTATGCTGGGGGGAATTCTGGGTATGGCTGTGGGACTTTTGTTACTATTTATGTGCATGGGACACTTTTTTTTTTTTTTTTTTTAATAAAACAGCCACCACACAAGGGCCATTTGCACTAAGACTGACTGACTTTTGGGGTACTCTGAAAGAGGAAACTGAGGCAGGTGCATCTGTCATGCTGAGGTCTACTGCAGGGGAGTGCCCCAGGTGGAGTCACCCTATGATAGATCTTAGTCAGCCAGTTGCAAATTAGAGCAGCCTCAGGACTGTCCTAACCAGCACTGGGAACTGAATAGTTTCCTGGATTCTGAAAAGGTATGGGGAGTGGAATGCATGTCACTTCCACTCTGTTGCTGTGCTGGGCTCTGGAATGGTGCATGGATGAATAAAGGCCAGAGAACCATCAGCACTCATGTAAGTGCCTGGAAGTTGAAGGCACTGAGTAACTGTAGCTGGAAAAGCTAGATATAAAGTAGGACAATACTGTCTGATTATTCACATAACAGGAAAGGAATAAACCTGATGTAAATGGGTAAAAATCTTGACATGAACTCCTCAGGAGGGATTAAACTAATAAAAAATGTCCAGGCCAAGAAAGAACACTTAGAAATGTTGTGGCTGAAATGTTAGCCATGCTTTGAGTCTGGAATGTTTCAAACAACATTTAGACTAAACTGTCTGAGATATGATATGAGAAGGCAACTCCCATCTAACTCTCAAATTAAGTCCATGCTCTAAAATATACAGAGTATTTAGTTTTGGAGTTGGGTCTTGTTAGGTCAATAATCGGATATCTTCATATCTATCTTCATGTTTCAGAATATTATGTGTATAAGCATAAATATTAATATCCATTCAATATGTATGCAGTCTGCAGTCCCTAGGTGTAAATAGCAATATCTAGTTACATGAGCCAGGGTATTCCTTAAGTTTCTTTGGATAATTTTTAACTAAATGTATTAAGATTCAAGTGTGCACATGCAGGTGGGTATTCTGTGAAGGCACTAAAGGATTTTGTAAGTTGCTGGCAGAAGCTTTTCTATAGATGGAGCAATTGGTCAGAATATATGAGCATTAGCATAAAGGAGGAAAAACAAAAAGGGCTTTGTAGCAACAAAAATCTTCATGTGTTCATATGTGGATGTCAGGGAAGTAGAATTAGTTATAGGAAATGCATTTATTAATGATGACACACACAACCTTAAAAATGCCCTTCCAAGCCCCCCCCCCCCAATTTCAGACCTTGGGTATTCGTTTAAAAGCAGGACAGGCATCTCCCAGGATATGAGTTCCCAGGGGGAATGAAGCCTAGGATAGGCTCTGTTGCAGGGAAGACATGGAGGCACTCCAATCAGAAGCCTATGACCTAGTAGGGGAACCCAGTTGTAGACAAACTAGGATGAAATGTCTGTGTCCATTCATTCCTCTCCCAGCAAAGGATTAACACCTTACATCCAAACCTTTATGATGGCTGGGAGATACCACAACAGTTTGGTACCGGCTCCTCTGTTTGTTTACATATGCTAAATTTCATTGCACAAGTAAAGAAATACACTGACATAATTAATAGAAATACTGTGTGTTTTCTCTCTCTGCTTATTGAAGCTCAGCTTCCTGCATGCTGTTTTATGATGGCCGAAAATACATTATAACCTCACTATACAGACTATGAAAACATTGTCTGAACGACAGCAGGAAACCTGCCTGAACCAAGTGAACTTCTAACATCTTCACTTGCACTCTTTGCTCAAGTGAGTTAACTCTTGGGACAGCAGAGAGCTGTACATGACTAAGTAATAACTACAGGACGGGCAAAGCAAAGGCTATCCTGACCTTCAGTGTGGGAATGCAATAGCCAACTCTAGTTACCCATTTTCCTACTCTACTGAAGTCATGCATGACAATGCAGCTGATGCACCTTTAAGACAGATACATTCATATGTCTTTTATGTCTATTCCCTCTTGGAACAAATTTAAAATACAAGAAAGAAAAGACTCCTATGCTTAACACATTACAATTTTCTGTAGGTGGCAGAAGAGAGAGAATATTTTAAGGCAAAATGAATATGGTTCAGAGAATGTCAAGAGATCAGAATGTTTTTATTCTTTTCCCTTCCTCATGAATAAGCTAAGAACAAGAGTTTTCTGAATCGGAATCAAGGCATATTACCAGAACTACGTGAATTATTCATTGTGAATAATAGTCAAGTAATTTAGCCTTTTTTTCTGTTCACAAACAACATTGGATTTTTTCTGCTAATCTTTTTGCTCTTTGTTAATATCAAATGAACAAATTTGCATGAACAAGTCTGAGAACAAATTTCAATCTATAGTGTGTTAGTAAGTTTCTTTCTTTGCCTATTTACTACTTATGTGTTATCGGGTAGGATTTCTAACCTAGGTCACATGGTGTTGTCTCTATTACCTGACTGGATGACTGAAACTTTTTAAACAAGGGAATAATAGACAGTTAGTAGAAAACGTCACTTTTGTTCCCTCAGGAATATTCTTGTTTGCATGAGAATATATACTTACAAGACTAGCCGCTTCCCAACCATTTGTGCAAATAAAAACGTGTTCATTTGGATATTCATGAACAACAAGGGGCATAAACATGGTTGAACCAAAAAGCTGTTCAGAATTCATGTGAATGTTTGTAAACACTGTTTTGCAGAATTTTTCCAGTCTGTATACTAACTCAACATAGACTCACAAAACAGCTGGAATGCTGATGGGGCAGGGGTGGACCTTCATCACCAATAAAATTACATGTATGTTAATCTTATTGAGTAGAGAGCAACATCAGTAGCGAGCCCAATTCAATCTGTATCTTTGACAATGAAATATATGAGGATGTTACACTTGCTTCTTAGGACCTTTCCCATGTTGTTCAGTTCCCTCCCTTCACTGTCCATCCAGGTATTCCCTTCTTCATTTCCTGTTTCTGTTCTGCACCTTTTGAGTTTTGCAACCAATGAAAACTATTGGGAAAGGGAGAGGAGAGCGGTCACTGGCGGATGCAGAGGTGACCCCTCCCCTTCCAGAGGCTCTATCCATTTATTGGCCAGCTGTGGGAGGAAGGGGGCTGATTGGTCTGTTGATATCCCTTTCTTTAATGGCAACACGAGTCCAGGCTGTGTGGAGGCTTTCATTGCTGTTTCAGCAGTCTTGTCCCCATTCTCTAACTATAGATTCAGAGCTGTGTTTTGGAGATGCTGTGAGTCTGTCCAAACACCTGGTATTGGGTCAGGAAGGAATATTTTTCTCCCTATCGGGGCTACACTGGCATAAGTTTGGGGTGTGTGTGGGGGGGGTTCTCCTTCCTCACAGCATCCTAGAGGTACAGCTAGGTTAAACAGGAATAGGATTTAGTAATTCATGGTAGTACTTGGTGCAGATTTTAGTTCATTGAAACTTGCACCCAGTTTCCAGTGCGGCTAGAAGGGATGGTTCCCAAAAGTACAAGGCAACCTGGGGTTTTATTGATTGGCCTTGTGCTCGTGGGATGGGGAGAGGCCTTATGGGCTGAGGTCCTCCCACTTTTAGTGGCGGGGAGATTCCTGAGTCCTATGCATAGGCTGAGGAGAGTCTATTCAGAGTTATGGGATATATGGTAGGAGCCTGGAACGCCCACACTGGTACCACTTAAAATGTTTGTGTCAGGTAAATTTCAACTTTAAAAATATATATATTATGTTTTAATAGATAATAGAAATAAAGAAATTGAAATGAAAAGTTTGTTTCAAAATGAAATCCAGAAATATTTCGTTTTGAAAATGTTAATGGGACGTTTTGCATTGTTTGAACTTTTTCTCCAGTTTTCTTCGGAAACAAAATTCCCACAAAATCCACACGATTTTGCAAAGCGTTTTGATTTTGACTATCCATTGTCATTGTGAATGGCTATGAATTGGTTTTATGAATGACAATGGACAGTCATTGGGCCAGGGAAAGAGAGTAAGAATGACTCGATTGCTTGGTAGGTAGGGCCTCGCCTGGGATGTGGGGAGACCCAAGTTCAAGTCCCTGCTCCAGCAGATGTTTAGTTATTTATGCAAAGTTGAACAGCTTCAAGAGGAGAGATTGAGAAATATATTTTGGTAAATCAATGGACCAGTGAATATAGTTCACCAGAATGCTCCATAGCTCAGTAGTTAGGGATACTTTCCTGCTTCATGGGACACCTCTTTTAAAATCTCTTCTCTGTCAGGCATAGGGGACAACTGAACCTGGATCTCCCGTGTCCCAGCTGAGTGTTCTACCAGTGGACTAAAGCGTATAAGAGAGCTCCCGTTGCCACCCTCACCACCATATCCTCCTGCAGACGTTCTGGGAACTATTTCCTTGGCAGTCTGGAAAAATGCCTGGAAGTGTAAGGCAAAATGTGTTTGGTCAAAACAAAACATTTCATTTTGACATTACCAAAATGATTTTTTTTTCAGTTCAGTCTAAACTGTTTAGCAAATTTGACAGACATTTGTTAATAGTTTCAGGTGACCCACAATACCTTCTTTTTTTCCCCTTTGATGAATAAACTTTCTCTGAAAAATTGCACCCAACCCAGCTCTAATCCAATGCTGGGAATGCTTTACCTTGTGCACCTTAAGTCTTCTCCTGGGAAATAATATGCCAGCTGTGCTGCTCTGCTGGAGTTCCCAAACATTGTGACAACAAGGAATTTAGTGTCAGCTTGCAAGAATCCCCAGGGTCAGACATAATTTATCAAAGACTGCCAGAATGTCTTGAACCAAAGCCTGTTATAAAACCTAGATTCCAGATTAAATATAAAGGCATCCTTCGTCACTTCCATCTTAAAGTTACTTCTTTCAATAACTCTTGCAGAAAGCAGTTTAATACTAGCACGGCAGGCACTGCTAATATTATACACACTTTGAAGTGGGTTATTTAGTTAAAATGGGATTCCAGATCAAAAATCAAATTTACATATGCCATGCCAGCTTTTGTTGACAGCCCTGAAAGATTAGATGTATATGATCTGAGTCGAGTAATCTAAATGCAATAGTTTTGAAGGCAGTTCTGGAGGAGGCTATTACAGGAGAGTAGAAAAAAGTATGTATCCATAGTATATTTCCAGATGCCCAAATGATCTCAGCTAGCAAAAATGGAACTCATTTGCTGAGGCTTCCCATTTGGTGAACGTGCTTAACCAGGCACTTGAGACTTTACTTTCCATTTTTACAATGAAAATCAGTTCTTGTCTCCTTTCTGGGGGCTTCTAATTCTTCGCTGACATCAGGTTGTTTAGCTTTACTGTCTTCACCATATATTTCAGGCTGTGAATTGATGTTCTCAAATTCTTGCAGAAGAAATAGTACCTGAAAGAATCAAGATTTTATGAATATTGTATGCAAGGCAGGGAAACAGTCACAGTTACCCACATTACATGTACCAGATCCTCACTTTTAGGATGTTAGTGGTGTTTGGATTTCTTGCCTCTCCTATATCTTTGGGCTGACCTAATATCACCTCTGAGAAATGTGGTCCCAAAAACAATGATATTTTTCTTCAAAGAATTCTACAAACAGTAACTGATTAATAATTACACAAGCTGGAAGACATGAGGCACAGGGCTGGATCCTCAGCAAGTATGGAGTCAATGGAGCTATGCTGATTTTTATATGAGCTGAGGATCCTGGAATATGATCTTGATGATGCAGTCCTTATTCAAAGAGTGTTCTTAATGAAGTGATCATCAGGGAGCTTTGCGTAAGTAGAGTAGACAGGATCTGCCCAAGGACACCGAAGGTATTGGTTACAGAGTTAGAACTTGGGTATGAGGCTCTTGGTGCTGGCCTCCAGTCACTTGAACATGCCTTAGTCTCTAGCTGTAGACAATCTTTGGTAATTTCCCCTTTTATCCACTACAGAAGCATCTAACAATTTTGCTGCTACAACGCTTAAAACTACTGTATTCTATTTCTTTTGGCCAATCTGAAGATCAACTTTCTGGTACCACCACAAAAGACACAGCAGGTACGTGGCGTAAGGGTGGGCATGCTGTTACTGTTGTATCTTCTGATTTTTAAAGCAAATACATAAAGTACCACTTCCTCCATGCGATTTCAAATACAGTGAAATACAATGGGCCTGATTCTTCTTTCAGCTACACTAGTGTGAATTGGAGGTAATTACATTAAAGTTAATGGAGCTATACTAGTGTAAAGCTGTTGCCAGTGAGAATTGGCTCAGTCTCTCCCAAAACTTAAAATAAATGACTAAGTCAAATTCATAAAATCCATAGTAGGGCTAGACCCTTAGTTAAATATCCTGATGTCCACAGGTGCTGATCATCTGAAGGGCCTTTGGACTTAAGTGAGAGTCATAAGCTCCCAGCACCTGTTAAAAATCAGACACTTGGTTCTTAGGTTTTAGGTAACTGCATTTGAATATTTTTGGGGTAGAGTATTCAAAGGGATCTAGGGAGGTAAGTGTCCAACTCCTATTGAAAGCCAGTTGAAGTTCAACACCTAATTCCCTTGAGCCCCTTCGAAAATCCTGGCCTGTATGTCTTAGTTTTATTTTAGGTTCATGAAATCCTATGCTCACTAAGACAGGTGCTAGGTGTAACAGAGTGAAATCTCCAGGAGGTAATATTTGTGTGTATGCACGTGTGTGTGTGTGTGTGTGTGTGTGTGTGTGTGTGTGTGTATAAATTGGAGTAGTGGGAAGATGGATGGTACCTGATTGTCTCTTAATCCCCTGTAGACTGTACACTTGTATCTTGCAAAAATTCATCTTCATAACCCAATCCGTGTGCATTGTGCATCCTGGATTCTTTGGGAAATAAAAATTATTTCCCCATCCTACCTCAAGAATGAAGACTGGAGAGATGACTGACATGCAAGGAAGCAAAGCTAGAGTTGCTGTTTATATAGCTTATTACAGGGATTGAAACAAAAGGTGCACACACACATTTGGGGGCTTTTATGTAGTGCTAGATGAATGGCTCAATGATGGAATCTGATTATGGTCTGTATAAAGAGGTTAATTGCAGTTCAGAAATTATGCATATTTTATATGAACAAGGTTCATATTTGTTCATTTAAAGTTTAGAAAGTCTTGCTCTTAGCACAGTTATCTTGTATGCAAAGAAGCAGACTGGAAAAGAGACATTGAGACAAATGGAGCTCTTAGTTACACTAGTATAAATCTGGTCTCACTAAGGATTGAGGGGGAAAAATAGAATTCATTTTGCCCAAAATATATTGGCATGCTAAATCACATGTCATATGTGGATGCCCAGAAAGCTAAAGCTGGTTGCCAGGATGTACACTGACAGATATTGTGCGGACTGCTTTCCGTGTTGCCCTGAAACTGGCCTGCTATAAAACTGATCTAAGATGAGGAGGAGTGCTATATCCAGATACTACTTTCCTTATTGCCTTCTTGGTCTTCTTGCAAATGGCTTTGTGTTGTTGTATCACAGTGTTATGGGAAGTTGGTTTAGCATGACGCAAAGGATGTACCACAGAATGTTGATCTCTAAAGTTTCATTGAGATAATGGAGGTTTATAAGTCTGGGATTTTCAAAAAGGTCTAAGGAAGCAAGCCAACTCCCAATGCTGGGCATCTAAATGTCTCCACCATAAGTACTACTGTGGCACTACTACATCAACGGAAGGGGCTTTCCCATCAAATTACTTAATCCACCTCTCTAAAAGACAGTCATTAGATCATCAGAAGAATTTTTCTATTGACCTCGCTGCATCTACACTTGGGAGTTGGTTGACCTAACTATGTCACACAGGGCATATCATTTTTCACAGTCCTGAGTGATGTAGCTTGGTCGACCTACATTTTTAGGGGTATACCAGACCTTAAACTCTTTTAGATCCTTTTGAAAGTCCCAGTCTAAAAGTGTATGCCGCTTCTTAACATTCCTTTAGCCAGGCTGAAAGCATTTTTGTCTTCATGTTGCTTAGGGTGACTGTTGGCTCAACCAAATAAATGTGTGAAAATTCTTGTTTATTGGAACTTAACTATATAACGTGGCTATTATGTTTTAATAGTTAACATAAAATGTAATGTTTGTTCTGCTATTTTCTGAAGGGGATCTGTTGCAGGAGGATTGTCCATTTGATTAAATGAACACGTTTTAAATGTTAATTTTCAGTAGCTGCTATTGGCCGGAGAGCACAACAGCTGGTGTGGTGCTTTCTGACTATATCCTTGCCACCACTATTACACAGGCTGCTGTAAATACTTGAAAAGCATACCAGCTCAGCAGATATATCAGCACAACTCCTGTTCACTGGTCTAAAAATCAGATAACTCTTGTGGAATGGCTTACTAAGCAAGTTTATTTGGGCTGAAAAGATTTGGATAATAAGAGGAATCATTTAATGGCATGCCTAGAGGGCTGGGATGAGCTACAATGGACCAAATGATCTTTACATTCCACTAAAATTAGGCTTGAGGGAGGAGATCAATGAGCTGTTAGTACTAAAAAGGGCACGGATGCAAGTGAACCTTTCCAGTGGGTGTTTTTGTAGACCGTCAAAGATGCTACTAATGAGCACTTTGTGTTATAGTCATCTGTTTCTCCTCTGCAAATTTTGCAAAGCAAAACAGTTATACGTTTATATTGTGTCTTATGTTATAATACTTAGTCCTGTCATGAATGCAGGGGACTGGACTAGATCTCTCAAGGTCCCTGCCAGTCCTATGGTTCTGTGATGAAAAGGGTCACTTTTTATAAATGAATAATATCTTGCTCTTGTGTAGCACTTTTTATTGGTAGATTTCAAAGTACTTTATTAAGGAGGTCAGGATCATTATCTCCAGTTTACAGGTGGGGAAACTGAGGCACAGAGGTTAAAGTGATTTGCATAAGGTCACTCAGCAGGCCAGAGCCAGGAATTGAACCAAGCTCTCCTGATAGTCAATCCAATGCTCCGCCCATTAGGCAATGCTGCATTCTTTATAAATAGGGTTGGAAAGATTAAACTTTTATTAGTAAATGTCGATTCCAGTGTATACACACAAATTGATGACTAAATATTTCCACTGAGGATAATCAAAATCTACAGATAGGCAAAGTAAGAAAAATGCTGTTTGAGAACTTATTAGAGTTGGATTTAAGGTTATTTACTTTGCATATTTTGACATCTGATGTTGAGAATTTGTTTTAATTGTTATAAAGCTTTAAATTTTTGAATCCCAAAGTCTATTGTCCTTAAATAATTCTGATTGCTCCCTATTGACTGACTTCCCTGCCATACATTTATGCAACTGTAAGAATTTAAATCAACAAGTGAAAAATGCTTTAAAATAAACGTTGATAGTATTCATTGAAATTTATTTTAAAAAAATCTGTATTCTGCCAAGACTACTTGTGAAACAGTTTTTATAAAGGGTTAACACATGCTCTAAGCATGTTAAGGGCATGAGGTGTATGTGTTTATAAATGGTTTTAAAACCATCAGTAGTTGTTAAACATTGGTATAAGTCATGCTATAACAATTGGGAACCCATTGTTAAAACATCTATAGTTATTGATTAACCATGCCTAACCTATTTGTAAATAAAACCTTAATATAAAGTATGACCATGGAAACTCAGTCATTGGATGGACCTTTAGATAGGTCATCTCTACTGCTTCTGTCAGTGGAGGCAACTCACGGCTTGCCTTCACAAGGACAGTCAGACAAATTAATCTGAATTAACTAAAGGTCTGAATTTAAAATGGATTAGTAAACCCACATTGAATCACTGTGTGGATGCTCTCATTCAAAATTAAAGTGGCCCTTATTCAGTTTATATTAATTCAATTAATTAATTCAGCTAAAACAAACTAAGGCCATTTTCATTCCACATGAGTGTTTACACAGACGTTTGATGTGGTTTAACTAATCCACTTTAGAAGTTAATCTGAATGTCCCCATGTAGAGAAGCTCTCAGATGAGAGACAAGGAAGTAGGGAACGCTGCCTCCATAATATCTTACCCATCTCCAGCCTCCTCAATTTTACAACAGACTCTCAATAGGCACTACTGTAGGGGTTATGTTGAAGAAATCCACCACTCTTTGCATCATTATCCCTGCACCATATCCTTGAGGGGACACACACAAACAAGTGGTATGTACCCCTTTTGCAGTGTGCATCCACTTCCAAAGGAATGTAGGATTGGTTCCAGCCCGAAGAATCCACGCCAAGGTATGGTTGGCAGAACTGGGCCCTAAATGACTTTTCCATAATATCTGCAGTATTCTAGGACTATAAGCACAGGAAAGTTTGGGTAGTACTGCAAATGCAGAGGAATAGATTTATAAAAGTAAAGTATCCAAAAAACTAAGGCTCCCATAATTCGTGGACATGCATTAAAACCAGGGCATAAATTGCTTTGGATGAAATTGTTGGGCGAACTCCCACTTAGTTTAACTGGTATTAACTTGAGTGAGGAATCTAAAACGTGACCCCTTAGTTGAGTATAATTAGCAAACAAAGAACTCTGACTTGTTTGAAGCCTTGACACCACAGTATGGATATTTTTCCTACTTTCTGTTCTGCTTGTTGCCTGACGCATCTATAAACAGATGCTTGACTTCTGCCACACATCTTCTGTCATTCTCTGTAGTCATCCAGTCCCAGGCAAAATTTACTTAGAAATAAAACTTTTTAGCAGAAAGAATAAATCACAACTGAAGCCTATTGCTTCTTTGTAGCTGGCTACCCCATGGAGTTGTTCTGAGAGCTCTCTAACATGACTCCTGTGTATGTATGATACTGTTTGATCCATTGTTAATCATATGCAAACTAAAGAATTTAGGGTTCAAAGACCTAGTGTGCAGATAATGTATTCCGTCTGTTCTTCAAAATGCTGGATGCCAAAAAAAGAAGCAGATGGACAACACCACAATCTCCCTCATACCCCGTCTCTGCATACACTGGTAATGGATGTATAACTGCTACATTTTAAAATTTCATTTGCGTTTGTGCAAGCTGACTTCTCTCTTGCCATTCCTGTCTACACCTCTGCAGCTGCATGTTTGGCAGGGTCTAGCTACGTGTCTGTACATGTTTTCAGCCATCCTCCCTCTCTTTTTAGTTTGGAATAAGTCTTGCTTTCTCTTTCCTCTCCCTCCAGAAGCACCCTTGATGCTATTTAGTTGTGATATTTATCTGGTTCTGTTTAAATGATAGCAATATAGCTTAGGAAAGAGATCTACTAGCTGTATTGATCTTTAGCTTCTTCACCTGTCATTCTCAGGAGTGCAGAGTTGCAGCAAAATGAATTGTTAATTCATAATCATTCCCTCAAAGCATCACTGCCTTTGTATGAAAACTGTGTGAAGAGTCTTTCTTTCATATCTATATCAGTTATTTATGAGCCTAAATTCAATGGGATTATCACTGTCCCTTGAAAATTTCACTCTGTATTGTCATTGTTCTTTAGATTATTTAAATTGTACCTCTCAAGGCTTATGTACATTTCACTTTTAAATTGCATGCCAAAACTAAAAACAAAAAAAATCACCATTGGACATTGATTTTTTTGTAATCCTAATTTGATTTGAAAATTCCACCTCTAACCTACCTTCCTAATCCATTACCATCAGCTCACTCACTGAGGGAAAGTTGGAGTAAATAGAGCCACGTATTCCCTGAAAGAGAAAAGACACAGGCTCTGGTGTCCAGACAGGGAGAATAATTTTCAGACTCAAGGGGTCTTCGCTGAAAATGCCCTGGCTGCAGTCTCCTCCAATATAAATTATCCTGAGTGCCTTTGCTGATACCAACCTAAGGAAAGGAGGGTGACTCTCTGACATAGCACCATCTTGTGGACCGAGTCAGTAAGCAACAGGAAGTAGGCAAGAGAGAGAGACAGAGTTGGGGGGCTTTCTGATTAAGCTACTGAATCTGGTTTTGTCTGTCATATGTATGTAATCTGTTTATGTACATATGTATGAAATCTGAGTTTCCTGGCTTCTTGAGAATGCACAATTACATCTGCACAGTATACATAATATTTTGCTGCTTTCTTCAAAAATCAGTGCTTCCCCAAGAACTGAATTCCCTTTCTATTGCAAACATTCAAATATCACCAATCAGACTTCCCCTACCAAAAAAAAAAGTGAAATCATGAGCAGGGTTTAAAAATGAGATTTAAAATTTGGGGGTTTTATTTTTTACTTTATCCTTCTGGGATTTGAACCTTAGCCAATTCTCAGGTCATGTTTACAAGCTGTTCTGCACACGCTGTCTTTCCCCCATTTTTTGGTGTGTTATCAGTACTCGTACATCTATTATCCATTGTTAGCTCGTTGGTTTAGATGTCTGTAAAGTACAATGCAAATGTAATATTTTATAAATAATAGGATCTATGTCTATTTATTTCAAGTATTAATTTGTATACTTGCCATTGTTGATATGAATGAGAGAAGCAGTGCCCTATAGTAGATAACGGAATGTATTCTAAACGTGGCTCTTCACTGTTTCATTTCTGCACAGTGTTTCATTTCTGAGTCTTGGACAGAACTCATGCTCTGGTCACCCATCATTGCTCCACAGACTTCAGTTCCTCCTGATTCCCAGGAGGAGAAGTGAAAGCAGAATCAGATCCAGTATTTCTTAAAAACTTCTGAAGAGTTATTCAGAGCAGGAAAAGTCTCTTCCCTGGTGACATCTTCCCTCAAACATGATCTGTATTCTCAGGAGCATGGGAACTCCCTAAATACAGCAACCTTGTGGAGCTTCATAAGCTTGTGGCAATATTCACATAGGGTGCCCCTTAGAGAAGGATTATATTTGTGCCGGGTATATAATTATTCCTGATAAATATGGTCCATGGACAACTCTATTCCTTTTCCATTTACAGTTTAGAAAACTGAATCCAGACTAAAGATGTTTATCAGTGCTGTAATTCCCATCATCAGTGACCCATTATAGAGAAGGCTGGGTACCTCTTGCACTTTGGGACACTGCATTTTTCTAAGCCCATTTTTGGTTGGTACCTATATCTAACTGAAACTGGCATTCTCTAATGTGAATAGGCACTATGTCATGTCCAGCAGATGGGCTTGAGTGAACACATGCCAGGGAACTATCGTGTACTGGACTTTAGTGCATGGCATCAGTTTCGCAAACCAGAAGGTCAAAACTGTTATCTCTGAAAGACTTTGCAGCTGCAGTTAACACGATATGCCATCAGTATTATAATTCAGAGCTTGGTTTCCAGCTGAATAGTTCACTGTTTTAGTTAGGTGCTAAATTGAGAGCTAGGACCTTGTGAAGTTTAGGATGCCCCTGCCCCTTTGTAATTCCTGCTACATAGTAACACTGCAGGATACTAAGAGGTCATGCATCATGTAGGTCCAGGCGCTTGAAATTGTTGACAAGGTGCTAAGTAAATGAAATACTAGATAAAGATCTGCAGACATTTGGAAAGAAGGATGTACTTCAGATTTAAAACTGACCTAAGTGGTCAGGTGAACATTCTCCTTATGTGGGGGAATCCGTCACAGGACCAGTTATCATAATTAGCCCTCTGCCACCATTTCCCTCAGTGTAGAGGTGGTGTTGGGTATTAAAAGGCCTGGTTGCAGTGCTGCTCAGGTCTCATTATCCCCAGCCCCTTGGGAATTTTTTACTTGGCCATAACTTAGTGTTTCTCTGAAAGTCAAAACAGCCAACTCCAGGATCCGGGGGGCACAATGGTTTCATAAGGCCATCTTAACCTTCCCACCCCCACCTCCTCTGACATGCACAGCTCAGCTAGACCTGACCACTGAGCCTTTAGGTCTGATTCTGTGCTCCCTGCAAACATTTAAACCTGTGAGTAACTTTGCACATACAAGTACTCCCACTTAACTTAGTGGTACTCTATTAAGATATTTATATATCTTCATAATCTAGTCCTCAAATGGTTTAACTTGAGACACTATTGATTTAACAGGAGTTGCTCCTAATTTCCAATATTATAAGCCCAGAATTGAATTCAGAGTTGGATAGCCTGTACAATTGTGTATCAATTTTCAGCATGCAGCAACAATTTGACTCATTCTAACCTTGTGAAAGACCGTGTTTATTATGGAAGCAACAGGCAATTAATTATAGTGGCTTTAACTGGTACTATAAATAAATTATTCTATACTGTACTTCCCGTCAAGCATAGTAGATTTTACTGCATTTTTTTTTTAGGATCATACCAAAACCAAAGAAATATCCATTTTTTGTTCAGCAGGAGCAAGCATCCTAAGCATCAATAAATACTAAAATAATTAAATGAAAGCCATGAGTTTCATTCATCTTAATTTCCTCATTCATCTATTTGTAGTGAACACTTTGTTTATTCTGTTGGGGAGGAAAGAACAGTCACCTATTATGTGTCTGCGTCATCTTTGAGGATATAGCTTTATTAATTCAGTTTTGTAAATGAGGTACTGGATTTAATAGCGACAGAGTTGAGCGAAAACTGATTCTTCTATTTAGAAGGGTACATTTTAGGTGGGTTTTTTAACCTTTTATTATTAAATCCAGCTAAATTTCTAAACAAAACATTTTTCAATGAAAACTTAACACTTCATTTTGAAAATGTTGAAATGCTTCATTTAGACATTTAAAAAAAATTAATAATAATTTTTTGACTGAAATTATTCATTGAATATGCCCTGAATTCAGGGTTAGTTTTGATGAACCAGAAACTGCATTTTTCAGTGAATAAAGGATTTGTCTGAAGAATTTTTCCTGGTTCTAATGACAGTGTAGTTTGTTAGTTTCTGGTCTCATGTTCCCCATCCCTCTTCATGAGCAATTGTTCAACAGGGTGCAGATCCATGGATTATTTACTGCTAGAGTTGGTTGTAAATCTGCCAGTGAAATATTTTCTCACTGAAAAATTTCATTCAGTTGAAAATTGAAATTTTTTGAAAAGTTTCAAAGATCTAGGTTTTGTACCAAAGCATAATGGAAAATATTGTGAAATCTCAGATTGTAATGTGATGGGCTAACCTGTCTGGTTACTGTGGCCTGTCCTCCTCCTTAGAAAAGAATCTCTGCAATGCAACTTTCAAATGATGATATATAGGAAATTGGTATTAAAAATTCTTAGCTCAATTTTAGTGATAGGAAGAAATAAAGTATGGGAAATCCTTTCAATAGCTAAAATGACAGACATCCTTATAAATCAGGATCAAGCAGTTTGAACAAAAATGAATACACAGTTGATAAGTTGACCAAACACATGGGCCTTTTTTGGATTTAACGAATACAGGCTATTAATAGGATTGTTAATATGTATATGGAAAGTTCTTGTATGTTAATGATAAAATAAAAAGTTAAAAATTAAAAATGATTAGCTCAAAGGACTGATTTAGTATATTTCAGAATGTACTACAGATATTTCCATTCCAAAGATTAAAAACTGCCAAAATGGTTGCATAGATTAAGTATAACATTTACATTCCCCTTCAAGGACATTAGCTATATTTCTTTATAAAGTGGGCTGAACAGATCCTTAACTGTAATTGGCTGAAAAGTCACTTGACTATGATTGAGCATCGAAGCTCAGGATTTCTTTTTGGATATGGTAGGTGACCCTTATCCCAACCTTCACTTGTGATTCCTGTCGGGTAATAGAAATCAGTGGATTAACATTTGGTGCTCTGGAACCTCACTTTATTTGAGGTGGTCTGTCATTGGCTGAAATTGAAACCCAGGAGGTTGGTTTATGAAGAGTTATTTCTTCAGTGAAAGGGCTGCTTTCCTTGCACCCTTTGGGTGAGGGGCGTGTGTATTTATTATCTCTCTCAGATAAAATATGTCCTTAAGAAAAATACTGTTTGCTGTTGACTTGAAATGTAGTCAATTTCAAAATGAATTTTAAAAAGTAGTTTCAGGTACTTCATGTGCTCCTGAGATCCCCTGACAATCTGTGTGGGTGTACAGAAATATTTTCCTATTCTTAATGTTTTTTTTCTCTGTGGTTGCTCTATGAAAGACTAGAGATGGGCAAAATTTATCAGATGAATAGGTGACTCAGAAAAATGCAGTTGTGGGTGAATTTAAACTATGTGAATTCAGTCTGAATTCAACTAATTTCATTTTGGGATAAAGGAAAACTTTCAAAAGTCAAAACATTTCATTTTGATATTTTCTAAATGACAGGTTTTGACTTCATTTGAAATGACGTGTTTAGAAATTTCACTAGATTTATTTAAAAGTAAAGTAGGCACAAAGTTGTCTCCATGATCCTTTGCTTTAGTCTTTGGAAATAAAAGGGAGAGTTATTTCACAATCAGTTCATGACCAAGATCTTTAAGCTTCACAGAAATAGGGGTCCTTTCCCTGCTTTTTTTTTTTAGGAAACGCCAATTTCTTGAAGTCCTCATTTTCTTTTTTTTTCCCTTTCCCTAAGACATTCCCAGCTGTTTTTCCTTATTCTCTAATGTTCTGGCATATTGAGGAATACCTGAGAGCTAGGCTCCAAATGAAACAGTTGCTTTTAACAGACAGAAAGGAAGTGGTTTCCTTGGCAACAGAACCCACATGAAAGGTCCCAGATCAGCACTTCCATCTGACAGATTTCTTTTCAATTTAGTAGCTTGCACATAGGCTTTGCTTGGAGGACTGATTTCTGTCCTAGGGCTTTATTCATAACAGGAGTTATGAATAAAGTTGCTTACAGGAACTATACAATTTTTGCATACAAATTTATGCTCAGGACTGACTGGTTTAGACAGTGATGCTGTATACTGCACTAGCTTGTGGTGGGATTCAGGTAAGCAACTCAGTGTTTACATTAAAAAATTAGACTGTGTACGGGAAAAAACATTCTTTGTTAAGTAAAGAATTAACTTGATCATATGTCCTCGGTAGGAATCGATTAAGAGATTGGTGAAAGAGCATAATCCACCACTGCTCTTGAGTGCACCAGCTCTGACTACTCACCTTTGGGTTTCATTCAGATTTGTTGACTTTTTTAAATACAAATAGCAAATCAGAGAAGAGGTAAAATGTTTCTTTTGTAGAAAAGTGTAAACGGTACCTTAAGAATTGCCCATTTATTTGTATTATTGCAATGCATAGGAGCCTCCTTTCAGATCAAGGCTCTATTGTCCTGGTTGCTGTACAAGGTCAGATAGCCCAGTCCCCAAAGAACCTATGAGGTAAATGTTGTACTTAATATAATTCTCTCTTTTATATAGTACTTTTCATGGTAGTCTCAAAGTGTTTACAAAGGATGTCAGTATCTCTGCCTAACTTACAGATGGGGACACTGCGGCCAGGAGGGGGGGGGGGGGTGGGCATGGGGGTCCCAGGGGAGGGAAAAGGGGGGGAAGTGACTTGCCCAAGATCACTGAGCAGGTCGTGGCAAGCTAGCAATAAACACCAGGTCTCCTGAGCAGCAGTCCAATGTTCAATCCCACTAGGCTATACCAGAGATGACCTTCACCTGGAGAATTCTCTACTGGTGATTGGTGGCTGGATTATGGCCCCTTTCTGTCACCTGAGTGGTGCATAGGGGCTGTAACCCATCCTAAGAATCTGGCTGTGCACATCCTAAACTATTCTGTATTGTGGTCAGCCTTAATGTTCCATGTGTGCCTTTGTTACTAGATAGTATCTTCCCGAAATTAGTGGAATCTGTAAATGTCTCAAGGCCTAACGAAGGGAATAACTAGAAAATACTGTAGAAATGGCCATGATGTACAGAGCCTGATCCTCATGTGACTAATCATTATATTTATTTTGGTTTGTTTGGGGACAGGAGGCAGGAAATCTCCTGATCAGCTATTGGCTATCAAATACTATCAGTACAAGCTCAGTTTGATAGAAGTTGACTCACTTTAGTGTGCCAGCCAGCAGTGGTGTCCTGGAAACACAACAGCGTCTCTTTAAGAATCCTGGTGACATCATTTACCCTCAACTCCCATGTTGCAAAGCATGAGTGAATGGTGAACAGCAACAGCAAAAGGAGCTGGAAGAAATATCTGACCTCCAATGAGAAAAGACCAAGGAAATAACCTTTGAACCTAGAACATAGGCTACAGCAAAGCATCAACTTTATGGATAGCAAAGACTGTGTGTGATGTTCTACCATGTTTGCAAGCCAGATCTAGAGACCAAAGACAGTTTTAATTGTGATGAATATTTGTCTTTTTATGGAGGAACAAAGTTCATTGTCACTCTTCCCTATTTTATCTTATGATCCTTGTCCTCACATAAAAGCCTTTCTGTGTCTCTCATCAATTTGATCACATACTGTAACCTGGGATACCTATTCCTGCTATAGTTTTGTTTTCTGATGGGCTGACTCCAGTTTAGTATAGTGTTTCATGTGAGCCATACCATCCATGTATAATATTTTACTATTTTCCATCCATTCTTTCTACATCCTAACTGGAGCTGTGTGAATAATTGACTTGTCAGTTTGCTGGCAATTTAAAAAAAAAATCAGTTTAGCCTGAACTGAAATGGAAATTGTTTTCAATTTTCAGCTAATTGAGAAGGTTGAGGAAACTTGTTTTGTGCCAGATGGTTCCCCTTGACCCAAAATGAAACCTTTTGTGTGGGGTATTTGTAAACTTTTTTTTTAACAAAATCCAAGGAAATGAAGGCCTAGATTCACAGCAATGACGTGGTCAGGGTTCCCTGTCCCTCCTGCTAGTAGCCCAGTGGGTCAGGGAGCTCCCTAAGGACGCTGGACATCTAGGTTCAAATCTTTCTGGAGCAGGGACTTGAATGTAGGTGTCTCCCCACCCTGGTGAATGTCCTAACCACTGAGATATTGGGTATTCTGGGTCTCTCTCTCACTCTTCTGTTGAAGCTTCTCTGCTTTGTATAAAATATTTGAATAGTCACTGTGGGGGGAGAGCATGACTCTGTAGCCCAGTGGTTAGGGCCTGCACCTGGAACACGTTGGTCCACTGTACTATTAGGTTTAAGGCAGGTGCCACCTGTTTGGTTTTGTAAATGGACCCTAAACACTTGTGAATCTAGCCCCCATTGAATTGAAACATTTCATTCAACTTTCTGAGTGGTGGTTTTATTGTTTTTTTTTTTGTTTTGTTTTTCATTTTGACCGAAATAATTGACCGGAATCTACATTCCCCCCCACCCCCTCCCCCCCGTAAAAAAAATGCTTTGCCCAGCTCTAACGCTAACATTTTGTTTGCTTAGTGTATGTCTTTGGCATTGGACAGAGGTTCTCATTGGGCTGGCCACAATGATGTGCATAGACCCCTTCTCGGGGCAGTTATAGTTATTTAGAACCTATGAGTTTATTCCACCCAACGTACATTTCCCTTTTATGTGTGAACATTGAATTTTGTGGCTCATAATCCTCCCCTCATACCTGCTGCAAGAAGCATGTCTTTATGTTTTTATAGCACCTAGTATTGGATTCCTGATCCTGAGTGAGACCTTTTGCCACTGCCACATTACAAATCAATAATAACCTATTCTGCTTATAAAATCATACTCAATATCTTAGCCAGAAAGTATAGGCTGTACATTTCTAATTTCTCTAATACCTCACCTTTTTTAATAATTGGACCTTAAGTGCCCAATTCATATTCAACGCACGAACTGCAGTGATGAGGCTCAGGAAAGGAGTATGCATTACTGCACTAAAGAACTTTTCCCCCTCTCCATGTTTGCTGCATGCTAATTATTTCAATGCCTTTCTAGCAGAGCTTTTTTTAATGTGACTTATTTTTTTTATACGTGGAAAAGCAGAGTCCCTCTAGTATGGAGCTACAGTTGCTATTGTCAGAAATCTTATGACCTTGAGTCTATTATCAAAATAATTAGCATGCAGCTTGCTTGGTATCGTTCCACAAATACAGCTGATTTTGCTGTGATGAAAATAAACCTAGAAGCAGATTTCCAAAGCCATTAAGTTTAAGGGGGCAACAGGGGAAAAGCTTTTTAAAAAGAGAATATTCTTGCTTTTGCCAAGCCTGTGCTCAGAGAGGATGACTCTGAGACCCAATGGAAATGCTCTGTCAACAGCGAAAGATTAATGAGAAGGCAAAGTCTTCAGGTATACCAGGAGTCAAAGCTCTGTCAGTGTTCTGAAGCAGTAGTTTGATTAGCCTCTCAGATTCTGGGCATTTGTGCTACCTGCTAAGATTTCATACAACCCTCCAGTGAAGCTAGCAGGTCCTCCAGTTAAATAAAAGGCATTTGTGGTACCCATATATTAATGTTTCCAACTGATTTACATGTTCCTAAAATTTCTATTGCAAACCTTGTTTGTTTACAGGCTATATATACGAGAGGTGATAAAGTGAAGGAAATAAATTGTATGACTTCAGCATAATGAGCAAGTAGGTATAAAGGAATTCAATGCCTCTTTAATGGGATGGGTCTAAAGTGCAGTATGATATATAAAAGTGAGAGCAAAAAGTCTGTTATTGGGAAAACAAATAGCTATGCGTACCACATTCCTTTACCAGCTGTGCAACTCCACAGCTGAGGTATGATAGACTGAGTGGAGGACTGGATAGTCTGTGTTCCATTCCTCCCTCTACTAATGGTGAGTAATCTGTTTGAGCTGAGGTGCTAAGCTCCTCTGACAATTGGGCTGTGGACTGTTCTGTGTGTCATTTATTCCAGCTAAAATAATAGGGATAGCAAAGTTTACACTTGTGAGGAAGAACAGCCCAGTGGATAGGGCACTAGTGTGGGGCAGGGGAGACCTCGGTTCATTTCCCTTTGTGACAATGGGTAAATGACTAGGTCTCTCTATGCCTCCGTTACCCCTCCATAAAATAGGGATAATAGCAATGCCCCTATCTTGCTTGGGTGGTGTTTTTCCTCACACGTTAAAGATTGTGAGTATGCTCAAACACTAAATGTAGCTGTGATAAATAGACACGTGATGCATGATGATAAAAAAAAATTGAATTGGTAACGGGGACTATATAAGTACCTAAGATCAGTTTTGTTAAAGAACGTGGAGATATTCGTATGGAAAGCTTTGTGTAGGATCTTGCTCTGCTGGTAATCCTGGTGAAAATCAATGAGCTTATTTGTAGAACAAGGTACTACTCCGTATGAGCCAGACTGGCCGAACTGGGACCTAAAATAAGGAATTGTAGGTTTTCAAAGTGTGTGGGGGGGGGAGAGGAGTGTTGTCTCAATGTCGGGAGCTGAGACTGGAGCGTCTGTTATCCAGGATTATCAATTAAATTGGGTCCAACTGAATGAAGTTGCATGGAAACTGGGGGTGGGGGGGGAAGGCATCAAAAATCTCCAAGGCTAGATCTCTGGATTTGCTGAAATGATGGGAGAATCATCTGCAGAATAAAACAGCAAATACAGTAAGGGCAGGCCATCTGTTTGAATAACATGAGAAGCAACTGAAAGCTTTGCTCAGATCAGAAATCCAACCCAAACCCTGAGGTTTGAAAAACTACAATTCCTTATTTAAGGTCCCGGTTCAGCCAACCTTGCTCATACTGAGTAGTACCTTGTTCTACAAATAATCCTGGTGAAATCAATGAGTTTATCAGCAGAGCAAAGTACCACACAAAGCAAGTGAGGCTTGCAGAGCTGGGAGCTTAATGTTTTAATATTCACACTGCACTTTCTGGCTTGGAGCAGAAATAACTCTCATAAAATCCAGTGGCGCCAGGCTACCAGTGAGATGTGGCATGAAGGTTGAAGGGGCCCGTGCCTCAACCCAGATGACTCTCAACTCCTGCAGATACAAAACATCTAATAGGAGCATAGAGGTGGCCTACTGCTAATAGGTCTCTTCTGTTTGCATTTTTAAAATTTACGTACTCTGTACTCTTTTATTATTATTTATTATGACTGTCTGCCTTTGAGATGTGGTAGGGCGGGATCCGGCAAGCGTATGTGTAGACAACTATGCACCTGATAATTTTTTCTGGTCAAAGGGCACACCCATTTTTTTTGTCAGTTAAGTCAATCTCTTTGCCCTGTCCCTCCGAGAGCTGAATCAGCGTTGTCCTGTAGGATGCTGAACAGCAGCTTGGCTGCAGCAGAAATCAGACAAAGGCCCGAGTTTAAAAGGCATCCTGAGTGAATGAAAAACATGGAACAGAGGAAGGAACTAAAGGGAAGGAAGAGAAGAAAAGTTCTTTGCTTCCTCTTCCTTATAAACCAACCTCAGGTTGGTTTCCATTGCTGGAGTGGCACCAAAGTAGCCCTAGAAAAAGCCGCTAGAATTTATTTGAGAATGATGGATTGGAGTCTCTGACCTGCTTTGCCCCTTTTGTGCTGTTACAGAGACTGGCTGTTCAGAGAGAATCCTCAGCAGGCATTGAGCTGGCATAGCCAGTTTGTGACACAACTTGCAGCATGCCATGGGGTGGTGCGTGGTCAGAGCAAGGTGCAATTCAGCTACTCCCAGCTGGCCAGTTGTCTCTTGGGAATTATTGCCAGCTGGCAGAAGTTGGAAGAGTCTCCAGATTTCTCTAAACTGTATTGGGTCTGAAAACCAGGGAGCTGTTACAGACTCATGTCCTTCACTTCCTACAACCCCAGCAAAGGTGTCGAGGAACAGAAACTAAGCACAGAAGAGACTCCAGGTCCAACAACTAATAAATACCCATTCTTCATCCTATAGAACTGAATTGAGAATGGTCTCATCTTTGGAATTATGGGACATTAAATTATGACACCTCACAGGAGGTTAATAATAGCTATTAAATTGTTTTTTTCAGGATAACTTCAGAAATACAATAGGGTTCTTATTAGTATAGTATCTTCTCAATTCAGTAGGACCTTTCTGCAAATATCCTCTTACGTCTGTTCCCATCTCTAATGGGAAATCAGGTGGGAATGAGTGTTAGGAGTGTATATAGTTCCCTCATAAATTCCTAGCTCCCCAATAATTTGATCATTTTAAATATACATATGGATTCTGAACTTTCAAGGATAAGGTTTTATATTTTGTTAGGGTAAACAGGCAGTTAGAAATTGTCAGCTACCTCCCTGTGGACATTGCAAGACAGGCAATGTTGACTGTGCCATCGATTGAAGGTTCTCTTTGCTTTAAGTCCATTACATTAAGACATTGTTATGTGGGACTCGTACACAACCATAAAATATGCCAGGCAATGATTATGAAGAATAGCGAACTAGGAGTAATAACCGTGGAAGCAGCTTGACTGGGTTAATGATATCTATGTTATAGCAGCAATATTCTTATGGAAAAAAACCTGACAAAAGTGGGTTTTTCATTTGATTCACTGAATATTCACTAAAAAGAAAAGGAGTACTTGTGGCACCTTAGAGACTAACAAATTTATTAGAGCATAAGCTTTCGTGAGCTACAGCTCACTTCATCGGATGCATAAAGCTTATGCTCTAATAAATTTGTTAATCTCTAAGGTGCCACAAGTCCTCCTTTTCTTTTTGCGAATACAGACTAACACGGCTGCTACTCTGAAACCTGAATATTCACTGAATCCATTTAATATGAGGTGTAATATGAGAGAAAATGACATGTAGTTTACAACAATTGGTGCAGAAAATTGGTAGACTGTTTTTATTACAGGAGAGTGTAGAGGCTCCAACAAATACTGTGCCCCCAATGTACTCCAACACAGTGTTGCAGTCTGTGTCCCAAACGGCTTACAGTCTAAGTAGAGGAAAAAAGACACAGGGTGGGAGAAAGTATTATCCCTATTTTACGGTTAGGGAATGGAGTCTCCAGAGAGAGTGTTTAGAGAATTTCAATTTTGTTTCCAAAAGTGGCAACTTCCCAGTGATGGAATAGGCAGACCCATCACCTCTAAGTTAGCAAGCACCTCCATAGTAGGGAAGCCTGAAGCTTTGGAGATCTGTTTCAACCCTGACTAAACCACTGTTCCCCCCTTTTGACCCGGGTGGCTAGTCAAAGTTCAGGGCCCTCAGGTTTTTCTAGTTGGGAGTAGAAATCAATGATGGAGTCTGTTTTCTTTCATGCAGTCTTGTTTATTTACAAGGTATATAGAAAGTCTTGCTTCTCTGAATGCAGGAGGCAGCTTCCTTCTTTGCAGCACAAGCTCTTTATGCCAGACTATTGAGGCTATGCATGTTTGGCTTTCCTTCTGCTTCTCTTTGTCATGCCTCACCTTGTCCTGTGTTGCTTCTGCTTCCATTGTCTATCTCGTGGGCAAACCCAGACCAAAAACAGTTCCTCCAAACCAGAGCCCTAGTACTTACATTTGAAACCCCTTTGGCCACTTGATTGAGCTTCTACTGAGCTTTTCCATGTGCCTGTGTTTTGGGGTGCTACTGCTATTGTTTGAGCCATGTGATTAGAATGGCTTCTTCACATTTATTCTGAATGTGAGGCGGCAGCCAGGCCTGACCCATAACGGCAAGATTTAATATCACCCCATAACCCTCTAGCCCATTTCTAATTCAAATTTTCCTGCAGAGACGGATGACAGCATCTATATACTATAGTGATGGCCATGGTAGATAAATGGAAAAGTAGCTGCACCATGGCAAAAAGTTCATCCAGAGTCATCTCCAAGTTGTATAAATCGGGGAACTTTTAGGTTAAAATAGAAATTGCACTGGAAAGCCAAAGACTGACATAGAATGGAAATGAAGGGATTGACAACAAGACAATTATAATGTAAATTACTTACAAAAGGTCATCCCTACCTGCCTGGTGTTTTTAAAAAAACAAACAAAAAAAAAAACCACACAGACTATTTATATAGTGGATGGCTGGTATTTAATCTCATTTGAATTGATGGTTGGTATATATTTCCTCCTTGAAGACGCACATAAAGGAATCTGTTTCCTGTTACCAGTAGATCATTTAATTTACTATTTTGTCTCCTCCATTCCTTATGGATTTCAGTGCATAATCCAAATGGAGATTCCCAATTACCTGCTGTGGCCAAGGATAATACAATATAACTCAAGGAGAGTGAGGTTTATGAACTCTTTGTACTCTCCCAATCCTGGGATGATTGTGTTTTGGGTGGTTTCTCAGTGCAAGGTAAAGTCTGAAGGTGGTTCTAAATTATGACAGATGCTGATGTCCCCAAAAGGTCATCACAACAGGTAGGGATCTTCAGGCTATGGTGGTGGCCCCATACCCCTTATGAAGACATAAGGATGGCATAGGAACATTATACTGCTGTGACCCTCTTGGGCCTGGCTACCAAGCCTGAGATCTACTATGCGCGGGCAGTTTGACACAATGTAGTACTAGCACAAGGGAGAATGTGGGCCCAGTGTGCTTTTTTTTTCAGATTTCAACAAGATCAAAAGACATCATGCACCCTTGAGTCCACCTATGAGAAGAGGAAAGAACTGCCAGGGCTAGGATATTAGCTTGGGGCAAGGGAGATCCAAGTTTAACTCCCTACTCTGCTACAAACTTCTGTAATCTTGGACATGTCAACTTGTCTCTGTCCCTCAGTTCTCCATCCATAAAACGGGGACACTAGCACTTCCTGACCTCAAAGTATCTGAGCATCTCATAATCTTTAATTCCTAATGGGTACCTAAAAGTAGTTAAGATAGTAGGAAAGATAACAATTTGTGCCCTTTAAGATTCTGATTTTGAAGGCAAAGCAAATGGAAATTTGGCTTTTCTATGGCGCTCATCAGCGTGGTGATTGAGCATCTCCTATGCATTAATGACTCTAGCCAGACAATGTCCCTGTGAGGTAGGGAAATACTGTCTCCATTTTACCGATGGGGAACTGATGCACAAAGATCATCCAGGAAGACTGTAGTGGAGCTGGGAAGGAACCAAGGTCACAGTTTAGAATACCTTAACCCCCGACCATCCTTTGCCTCTATAAGGAATGCATAAAAGAAATCTTGAAAATCTTCTAAAAGCAATTTTATTTTCATACCATATATTCTCTACTCACTTGGGAGTGTTCTGTAGTGAAAATAAGAGATTGTTGAAGTATATTTTTAAGCAAATAATAGTGTTGTTGAAGTATTAAAATAGAGCCTGGGAAAACAAATCTTTGCTGTATAAAATTAAAAAACTTTAAATCAAAAATATACTACTCTGTTCAGCAAATCCTATACATCCTGTGCTGATTCCAAGATAAACATTGTTTAAAAAAAATACATGAAAACTGTGCAATAAAAACGGGTGATGAACTGATTAGTGAATCTACTTGGAATAGCTGTGCCTTGCCACAGCATTGCAAGTGCATTGTATCTTGGCAACAGTCTACTGCTTCTGAAGGGATGATCTTCAAATGAAAGCAAAATGGATTCACAAAAAGAAAAGGAGTACTTGTGGCACCTTAGAGACTAACAAATTTATTAGAGCATAAGCTTTCGTGAGCTACAGCTCACTTCATCGGATGCATTTGGTGGAAAAAGCAGAGGAGAGATTTATATACACACACACACACACACACACACAGAGAACACATGAAACAATGGGTTTATCATACACACTGTAAGGAGAGTGATCACTTAAGATAAGCCATCACCAGCAGCAGCAGGGGGAAAGGAGGAAAACCTTTCATGGTGACAAGCAAGGTAGGCTAATTCCAGCAGTTAACAAGAATATCAGAGGAACAGTGGGGGGTGGGGTGGGAGGGAGAAATACCATGGGGAAATAGTTTTACTTTGTGTAATGACTCATCCATTCCCAGTCTCTATTCAAGCCTAAGTTAATTGTATCCAGTTTGCAAATTAATTCCAATTCAGCAGTCTCTCGTTGGAGTCTGTTTTTGAAGCTTTTTTGTTGAAGTATAGCCACTCTTAGGTCTGTGATCGAGTGACCAGAGAGATTGAAGTGTTCCCCAACTGGTTTTTGAATGTTATAATTCTTGACGTCTGATTTGTGTCCATTCATTCTTTTACGTAGAGACTGTCCAGTTTGGCCAATGTACGTGGCAGAGGGGCATTGCTGGCACATGATGGCATATATCACATTGGTAGATGCGCAGGTGAACGAGCCTCTGATAGTGTGGCTGATGTGATTGGGCCCTATGATGGTATCCCCTGAATAGATATGTGGACAGAGTTGGCAACGGGCTTTGTTGCAAGGATAGGTTCCTGGGTTAGTGGTTCTGTTGTGTGGTTGCTGGTGAGTATTTGCTTCAGATTGGGGGGCTGTCTGTAAGCAAGGACTGGTCTGTCTCCCAAGATCTGTGAGAGTGATGGGTCGTCCTTCAGGATAGGTTGTAGATCCTTGATGATGCGTTGGAGATTTTGGAGGTTTTAGTTGGGGGCTGAAGGTGACGGCTAGTGGCGTTCTGTTGTTTTCTTTGTTGGGCCTGTCCTGTAGTAGGTGACTTCTGGGTACTCTTCTGGCTCTGTCAATCTGTTTCTTCACTTCAGCAGGTGGGTATTGTAGTTGTAGGAATGCATGATAGAGATCTTGTAGGTGTTTGTCTCTGTCTGAGGGGTTGGAGCAAATGCGGTTATATCGTAGCGCTTGGCTGTAGACAATGGATCGAGTGGTATGATCTGGATGAAAGCTAGAGGCATGTAGGTAGGAATAGCGGTCAGTAGGTTTCCGATATAGGGTGGTGTTTATGTGACCATCGCTTATTAGCACCGTAGTGTCCAGGAAGTGGATCTCTTGTGTGGACTGGTCCAGGCTGAGGTTGATGGTGGGATGGAAATTGTTGAAATCATGGTGGAATTCCTCAAGAGCTTCTTTTCCATGGGTCCAGATGATGAAGATGTCATCAATGTAGCGCAAATAGAGTAGGGGCATTAGGGGACGAGAGCTGAGGAAGCGTTGTTCTAAGTCAGCCATAAAAATGTTGGCATACTGTGGGGCCATGCGGGTACCCATCGCAGTGCCGCTGATTTGAAGGTATACATTGTCACCAAATGTGAAATAGTTATGGGTCAGACAAAGTCACAAAGTTCTGCCACCAGGTTAGCCGTAACAGTATTGGGGATACTGTTCCTGACGGCTTGTAGTCCATCTTTGTGTGGAATGTTGGTGTAGAGGGCTTCTACATCCATAGTGGCTAGGATGGTGTTTTTAGGAAGATCACCAATGGACTGTAGTTTCCTCAGGAAGTCAGTGGTGTCTCGAAGATAGCTGGGAGTGCTGGTAACGAAGGGCCTGAGGAGGGAGTCTACATAGCCAGACAATCCTGCTGTCAGGGTGCCAATGCCTGAGATGATGGGGCGTCCAGGATTTCCAGGTTTGGATCTTGGGTAGCAGATAGAATACCCCAGGTCGGGGCTCCAGGGTGTGTCTGTGCGGATTTGTTCTTGTGCTTTTTCAGGGAGTTTCTTGAGCAAATGCTGTAGTTTCTTTTGGTAACTCTCAGTGGGATCAGAGGGTAATGGCTTGTAGAAAGTGGTGTTGGAGAGCCTAGTAGCCTCTTGTTCATACTCCGACCTATTCATGATGACGACAGCACCTCCTTTGTCAGCCTTTTTGATTATGATGTCAGAGTTGTTTCTGAGGCTGTGGATGGCACTGTGTTCTGCATGGCTGAGGTTATGGGGTAAGCGATGCTGCTTTTCCACAATTTCAGCTCGTGCACGTTGGCGGAAGCAGTCTATGTAGAAATCCAGGCTGCTGTTTCGACCTTCAGGAGGAGTCCACCCAGAATCCTTCTTTTTGTAGTGTTGGCAGGAAGGTCTCTGTGGGTTAATATGTTGGTCAGAGGTGTTGGAAATATTCCTTGAGTCTGAGACGTCGAAAATAGGATTCTAGCTCACCACAGAACTGTATCATGTTCGTGGGGGGGAGGGGCAAAAGGAGAGGCCCCGAGATAGGACAGATTCTTCTGCTGGGCTAAGAGTATAGTTGGATAGATTAACATATTGCTGGGTGGGTTACGGGAACCATTGTTGTGGCCCCTTGTGGCATATAGTAGTTTAGATAGCTTAGTGTCCTTTTTCTTTTGTAGAGAAGCAAAGCGTGATTTGTAAATGGCTTGTCTAGTTTTTGTAAAGTCCAGCCACGAGGAAGTTTGTGTGGAAGGTTGGTTCTTTATGAAAGTATCCAGTTTTGAGAGCTCATTCTTAATCTTTCCCTGTTTGCTGTAGAGGATGTTGATCAGGTGGTTCCGCAGTTTCTTTGAGAGTGTGTGGCACAAGCTGTCAGCATAGTCTGTGTGGTATGTAGATTGTAATGGATTTTTTACCTTCAGTCCTTTCGGTATGATGTCCATCTGTTTGCATTTGGAGAGGAAGATGATGTCTGTCTGTATCTGTGCGAGTTTTTTCATGAAGTTGACAGATTTCCACTCTATATGGTAAATTCAGTGCCTTGAATAATGACAGGTTTCAGAGTAGCAGCCGTGTTAGTCTGTATTCGCAAAAAGAAAAGGAGTACTTGTGGCACCTTAGAGACTAACAAATTTATTAGAGCATAAGCTTTCGTGAGCTACAGCTCACTTCATTGGATGCATTAAGTGGAAATCTGTCAACTTCATGAAACCCAACCAGCAATATTGTTAATCTATCCAACTATACTATATGTCAGCCTCCAAGTAATAGGCCTTTGGACCTAACCCTAAATTCTGTATGTAGGATGCCAGGACCACTTGAATGGAGGATCTATACCTCTGAGATGGCTCTGGGCCCCTGGCAGGTCCCTGCTATCATGAAGTCAGGGGCCCATTGACTCCTCTGACCTCCGATACCTCTACTATTCCCTTTAAAGGGGCTCCCTGTCATGGGGATGGGGAGAGTGGCTCTAGGAGGGTAGGAGTGGTAGGGGATGTGCTCCCCTGATTCCACCCCGTCCCTGCCCATTTTCCTCCCATTCTGCCCTCCTCCTTCCCCCCCCCCCCCAAGCAAAAGGCCTCAAGGAAGGGGGCAGATGGTACGTCAGAGGAGGATTTAAGCACTGGGAGTGTCCTCAATTCCTGATGCCCCATATTGCCTGAATTTCTCTGGTGTGTTAATAAATGTGTCTTGTAATTTGCAACAATTTTAATCCTGACTAATAACTTCTAAAATGCCATTCAAAGTAAAATGAAACCAAAGTGTCATGTTGGAACCTGGTCCCAACGGGGGTCCTTATTTTAAATATCAGAGATGGGATAGAATGACTCTCTGTCTAGGTACTCATGCTGTTCCCATTAAAGCAGTACAATATTGTAGCTTCAGCAAGAATACACACACAAACATGCAACAGCTGGAGCCAACATTACCATGAAATTTAGGAGCAAGGACTGGAAGAGAAATGAGGTGATACTAGCTTAAGAGGGAAGAAAGTGGTTAAGGAGAGGATCTGCCCTATGATCAAAATTTTGGATAATTTGTAGATGAGATTCTGAACAAATGCATACTTCTCCATTCCAACTTCACAATACTACTGAGATCTGATCTCTTGCAATCACTTATCCCTTGCTCAGTAGCCATGGAGCAATTAGTTTAATTTAATGCAAGGAACATGCCTATAAAAATGAATGCTTGGCCAATAATAGTCCTCTTACTTATGGAAGTGAGCATGTATAATGTAATGGTTCACAAACAATTCTAAAAATGACCAGGGGTCTCTGATACCTTTGTTTTATAACAGTGAAATGAGAAAAGCTGTTCCACATAAATCAGGAAAGGAAGTTTAATTTAGTAAAAATCCAACTAGTAGCAAATTACTCCAATGAATGTATTTTAGATTTCTTTCTTAGAGACATCAACTATCATTGAAATTACATGAAACATGATTAGTTAATTATTTTGTCCTTAGTGGAAGAGTGCTAATTAATTTGGTAATGATAAATATGAGCCTGAATGTCATTTTGAAGTCCCTACAGGTCCTAATTATTCTTAAAGTCTGAAGTATAGGCTTTAAAATAAAAAGATTACTAGAGGAAAGATTCTTCAAAGGTACAGATGAATTCAGAGGTGCATAGTAAAAGAAGTTTATAGATTCATAGATACTAAGGTCAGAAGGGACCATTCTGATCATCTAGTCTGACCTCCTGCACAACGCAGGCCAGAGAATCTCACCCACCCACTCCTATGAAAAACCTCACCCATGTCTGAGCTATTGAAGTCCTTAAATCATGGTTTAAAGACTTCAAGGAGCAGAGAAGCCTCCCTCAAGTCAACCATGCCCCATGCTACAGAGGAAGGCGAAAAACCTCCAGGGCCTCTCCAATCTGCCCTGGAGGAAAATTCCTTCCCGACCCCAAATGGCGATCAGCTAAACCCTGAGCATATGGGCAAGATTCACCAGCCACATACTACAGAAAATTCTTTCCTGGGTAACTCGGATCCCATCCATCTAATATCCCATCTCAGGGGATTTGGCCTATTTACCCTGAATATTTAAAGATCAATTACTTACCAAAATCCCATTATCCCATCATACCATCTCCTCCATAAACTTATCGAGTAGAATCTTAAAACCAGATAGATCTTTTGCCCCCACTGCTTCCCTTGGAAGGCTATTCCAAAACTTCACTCCTCTGATGGTTAAAAACCTTCGTCTGATTTCAAGTCTAGACTTCCTGGTGGCCAGTTTATACCCATTTGTTCTTGTGTCCACATTGGGGCTGAGCTTAAATAATTCCTCTCCCTCTCCTATATTTATCCCTCTGATATATTTAGAGAGAGCAATCATATCTCCCCTCAACCTTCTTTTAGTTAGGCTAAACAAGCCAAGCTCCTTAAGTCTCCTTTCATAAGAAAAGTTTTCCATTCCTTGGATCATCCTAGTAGCCCTTCTCTGTACCTGCTCCAGCTTGAATTCATCCTTTTTAAACATGGGAGACCAGAACTGCACACAGTATTCTAGGTGAGGTCTCACCGGCGCCTTGTATAACGGTACTAAAACCTCCTTATCCCTACTGGAAATGCCTCTACTGATGCATCCCAAAACCGCATTAGCTTTTTTCACAGCCATATCACATTGGCAGCTCATAGTCATCCTATGATCAACCAATACTCCAAGTTCTCTTCTTGACTGCAGTTCTTGATCGATGGTGAAAATATGAAGACAAAATATATAGTCAGTCCAGAGCTTGTAGTAATCTATAGAAAGCAAACAGATAGCTGCAAACTATTGTACAAACTTTGAGAATGGGCAGAATCAAAATGGAGGAATAGAGATTACAACAGAAATCATTCAAAACCACTGCCCCATGTCTCTTGTGATTTAGAGACCTAGTGCTCCCTGGGTGTGAACTTGATCTGTGAGTGCTCTAACCCATGAGGATTAATTAAAGATAAAACAGCTTTCTTATAGTTGTTCAAAAAAGTTGGTTTTAAACTGTTATCAGGTTTTATATCTTGCAACTTTTTTTTAGAATGGGCATTTTGCTGTTAAGAAATACATGGTTAATAATCCAACTGGGTTTTTGCAGTATACATTTTGGCTCCCATTCAGGTTTAATTATAAATTAAAGAAAGTGCATTCTTTGAAATAAGAGGGAGGTCAAGGTGTGCTAATTAATAATTGAGTCAATTTGATTTTACAAAGGTATGTTTCGTAGATCTTTTATTGTTCAAATCAATTCATGTCAGGATACGTTACTTCCCAAGCCTTGACCCTGTCAGCTACTCAAATGAAAATATGCATGTCTACTAATAAGCAAAATAATTTCCGTAGTGGATACAATATGTTCCTCTATATCTTAGATAAACATCTATGCAATTATGTAGATAGTGACTGCCCTTGAAGTTTGTGAAACACACTTGGGAATCCTGAGATATTGTGATAATCAATATTTTAAACATTGTGACTTGGCCAGTCCAATGAATCAGAACAATGATTGTTAAACTTCCTTTTATTCAGAATTAATAGTGGTACTTTACAAGAATTGTAGTGTCAGTACAAAAAAAAAAAAAAAAAAAAGGTCCTTTCCCACCAGTGTGGTCAGAAAGTATTTTCCATCCCAGGGTTGGGGATAATTCTAAGTGGAAAAATATAATATGAGCCTGATTTTGTCAGTGATATGTTACTAGAGCCTCTTAAACTTGCAATAATGCAAGGAACATGAAAGCAAAAGGGATATAAGTGCCTCAACTTACAATGATAATGAATACAACAGTTTGCCGGAGTAGCTGTAAATCAAATGTACTGTAGCCATAAAAAACCCATAAGACATTTGGATGTGATCCTGGACTGCTGTTGCAATATAGAAGCTGTGCATACAAATGAGAAGCCATCCATATTGCATTATGGAAAGGATTCTCTTATTGAAGCAGGAAAGATGATGATAAGAAGTTGTTTTTGGAAAACTACTGAAGCTCAGCTTCATCTTGTTGAAGCCAGTGTAGGGCAATTACATTTGGGACAACATCAATATCAGTTAAATAGAGGAAATGTAATAAGGAAGAAATGTGTGATCATTATGGGTATACATTAAATTCTACAGATTAGAAGACTCAGTGCTTTAACCTCATTTTCAGTTTGGTTTTTTTTCTCTGGAATTATTTATTTCTCTTTATGCTGTAGTGCTTTAACTTTTTTTTTTAATGGCATTGCTAGTGCATATTGTACCTACGTCCAGCACGCTGAGCCTAATGGAATTAAGAAAACAAAGAAAGCCCCCATGACAGACGTTTCAAATAAAAGTACTGTGTATAACACAGGGCTAAAAATGAAGGAAGATAGATACTGCTGGGACCAAATGGACTGCTTGTGGGCCCCATTGTTAATGCATTGAACTAGGCTGCACACCTGGTTTCAATCCTTGGCTCTGTCACAGATTGTGTGTGACCATGGGCAAGTCACTTAATCTTTCTCTGTTTCAGTTCCCCGTTGTAAAGTGAGGAGAATACTCCTTTTCTCTCTTTCTTTAGTCTCTTTTGGTCTATTTAAATTGTAAACTCTGTAGGGTGAGGATTCTCTCTCAAAAAGAAAAGGAGTACTTGTGGCACCTTAGAGACTAACAAATTTATTTGAGCATAAGCTTTCGTGAACTACAGCTCACTTCATCGGATGCATTTGGTGGAAAATACAGAGGGGAGATTGATATACACACACAGAGAACATGAAACAATGGGTTATATCATACATACTGTAAGGAGAGTGACAGGTTTCAGAGTAGCAGCCGTGTTAGTCTGTATTCGCAAAAAGAAAAAGGAGTACTTGTGGCACCTTAGAGACTAACAAATTTATTAGAGCATAAGCTTTCGTGAGCTACAGCTCACATCCGATGAAGTGAGCTGTAGCTCACGAAAGCTTATGCTCTAATAAATTTGTTAGTCTCTAAGGTGCCACAAGTACTCCTTTTTCTTTTTGTAAGGAGAGTGATCACTTAAGATAAGCCATCACCAGCAGCAGCGGGGGGAAAGGAGGAAAACCTTTCATGGCGACAAGCAAGGTAGGCTATTTCCAGCAGTTAACAAGAACATCTGAGGAACAGTGAGGGGTGGGGCGGGGGGGGAGAAATACCATGGGGAAATAGTTTTACTTTGTGTAATGACTCATCCATTCCCAGTCTCTATTCAAGCCTAAGTTAATTGTATCCAGTTTGCAAATTAATTCCAATTCAGCAGTCTCTCGTTGGAGTCTGTTTTTGAAGCTTTTTTGTTGAAGGATAGCCACTCTTAGGTCTGTGATCGAGTGACCAGAGAGATTGAAGTGTTCTCCAACTGGTTTTTGAATGTTATAATTCTTGACGTCTGATTTGTGTCCATTCATTCTTTTACGTAGAGACTGTCCAGTTTGGCCAATGTACATGGCAGAGGGGCATGGCTGGCACATGATGGCATATATCACATTGGTAGATGCGCAGGTGAACGAGCCTCTGATAGTGTGGCTGATGTGATTAGGCCCTATGATGGTATCCCCTGAATAGATATGTGGACAGAGTTGGCAACGGGCTTTGTTGCAAGGATAGGTTCCTGGGTTAGTGGTTCTGTTGTGTGGTTGCTGGTGAGTATTTGCTTCAGATTGGGGGGGCTGTCTGTAAGCAAGGACTGGCCTGTCTCCCAAGATCTGTGAGAGTGATGGGTCGTCCTTCAGGATAGGTTGTAGATCCTTGATGATGCGTTGGAGAGGTTTGTAGTTGGGGGCTGAAGGTGATGGCTAGTGGCGTTCTGTTATTTTCTTTGTTGGGCCTGTCCTGTAGCAGGTGACTTCTGGGTACTCTTCTGGCTCTGTCAATCTGTTTCTTCACTTCAGCAGGTGGGTACTGTAGTTGTAGGAATGCATGATAGAGATGTTGTAGGTGTTTGTCTCTGTCTGAGGGGTTGGAGCAAATGCGGTTATATCGTAGAGCTTGGCTGTAGACAATGGATCTTGTGGTATGATCTGGATCTCTTGTGTGGACTGGTCCAGGCTGAGGTTGATGGTGGGATGGAAATTGTTGAAATCATGGTGGAATTCTTCAAGGGCTTCATTTCCATGGGTCCAGATGATGATGTCATCAATGTAGAGCAAGTAGAGTAGGGGCATTAGGAGACGAGAGCTGAGGAAGCGTTGTTCTAAGTCAGCCATAAAAATGTTGGCATATTGTGGGGCCATGCGGGTACCCATCGCAGTGCCGCTGATTTGAAGGTATACATTGTCCCCAAATGTGAAAAAGTTATGGGTGAGGACAAAGTCCAGCTACCAGGTTAGCTGTGACATTATCAGGGATACTGTTCCTGACGGCTTGTAGAGACTGGGAATGGATGAGTCATTACACAAAGTAAAACTATTTCCCCATGTTATTTCTCCCCCCCACTGTTCCTCAGATATTCTTTTTAACTGCTGGAAATAGCCTACCTTGCTTGTCACCATGAAAGGTTTTCCTCCTTTTCCCCCCCCTGCTGCTGGTGATGGCTTATCTTAAGTGATCACGCTCCTTACAGTGTGTATGATAAAACCCATTGTTTCATGTTCTCTGTGTGTGTATATCAATCTCCCCTCTGTATTTTCCATCAAATGCATCCGATGAAGTGAGCTGAAGCTCACGAAAGCTTATGCTCAAATAAATGTGTTAGTCTCTAAGGTGCCACAAGTACTCCTTTTCTTTTTGCAAATAACACGGCTGCTACTCTGATTCTCTCTCACCTTGTGTTCGTGCAGTGCTTAGCCCAACAGTGCTACAATTTCACTTGGAGCCTTTAGGTGAGTTACAGTAATACAGGTGGTATTAGAACTTCTCAGTACTAAATCCCATCCCCGATGTCACAGTTAAGCTAATACAAATGGATATTCTCACCAGCCCACAAATGATCCGAGTGGGATTACATGCCCAAATAAGATGAGAACAGGGTTCAGTCCTTAAGGACTTAGTTACCAAAATGCAAAACAAATCATGTAATAGATTTAGAGCAGGGCTGCTGGAATATTTTCTGAAATAGTTTGCTGCAAAAATTTTCATGCTTTGTTTTGGCCAGTTGGAACTCTGGGGAATACAGAAAGTAAGTGACGCCTAGTGGGAAAAGCTCATGACTGGGAGCATAGAGAGCTGGTTTCTATTCCTGTCGTTGTCCCAGGCTCTCTGTGTAACCATGGCCAGGCATGTCCCCTCTCTGTGACAGTTTCCCCATTTGTAAGAGGGGGTAATAATACTTCTCAGGTGTGTTGTGAAGCTTCACTGTTTGTTTGCAAAGCACTTTGTGAGTCTTGGATAGGGTTGCCAACTTTCTACTCGCACAAAATCAAACACCTTTGCCCCGTCCACTGTGCCACCCCTCCTCCGAGGTACTGCCCATGCTATGCCCCTTCTCCAAGGCCCTGCCCCTGCTCACTCTATGCCCCTCTCCCTCTATCCCTCGCTCTCCCCACTCACTCTCACACACACACACACCCACGCTCATACTCTCTCCATCTCTCTCTCTCTCTCTCTCTCTTTTTCACCACGGGAGGGGGCCAGGGTGTGGGAGGGAGTGAGCACTCCAGCTGCGGGTGCGGGCTCTGGGGTGGAGAGAAATTAGGAGTTCAGAGAGCAGGAGGGGGCTCCAGGTTGAGGCAGTGGGTTGGGATACGAGAAGGGATGAGGGCTCTGGATGGGGGTATGAGCCCAGGGATGGGGCCAGGAATGAAGGGTTTACAATACAGGAGGGGGGTCCAGACTGGGTAGGTGGAGCTAGGGGTTTGGAGTATGGGAGGGGGTTCTGGGCTAAGGCGGGGGTTAACATAAGAATGGCCATAGTGGGTCAGGCCAAAGGTCCAACGAGCCCAGTATCCTGTCTTACAACAGTGGCCAATACCAGGTGCCCCAGAGGGAGTGAACAGAACAGGTAGTCATCAAGTGATCCATCCCCTCTCACCCATTCCCAGTTTCTGGCAAACACAGGCTAGAGACACCATCCCTACCCATCCTGGCTAATAGCCATTGATGGACCTATCCTCCATGAATTTATCTAGTTCTTTTTGAACCCTGTTATAGTCTTGGCCTTCACAACATCAAAGTTGTTGGGTTGGGGTATGGGAGGAGGTACAGGGGCTAGGTGTGCGGGTTCCAGGGTGGGGCCAGAAATGAGGGGTTCAGGGTGTGGGAGGGGGCTCTGGGCTGGGGCAGGAGGTTGGGGTACTGGGTGGGGGGTGAGAGTTCAGATGGGGGGTGCAGACTCTGGGGCTGAATGGTTTGGGGTGTAGGAGACTGTTCCGGGCTGGGCCTGAGGGGTTTGGAGCGTGGCAGGGGGAATCAGGATTGGGGCAGGGGATTAGGGCATGGGGGGTTAGGGCTCTAGCTGGGGGTGCAGGCTCTGACGTGGGGCTGGGGATGAGGGATTTGGGGTGCATACGGGTGCTCTGGGCTGGGATTGAGGGGTTTGGAGGGTGAGAGGGGGCCTTGGGGTGCAGGCTCTGGGCAGCGCTTACTATGCAGAGGTGTGGCCCGGTGACTCTGCACACTGCTCCCTCTGGAGGCGCCACCTCCACAGCTCCCCTTGGCCGCGGTTCCTGGCCAATGGGAGCTGCAGTGGCAGTGCTTGGGGTGGGGGCAGTGTGCAAAGCCCTATGGCAGCCCCTACGCATAGGAGCTAGAGGAGGGATGTACCCGGGAGCCGTGTGGCGCGGAGGCTAGCAGGGAGCCTGCCAGCCCCGCTGCATGGAGCCACCAACTGGACAGTCAACGGCCCCAGTCAGTAGTGCTGACCGGAGCCACCAGGATGCCTTTTCGACCAGGTGATCTGGTCGAAAACCAGACACCTGGTCACCCTACTCTTCGAAGGTGCGGGTGCTATACTTGCATACAATATTATAAAGCAATAATATAACTGGCTTGATATCAGCTAACTTCTCTCACAAAAGCCTGTTAAGAGTCCAATAAATGTGTTTTTTGGTTTTCCTAGTCATGAAAAATTTTCTGTTAAGGAAAGAGAGAGGTTTAGCAGCTGGGCAAAGGAAGTAAAGTTTAAATGCAGGTGTCAAAATCTTGCCCTGGATGTGTTATAAATTATTTAAACATTGATAAATCATTCTAGTGGAGCAGACAGTCAGCATTGGTATGCAGTACACATTTCATGCATTCTTTCTTTGCCAACACAAGTGACTCTGGCACAGAGACTATTTAAATAAACATTGTAACTGTTTCCTATTGAAGAGAGTAATGTATAAAATCCAAATTGTTGTGCATCCCTGCTGCTTAACTGATCTTTTCCTGGGCAGGGCTGGTAACTGTGGTCAATATTTTAGATATTCACCCTAGAGGGCTACCAAGAGTAGTGAAAATTTGAGGGAGAAACATGAGGGGCGAAGAGAGATGGGTGGGTAAGGAAAATTGTCACATCATGTCACAGTTTCAGCAAACATTTATCTAGAATGCCACTGTTTCTGTGCTAACGGTGCTGACTACAGTATCCAGATTCTGCTGGCACACTGTGTATGGAAGAGCAGATGCTGTGCATTTGCTAAAGCAGATGTGGAGGGTGAAAATAAAAATGAAAGGCAAGCCATACCCCTTGGCAGAAAAAAAAAATTTAGAGCCCTTGTATATGATTTTTGCATAATTTCTGCCTATTCTTTTGTTGTTGCTTTTAATCTGGTGAGAAAATATATTGGAGGCAATGAGTCTGATTCTCTTCTCGTGTACACAGGGGTAAATCAGTTGTTAGTGCCTGCTCAGAATCAGACTCAAAGGGAAAGAAATAACCAGGAAACATGGTAGATTTGATCTTTCAGTTGGTCAAGATTTGGAACTTCCACTGGAATCAATGGGAGATGTGTTCATGGAATGGTTACAGAATCACAGACTGCTTTTGTCCTGGTATTTCCATGGGTTACTTCATCTCAGCTCTGATAATCCCTGCATTTTCCCCCCTCCACTTTAAAAGGCAGTTTTTTTTCTGCAAACTGATATTTCTTTAAGGAAATGGTGAAAAGTCCTTTAGGAAAACTTGACAAAAAGTTGGACAGAACAGACACATTACCTGCTAAGATCTGAGTTCACCTTTTCTTGATTGTTCCTGCCACAGGAGAACATCTTAAGACTTCAATGTTGCAATCACATCCAAGCTTGCACATCCTTAGGCCTATGCGTAGCCCCCGAGATCCATATGGGCCCGATTGCAGGTTCAGGACCAAAAGCAGTCTTTGAGCAGACCGTTTTCTGCCAGGGAAAGTGGTGATCTGTTTTGTTTATTTGTTTGTTTTTATTTGGTGATTAATGTGAAAACTAAAAATATCCGAAACTATAACCAAAAGGACTGCAAAATGTATATGAACAAATGGCAGCAGAATTCACAAAGAATAGCCTTGACAGGGAGAGAAAAAAGGAAAGCCAGGCACCACTTTTTCTTTTAATTTCTAACATTATTATTATTTTATTATTAGTTATTATTATTTGCATTATGGTAATACTCGGAGGCTCCAGCCCCATTGTGTCAGGCTCTGTACATGCCTATTTTAACAACAGTACTTGCCTTGAAGAGCGTATGATTTAAATAGACAAGTGATGGAAGGAGAAATAGAGGCACAGAGATGTGAAGTGACACTCCCAAGGTTACATAGCAGGTCAGTGGCCGAGCTGGGAATAGAATCATAGTGTCCTGACTCCCAGTCCAGTACCCTATCCGTTAGGTTATGTCATTTATTTGTGGTTGGGCTGTTGCTTTAGATAAACATATGAATGTGAAGAGCTGCTGTGGGGTTTCTCTATGGGGTCAGTCCCATGAAATGCAGAGTAAACATTAACTCTTTTGAACGGAGTGCTTGTTACTCCAAAGGATTAGGCCCTATTGTGTATCTCTAAGGCACAAAACAGAGTAGCACTGATTGCACTAGTCTGTTATTGGTGAGCACGCCACTGTGCTGAGATTTGTCATTTCATACCTCATTTGCCACTTCCAGTGGTGATTTCCAAACTCCCATAACCTATCCTGTACCACTCCATCCTTAATACAAACAACTGACTTCACAGTTTCTGGGTGCTTTGTTTGGGGACAGCTTTCTTGGAACATGAATGCAGGAAGCAATTGTGGTGACTGTTGGTGAGGAAGTCAATTTGGGTAACTTAGAACCGGTGTGTAGTCCTGCTGAGCCCACATGTGTATATATTTCGAAGATCAGAGCCTAAGACATGAACTAAACCTTTACCCAATGCTTGAGACTGTATGTAACCATTTCTGAGATTCAAACAAGTATGTTAATTTTTTAAACTATATTTATCAAATAACTATATACATCTCTCTATAGATATTTTAAAAGCTAACCTGATATTTGAATCTCAGAAATGCCTTTCAGAATACACACACCTGCACACACACTTTTACTTTCATTCATGTCTGCGTTTCTTGGTTCCAACCAGTAGCTAAAGGGGAAGCACCAAAAAAATCACAGGAGAGACCATTCATGTGATATTTTAGCTCTAACCACAACTGGAAAGTATCCAAAAACTTGTGCCCATGTGATTTTCCTTCTAGTTCTGTGGATTTGAGCATTTCAGATAATCATTCAAACTCTCCCAGAGTTCTGTAGTGCAATTTGCTTACCTTCATTCCCCTCATTTGATGGAATCCTTAAGGCGGTCAGTAAATGTTGCTGATTCATACATAAAGCTGTTGAATCCAGTTATTGTCAGTTACAGGTGGTATTCATTTGGGTGATGTGTAGGATGGAAGTCATGCCTGCCTATGCACACACATACACAGTAGCCATTCTGTTAGAAAGCTGATCGGAGCTCTCTCTAGATGCCTGAATCAATGCTTCAGCTTGAGTGGCACTGAAGGCCTAAGGACGATGCGAGTTACAAGCCCTTAGCACTTCTCTGGATCAGGTCCTTAGTGCACGATTTAATGCATTGACAAAATGGTTTGAGCCACATCTCAAGGGCAACATTTGAACGATATTTCTATGCTTTGCAGAGAATGGACCTAGTCCTGATATTCTCTCTCACTTTGTATTCTATCCACTTGATGTCAGCCAGAGTAAGGACTGTATATAAACTAGGGTGACCAGATGTCCCGATTTTATAGGGACAGTCCTGATATTTGGGGCTTTGTGTTATAGGTGCCTATTCTCCCCCTCCCCGTCCTGATTTTTCATACTTGCTGTCTGGTCACCCTAGTGAAAACTGTGGACCAGTTTATATTTATTTGCAGAAGGCATTTACCCTTCAAGCTCTAAGCACAAATACAGGCATTTAAAGCAACCAGCAAATTATAAGGAATAAATAATAAACCAGCCCCAGCATCAGCGCCATATCTTCCCTACAACTTTAGCCTCTCAGGCAAGTGTTCAAGTGATCAATGAGGTTTCCATTTTGTCTTGCAGGCTAAGAGATTTGGGTTCTGCAAAGACTTTCATAGTCTTGTTTATCTCAACACCTATCCTCTTCCTCCTACCCATCTCTTGTGTACATTCAATCGCAACATCATTTTTAAAAGCTTGCTTTGGTTAGCTACTTAAGCATCTCAGTATTTCACATGGAGAAGATATTTGAGACTCTGATTCTTCCTTAGTCTGATTACAAAGTTGTTTTGAAGGCAGAAGGGCCTGCTATCTATCCAGAAACCCACCCAACCTCAGCCATTATTTTTCCAGCACATGTAGCTAACTAAAACAAGCATTTAAAAATGATGTTGCAACTGAATGTACAATTCATTGATTAGTATGTCAAAAAGTAATTGCTGGAACGTGTACTAGTTGTATCAGGTAATGTGAGCCTAATTTGATTTAATCATTAAGCATTCCTTTTTCAGAAATGCTAGTTTCTGAATCTCTAACTTCTCACATTTGGAAAATGCCAACAGACAAAAGCTTGCTCTTTAGAGCAGGGCATGTGAAAATATCAGACATTATGTGCAGGTGATAAATCTGTTGGGTTCTTTAACAGATTTATTTATTTTTGTCTGGTAATATTTGTGTCAAGAAGAGGCATCTAATATAGCTGGCAATGATGTTACATATAGTCAGAGTAGAAATAATCAGGAATTCCTAATTGGCAATAAGTATATTTATGTACCACGTTACATAGTTCAGATATTGTTCTCTTCATTATAATAGCATATTGAAATATTACAGTGTTTTCCCAAAGGCTGAGTATGATTTATTGGTATGTTTGCTCTGTTCATACACACAGCTCCTATTGTGATTAATGTGAGGTATGCACATACGTTAATCTTTAAGAAACTAGCTAATTCCCAGGTGGATGAGATCCTGTAACTGGCTAATTTCAAAGAGCTAGATCCTGCCACTCTTACCCATGTTGAGCAATACCTTACTCTGCCAGCATTCCTACTGATTTCCTCCCACTGTGCACAGAGAAAAGGAAGCACTCTTAGATTGCAGATGTTACCTGCATATTCAGGAGTAGCCCAGGGTTTAGTAACGCACCTGAATTGTGCACCAGTGTGACAAACTCCCAAAAGCACCAATAGGATCTTCTCCAAGCTTTCCCAGTTTATCAACATTAGCCCCATCTTGTCTGGATTGGACCACCATCAGCAAGTTTTCACCCAAGCCCCAAACTCCTATAAACCCTGTGATACATTTTCCAGCACAAAAGCCAGGTCAAATGTTACAGACCTAGATCTGGGTGTCAGCATATTGAATATTTCACAGTCCATCTCTTCCCCTATGAGCCCTACCAGTGGCCTCTTACACACTGAGCAAGAGAGATGATGAAATAGACCCCCCATGGCATGTGAGAACCTTTGGGGAAGAAGAGCAATAGTCCACAGTTACCCCCTGGGTCTTCTCAGAAAGCTCAGAATGGAATCACTTAAGAGAAATGCTATCTGCCCCTTCCAGGTATGCCCAGGAACACAGTCAGATAATCATTGTCTGAGGTACCAAAAGCTGATGACGGATCTAAAAGAATCAGCATTGACAAACTGAACAGTTCATGAACGTTCTATAGGGTGGATATTTATTCATTCCAGCTATTCATAGTGAATAATGCATTTGCATCTGGGCATCGTATCTGGGTGATCCCATGCTCTAGTACTAATTAGATACAATACTTGAATCTCCTCACAGCTGTGTGTGACAGAAATGGGTTAGTACCTGGCGATTTTCTTCTGCTGTCTTCCATACAAATGGCTGGCCATATATATATTTCATAATGTATGTTACAGTGTTGCTGTATTCTCTGACCCTTTGGCATCCTCCTTTATCCCTGAGGGCCTGATCATTGTCCTCCTAGCCCAAGAATCAAAACTGGTATGAACTTCCCATCAGATTTCCTTTAATATTTGGATACCTCATTCGTATGACATGCTGGAGGGGGGCCATCCAAATAACACTCAACAAACCAAAGGGATCCACATGTCACACTGCACAATGCTGCTGCAACAGAAAACCTCTAAGCCTTACACTTAAATTTGATCAATTATAACATCATCGCAAGCTGGTGATCTTCCTTGGTTAATAAGGTCACAATCCTCTGGCCTGGAACAAAGGTGACTGTATACCACCTTTACACTCCCCCCAGTCTTGGGGTAGAGCTCACTCTGAGGGCTGATCTAACTAATACTTGGTGCCTTTGGTCCCAAAATTGTGTTTTGGCAGCCAGGGGCTGTGAAGATGTAGGGATGACCTAACCGACCCTTCTTTCATTGGCTTCTCCACCAACATCATGGGCTAGGTGGTGGGATGGAGCTGAAGTGAGGATCTGGCCCTAAATGTGGGTTGCGACTGTCCAAGCCTGCAGTCAGCCCATTATGTCTATTCAAGGCCCTAAGTGGAGAGTGAATTCTCCCTTGACACAACTGCATATTTCTCATTACTATCATATGAATGTGGGCTTCTTAAGGATATTGAACCCTAGTAATTAAATACAGTCGTTCTTCTTTTCAGTGTTCTGTCAATACCCTTGAATTGATATGTACTTTTTAATTATGCACGAAAATATCATTCTCTATTCCAGGTTTCTAATGGAGATCTCAGTCATGTAAACCCACTCCACCAGGCTCTAGGGTTACAATACCTTAACACCTGTTCATAACCCCCAGGTTGGGAACCTTTGGTCTAAGATATTGCCTGGTTCTCTAACTTTTCCAGTCTGTGGACTACTTCATATAGGAGAGATCCCCTTACAGACGGCCTTCCGTCCAAGCACTCAAATTCCCTACTGTCTTAGACTCAAAATGGACCACAAGGACTCTTTGGACAACAGGTGGTCCACATACCATAGTATGAAAGATGTTGGTCTAGGAGACTCCAGTACAGGCTGGTGATGTTTACATCTAATTGAGCACTATGAACCAACATTCTGAAATTGTTCTTACACAACAGGTTCCAGGAAGAATGTGACCAATACAGTTAGTCATCATAACTGGGCCTATCCTGCTCTTATTGAAGGTGATGGCAAAACTCCCACTGACTTCAGGGAGAGCAGGATAGGACTAAGTATTGGCCTAAGCCTTTTGTTTATACCAAGTTTATGTCTGTTACATAATGTGTCAAAACACTGTCTGTCAAAAGATCATATTACTTGGATTATCAACATATGAATGGCAAAAATAGTATCTTGAAACACTGGCAAACTGATCTGAGACAAATAATAAAAGAATGGATTAAATGATTAATCTGATTAAGTTCAACAAATCTGATGAGGTTCAACAAGGACAAGTGCAGAGTCCTGCACTTAGGATGGAAGAATCCCATGCACTGCTACAGACTAGGGACCGAATAGCTAGGCAGCAGTCTGCAGAAAAGGACCTATAGGTTACAGTGGATGAGAAGCTGGATATGAGTCAACAGTATGCCCTTGTTGCCAAGAAGGCCAATGGCATTTTGGGATGTATAAGAGGGGCATTGCCAGCAGATTGAGGGATGTGATCATTCCCCTCTATTCAACATTGGTGAGTCCTCATTTGGAGTACTGTGTCTAGTTTTGGCCCCACACTACAAGAAGGATGTGGAAAAATTGAAAAACGTCCAGTGGAGGGCAACAAAAATGATTAGGGGACTGGAACACATGACTTATGAGGAGAGTCTGAGGGAACTGGGATTGTTTAGTCTGCAGAAGAGAAGAATGAGGGGGGATTTGATAGCTGCTTTCAACTACCTGAAAGGGGGTTCCAAGGAAGATGGATCTAGACTGTTCTCAGTGGTAGCGGATGACAGAATGAGGAGTAATGGTCTCAAGTTGCAATGGGGGAGGTTTAGGTTGGATATTAGGAAAAACTTTTTCACTAGGAGGGTGGTGAAACACTGGAAAGCATTATCTAGGGAGCTGGTGGAATCTCCTTTCTTAGAAATTTTTAAGGTCAGGCTTGACAAAGCCCTGGCTGGGATGATTTAGTTGGGGAATGGTCCTGCTTTGAGCAGGGGGTTGGACTAGATGACTTCCTGAGGTCCCTTCCAACCCTGATTTTCTATGATTCTATGATTCTATAGGGTGACCAGATGTCCTGATTTTATAGGGACAGTCCCAATATTTGGGGCTTTGTCTTATATAGGTGCCTATTACTCCCCACCCCCATGCTGATTTTTCACACTTGCTGTCTGGTCACTCTACCAGGCTCATACTTGCTAATAAGTGTAATCCCATTAAATGAATCGGTTATTGACTATTAATATTATATTTGTATTTCGGTAGCGCCTAGGAGCTCCAGTAATGGCCCAGGACCCCATTGTGCTAGGTGTTGTACATACGCAGAAGAACAAGATGGTTCCTACTCCAAAAAGTTTTCAATGTAAATTCTATTGGATGCTACGTAAGAGGGGGCAGGGTTAACATAACGACCTTGCAGCATATGCCTCTTAATTAATAATGCACTAAAAAGAGGACTGGCTGTGGTGATCAAGAGCTCTAATTTGGGCTATGTTGCATCTGAACAGAATGCTTTCAAGCCTCAAGCCTATTTCTGTTTAGTACAATATTTTCACCAAAGGCTTATCCATCCCTTTGAAGCCATTTGATATTATTTACTGCTTGAAATAGCATTAGTCTCCTGGGCCTCCTTACTTTCACGCTAGAGCTAGCTGGCAAGGATGGATACCTGTCTTGACTTAACACACGCAACAAAAGACAAAATGGGAACTTTGCCATTTGTCAGTCACAGAAACTATTTAACACACAGCCACTTTCACATACAATAAAAAAGATTCTCATCTTCCCAACCATGTAAAAGAAAGTCTGATTAGACAATTCTGAAACTTCATCTTATGTCATTGGCTTTTCTGAGACTGCCCAGAATGAAAGCCTGGTGTTGTTTCAGCACTAAAAATGCATATGTTCTGAGGGACAGAGTCCACATATAAAAGGTGCCAGAATCTGATTGTGGTTCCTCTGGTGTAAATCCAGGGTAACGCCAGTTAAATCAGTAGAGCAGCTCTAAGCTTGCACTGGTATAATTGAGGTCGTAATATCACCCATTAATTCCATACGTGCTACAAATATTGATGTTTTTAATCTGTCTCTAAGTGTGCCCTGAAAAAAAAAATAGAAATGTGAAGGGTTGTTTTATCCTAAAGCTGTGATTTAATATTCCTAATGATACATGACTGAGTAGTTTCCTAGTTTGTAAAGAAGTCTTGGACTACTGCTCCCCTCTATGGAGCTTTTAGCTGATCCCAGCAAATTAAGGGAAAGAAAGGTTTGAAGCAGCAATATTATCCACTTCATAATCCTCCACAAATAGCACAATTCACAGGACCACATTTTCAGCCTGGCCTTACCAGTTTTTCCTGGTTTTGTCCCTCACAATAATTGTGAATGCAGTTTGGATCTGTCAGACAATGAAGTACATGATTGTGACTGCAAGTCAGGGAGGAGAAAATTTAAATGTCATAAATGGCATCTGCGCTTGTGTACGTTATCTGAGGCCACTCTCTGATTCCATTTGAATTAAAACTAGGAGACCGACCAAAAGTTGCATGTGGTTTTTATGTTCAGAGAGCTGCACAAGTATGCCTGAAGATAAATTTTGTCAAAATTAAGAGATGCAGTTCATGTAGAGTAGGATTTTCAAAAGAGCCTAACTGATTTAGCAGCATAAATCCCTAAATCACTTAGGCATTGAAAATGCCACCCACAATGTACAAAAAGCAGCATCCTGTTCACTTTACTCACAGGAGATGACTCATTTATTTCAATGTGTCAGCTTGAAAGGCAAGCAGGATTTGCTCTAAAGTCTTTCTAGGTTTAGTCCAACTCCCACTGGAGTTCAAAAGAAGTCTTTCCACTGAATTTCCTTAGAGCTCAATGGGCCTCTGATGGCAAATTAAAGCGACCATTAGACATATATCAGATAAAGCCTATTTACCATAACCATAGAGAGATGAGAGCAAAATACTTAAATTTCATGGGTTATGTCTGATACCAGCAAGCAAAGGAGTGAAAATACAAAATACCAAACTTTGAGGACTCTGGTGAATTGATTATGGAACAGAGGGTAAAAACTTGTCCCAGCTGCAGCAGCACTCAGATTCCTAGATGATATATGCAGTGGATCTGGGTTCTGTGCCAGCTCCCTCTCTAACACCATACAGGGAATTGAGTGTAGGGGAGGGCATGGCTAGTGGATCCACAACTACACAGATCCATTGGCTAACAGATCCCATGGAGTGGGGGAAGCACAGGGATAGCAACTACTCCTGCAACCCAGAGGCCTCTGTAGAAAGGGTGGAGCCATTTCTCTGGTCTACAGCAGAAGGATATAGGAATCTGTCTACAAGTTGGGGAGGGACAGCTCAGTGGTTTGAGCATTGGCCTGCTAAACTGAGGGTTGTGAGTTCAATCCTTGAGGGGGCCAGTTAGAGATCTGGGGGTAAAAATTGGGAACTGGTCCTGCTTTGAGCAGGGAGTTAGACTGGATGACCTCCTGAGGTCCCTTCTAACCCTGATATTCTTTTACCTAAAGAGAACTCCTGTGCAAAGCCCATTTTCCTATACTGGGCACTGTGTAGGAAGGGTTGGTATAAAAAAACAAGTGACAGCTCAACTTTGGGACACGGCATTAGATAGAGTGTTCTGTGATGTTGGGATTTGATCTACGTAGTTTCTTGTGTGCTAGGTTTTATATTCCTGGCCAGCAGTGGTAGCATTTTTCATGTTTCTCAAGCAACAATGCCCCTTGTGTCTCAGGCACAGTGAGGAATCACCACGGGTGGAGGCACCAGGCATTGCAAAAAAGAACTCGGAATCCAATCCACGTGAGGAGAGGGGAGAAGCCACTCCAAGTAGCATACGTTAGGGAGGTGGCTTGAGCCCCACCTCAGGGGTGGGGTTCCATGTTCTTAATGTAAAGAGAACCAGGTGGGACCAAACAATTCCAGACCATCCTAGAGGCTTAAAATTCCATCTCTCCTGCAGGGAGTTTCCTGCCTGGCAACATTAATTCCACCACATAACAACGAGTTTTGGTAAATAAAATAACTCCTTTTCTGCAGGACAAGTGAGATTTTTGTTTGTTTGTTTTCAGCTTAAAGATTGTATACTGAGGAGATTCTATTAAATTAAAGCCAATAAGAAAATGTGAGCATACAAATAAATAAGAGATCTAAATATAACTCCCAGAACATGATTTTTAGCTGCAAGGTGAGTCTATTGACTCCTGCAGAGAAAGAATGTTACTTAGCAATGCCTCTGGCAGAGACAGAGAGTGAGGAAAGCATCATACCACTGGGAAAAGAGGGTTGGGGGAAGATTTAGCTTCATCAAGCAAAGAGTGAAATCCTCAGAAATTTACTATAGCCATGAACAACGTGAATGAGGGAAGTGCAGGTGTTCACGCCAAGGGGCACAATATGCCCGAGCTCTTAAGCTGCGATGATAAACCTGTATTCTCAAGTAGCACAGCAGTTGTTGGGGTGGTTTAGTTAGTTTTAGACGTGTTTATGAAAGTGTCAGGGCTCCAAAGAATTCGATTGGTATGAACCTGTCTGAGACAAAGGTGTATTGAACAGAAGAGAGAGAGCCATGGGAGGAAGAATAACATTTGAAGGTTGGTGCGGGGGGTGGGGGGGAAGGAGAATAAATGGCAAAACAGCGAAGTTTATAAAAACCGAGAGAATGGCAGTTATTTCCATAAAGAAAACATATTCCTGTGGTAAAACAGGGACAAGTTATGACTCAAATGAGGAAAAGGAGGATACTTAATCTACTGCTCCAAAGACTGTGACAGATGGACCCATAAGCTCAAATTCAGGTGTGTCCCCATGCTATTTTCAAGAGCCCCATCTCATGCACTGCCTCTTTTTTCATCCAAGATGCCCATCCTAATGCGTGCCACACAATTCCAAGTCTTTGGTGGCTCAGAACCTGCCATCTCTCCCTAGCAGTGTTTCTGCTCACTTTCCACTCTGTTGATGTTGGCAAAACATGAAAACCCTGGGCAGACATTTAGCTGCCTCGCTTTACATGTGCTAATGATCTTAAGCTGAGGCAGGAAGTCAGACTAGAGGGTAATTGTGATGTCTTCTGGTCTGCAAATCTATGATATGTTGCTGCAAAGACTGGCTGCTCTAGGAACCCCCATATGAACCAGATGAGCAGATAATCATAGGAACCTCTGCAGAATTTCATTCCCATTTTTAGTGAACATTTTGTCTTCACTGCCTTTTTTGGACCAGGTCTGCTTGCCTAGTAAAGAAGTTAAGGATCAGCTCACAAGTCATTCACAAATAGAGAAATGCACCCCGGATAGCTGGCCAGTACACCACTTTAGGCCTTTAAACTAGAATCTTCAGTGGGTCATAAGTGGTGCATATGCTTTTGGGCTGGCCCTTAGTACAGGGTGGATTCACCCAGCCAGACAAGAAGTTTGTATTACTCAGTCATTTATTGCAAATAAATTCAACCAGCTCTGACCAATACAAAGCCTGATTTGATGCCTCTGTTGATGTCCGCATTGATTTAGTCCAGCTGAGGATTTGGTCCAACATTCACATCTTGGTAGTGATGTCTTTTGAATAGACCACTGAACTGGAACTCAGGAGACCTGGTTCTATTCCTGGCTCTGCCACTGGGAAGCTTGGGCAAGTCACTTCACCTCTCTGTGGCTCAGTTTCCCTATCAGTAAAATGGGGGTAATGATGCTTGCTTCCTTTGTAAAGTGCTTTGAGATCTATTCATGAAAAGTGTTGTCTAAGAGCTAGGTATCATTATTATTAAAATCAATATAAAATATTCTACACACACTTGAATACAAGTACTTATTTCTTTGACATATCTAAGTTCAGATGAATCCAACTGAGCTAGTAAATTTGCCATTAAATGCACTGTTGCCGATCTTCCGAATCATTTTTAAATCACCAGCGTAAATCTCTTCTTGCTCCTATGCAAACCCATTGACTGTAATAGAGATATGTGAGGGATATATCATGGGCAGAATTTGTCCCAGGGCTATTATTCTGCAGCTAAGAAAAGACAAGAAAGTATGATGCGTTCCTCTAAAATCTGTCTTTTTAGGGGTTGTATGAGGGTCATGCATAAATTGTTTATCACTGAGAGACTCTGTAGGTGTTCTCTTCTCCCATCTCCCCTTACAACAGCTGATATACAGATAGTACTGGGAATGTAAAATTGCTACATAACCTAAATCTGCTGAAGCTGAAGGCTTCAAATTTTTGAAAGAAAGTCATAGTGATATACCCAATGCCTGATGATTAAGGCAAACATAATATAAAATGAGAATCTCAAATCTCAGCAAGGGAAAATTGAAAAAGAGGGGAAAAGGCAGTATTTATCCTAGATAATAAGCCATTTAGGGTGAAACAGAGCTCTAAGAATCATTCTTCAGAGAGCCTGTTACACACAGTATGCAAATGTCCATACAAATAACTGATACACAGATTATGGGCAAATATCCACACTAAAAATTTAATTCAGCATTTCAGCTTCCTCCCTTATGGTAAACAAAATGCTGATGTGAATTAGAACATAAATCAAGAGCAAGCATATGATCGAGAGATGCACAGACATGGTGTTTATCCAATAATACACTTGAAACCTAATGTTACTACTGAACTTTTTACAAATTGCTGTTGGTAAAAATAAAAATGCCAAAGTTTGTCTTCATTGGTTTCATACATTAGGTGAAAGACATTGGAATTTGTCTCATATTTTTGCTAATAAGGAAGTTCTTACAAGGTGAACTGCTTCATGCTTATTAATTTTAAAATCTCCACATCCCAGCCAAGAGTGGGATGCGAAGGTTGAAAGGGAGATTCCTCTCTGTGTTGCACACCATAATGTGTGGGCTGGATTCTAAGCTTTGCCATCAGCAGCATTCTTTGGGAAGAAACTCAGTTAGGGACCACAAGAAAAAAGGCTTTTACTAATAATTTTAAAATCTGTAGTTCATTTGTATTTTAAAAATGACCACCTAATCGGGTTTCGTTTTTTCTGTATTTTTCTGTTGGTTGTTCTGTTTGTTATCTTTCAAACATAGGTCTCAAAATGAAGAATTGCCAGTAAGGTAGATTTTGAATCTGCCACTACACCCCCAGTGAATTGTGATCACTTGTAATCTTGAAATCAAGACTGGCTGTGTTTCTAACATGTCCTTCCCTTCAACACATTGGTTCTATGCAGGAATAATTGGGTGAAATTCTATGCCCTGCATTATTATTTTAAAGCATCATAATGGTCTGTCTAGCTCTCTTGGGAAATTATGTGTTTTCAATTACCACAGGCTGAGTGTCTCATGCTTTTTAAGGTCTTTATTCTGGCAACACCACTGTGAGATAGGGCAGGGCTGTTATCCTCCATTTACAGAGACTAAGGCTGCAAATGAGTGTGAAATCAGTGGATATTACTTGGCATGGCTAAGCCATGCTTTTGCTGCCGCTTACTGCAATTACACGACCTAATTATACTCACACTTGCTTGATGAGGGCGAGTGTGAGTATGTGTACATGAGCAGGAGAACCAAGCCCCTAGCTCATACTGCAGATTATCCTTAGTGACTTACCAAAGGGACACAGAAAGTAGTAGAGCAGGTTCAATTTTCTATCTTTCCCTTCCTCTCTGTCACTTCTCCCTTAATATCCATGCATATATGGTCACTGCAGCCCAGCCTCCAGCTAGACTACCAACATGTGAATGGGGAATTAAGAGCTTCCACCTATGGAGTTTATCCCAGTGGATGATCTCATTCATTAGGCTGGCATGATGTTCATGCATTGTTGTGACTCCGTGAGTCTTCTGTCATGGGGCGTGGTGGTATTTTTAAATCATTATGGTGCAATCCCAAATCATCATGCCCTGTCAGAATGTAACTGTGGTAGGATGCTGCATCTCTGCCTTCTCTTCATTAAAGCTGATGGAGTAGCTTTTGATTAATAAGAGATTTGGTGATTTTGCTAGTCAACTGACTCACTGAATAAATTTGAATATTAGTGATATTTCAACATTTTCTCTGAATATTTTTTCACATAGTTAGTGAGCTCTAATATCTGTGCTCTGTTGAGGCATATGAAGGTCAGTCTTATCTTGGAAAATTTGACACGTGTAACCCACACTAGAAGTGGCCTGTCCGCTAGAGAGGTTGATGAGTTGGCTGTATATGTTAATGAGGGGTCTAATACAAAGTCCACTGAAGTCAATGAGAGTCTTTTCTTTTGCTTCAATGGGCTTTGAATCAGGTCCTAGAAGATTAGGCCAGCCTATGATGGAACTTTTAGGAGGACTGTGGTCTTAGTCTTATAGTAGAGGCTCTTGCTCTTAATTCTGTAGGTCCTAAGTTCAAACATCAGTCTCATTTTAGGCAAGGCTGGCCTATGCCAATTGTATGCAGAACTCAGGATGTTATGCTTCAAAAATACAGCCCTCTACCATTAGCTGGCAATAATACTAGGGCTTATATCTTCTTTATATGCCAACTATTCGAAGGAAACCATCACAAACAGTATGAAGCCATTATCGTTGCACACAATGATACACACACACACACACACACGCTCCATGTATTATAACAATTCTGTTATCTGTTATCACATTAGCTCTTCCGGGCATCTGATCTTTTCACTCAGTATCCAGTGCCAACATTTGCAGTGTTACTGGTGATTGGTTTGCAAGAAGCTCAAACTGTCTCTTTCACTTTTATGATTTTAAATTGTTCATGTGAATGTTTAATGAGCTCATTATAACTCTGAATAGTTTCCTTTGTTACCAGTAACTGACAAACCTGCAGAAAATACACTAAAACTATTAGAGCTGTTTCTAGGATTGTGTTTTGTTCATTGTTGTGTCCCGCTATATGCTGTTGCCTTCGCTAATGAAGTTTTCCTTTAACTAACACAATTAGAGCTGGGCAAACAATTCAAAAATATTTTTCATGAATATGCAAATCTAAATTAATTTGCTTCAAGTACACCTGGACTTTTTTTGCGGTCTTCTTTCTGTGAAAATGTCTGTGATCCAATTTTAGTAGCTTCAATGACCAGTGGGGACTGTATGTTGAGCTTGTGTGCTGGAATGCTCATGGGAAGGAAATCTGAAATTCCATAAGCATTCACACCAGTTACTCATCCAGTCAGGAACCAGGGTTGATAACTTTTTGACTAATTACAGCGAGGCACACCCTGAATTTCAGATTTCAGTGTTTAAACGGTAAGACAGAAAAAAACTAAAATTGTGAGAAATTTCATCAAATAATCTCAGCTAAAGGGAAAATAAACAGTCATCTATGTCTGTAGCCATTTTCTGAAGAGGAAAAATAAATTTATATTATAAATTATTTCAGTTCTAATTACGCTTATTGACATGTAAAGGGACCGTGGCGTCTCAGGGGGGTTGGCAATAGGCTATAGAGCCTTCCATGTCTTAAGTTGCTACTAGTGCAACTTAAGTCCAAAGGCTGTGACTTTGGTTGGAGAGTCCAAAGGTTATGAGGCAACCTGAAGGGTGCTTGGTGGCCTATGAGAAATGAATCTGGTGATCTCGATCTAATTCCTTGTGACTGACGATCCATCATAGAAATCACAACCCTGATTGGAATTCTTGTTAGTACTATAGGTGCAAAGGGGTAGACAAGGACTAATGGAGGGTACATAGAGACCACAGAGATTTTCAGAGGCACAAATTGCAGTTTCGTGTCTAGTTTCCTTTGCCTTTCAGTAGAAGTTAAGTGCCTAATTGCTAACCGTACCTTTGAAAATCTCCTGCAAATAATGTTCTCTCTCCTAGAGATGGTGCCGGGGTCTGGACTGAGGCACATCATTTAGGTAAGGTCCCTTTGGTGTAAACTATTCTGTGGCTAAATCAGTAAATTCATACACAGTAAATAAAAGGATGAAATTTGTTTCTAGCGCATCGATCCACTACATTTCACAAGCACAGTTTAAAACAAAATACATACACACACCCCAATTCACAATTGACAACTGTCATTAGCCTGTTTTTGAAATCTGAGTTTGGGGAGAAAAGCTTTCAAAAAGGGAAACGTAAATAAAGTCATCATCACCCTAAATACATGAAGCAGGGATCTCAGGGCTTTTGGGCATTAACGCTTAAACCTGTCTGACATTATAAATCAAATGTGTAAAAGCAGATTATGCATTTTATATAGAAATCTCCTGCAAGGTCTTTTTAAGCTATAAACAGACATTTTATATTTTCAGTCTGAAACAAAAAAGTTTCATTCCTCAAGTTAACAATCATCCAATAGGTATGGCATCAGAAAAATATCTTATTTTTCATGGCAATGTAGCTGAAAAGAAACATGAGAGTCACACTGGGGCAAGGCTTGAGAGAGTTTGATTTCAAGGTCAACAAGGTAAACAGCTGCTGAAATCCTCTTATTGCACAGAAATTATTAAAATGAAATAACCTTGAGAGCATTAAAAGGACATTCCTCTGTTTAATATTCTGGTATTGGTTGGTGGTTAAACTAAACTCGTATATAAAACTATACCATAGCGCACAAATCTCAAAGACTGATGTAATCACTCTTTTAAAATGTTATTTACATTCGACCCTTGGCAAAGTGGACAAGCTGACTTAATATTAAAATCCATTGCATTAGGCTACCATCCACTAGCACTTGTAGATCACCCATTTGAAGTCTGTTCCAGTGGCATCTAGTTATGTTTGTTGCACCTGAATGTATTTCCTAGCTGCAGAGGGACAATATTTAATTTGTTTCATTGTTTACATACATGGAACAGGCTCTTAAGGCTTGTTATGGCCACTTTGTGCAACTTGGGGTGCAAAAGACCTGTAAATCTAGTAGCAAATGCCCAGCAGAGAATTGCAATGGGAGATGCCATGCTGGGAACAGAAAGGGGTGTGTCATGGATGGTGGGGGTGGGGTATATGGCAGTCCTCCACTGGTGTTGGGGCCATTAAGGACTCTGCATCAGTGGCACAAGTTGAAGCGGCCCAGAAGAAACAAATTAGGGCTGGCGCTGGCACAGGAGAATCAGGGAGCTAAAATTTGGCTCCAGGACCCATCCCCAACCTCTGCATCAAGTGGCGTCCCAGCAATGGAGAGAAATCATCCCCACAGCTGCTGAGGAAAGGTAGATGCTAGTTACACTAATATTAGCCTGCTACTAACTTGTAAACAAAGCATCGGTATTGCCATTTTTGGCACATGGGAGCACAATCAGCAGATGTGAAGCCTGAGTCTCATGCTTACTGAGTCTGGAGACGCTGCAAATCGTGAAAAATATTGATTGTCAAAATACACAAACCATTTCCTGAAACTGAATGGCAATAATCTCCTCCTCTCAGTTTACAGTTAATGAGCATTTCCAAGCACTTGTATTATAATTATTCAATCTACCTTCCCATAACTACTGTCCCTATAGGCGTTCTACATACGGTAGCTGTTTTAGAATATAAAATATGACTGAATTCTTACAGATCAAGAGTGGAGAACATCCCACCTGTCTATTAAATGCACATTCTCGATAAAGAGTTTGGAAGCATGTGAGTCTGATGCATGTTTAGAGAAATCGAAAGAGGAAAAGATTTATATTAGCCAGGAAAAAAAGCTCCTAATTATGCTCTGGACTTTTTCTATAATGGTTCTATTTCTCAACCCAGCTATATAGAGAAATGCAGAGGTGTTGTTTTCTACTCTTAAGTTAGCAGTGTCACACAAAGCCTAGCTGTGCATATCTTGGTTCGCGCAGAGATGTTTCCATTTGTATTTGTAACATATGGGTGTTCATTCAGGCAAAGCACTTAAGCTTGCAAGTTAAGAAGCATGTGCTGAAGTATGATGGACTTAAAGTTAAGCATGAGCTTAAGAACTTTCCTGAATCAGGATCATGGAGATTAAGGGAAAAACATGTTGTCGCCAGTAAAAGAACAATCCACCACCACAGCTGGTGCAGTGCCATTCTCCCTCCTCCCGTAATGACGGCCACTGTTAAGCTTTATTCATTCTCCTTTTGCTTATAATGGCTGGTGGCAAATGAAAGTAGGGAGACAAAACTGGCATAAAAATGCACCACTCTCTAACCTAATTTTCAGGTGCTGACAAAGATTCCACTCTACATTCGGCCTGTGGGGAAAATCATAATGATCCCTCACCCCAGCTGGTAAAGAGGTTGCCATTACAGTCTTTGCAGTTTTGCCTAATTAACATTACTGAAAAGCTGTGATATCCATGATCACAGTAATAATTGCTTTCAGTGGTATTTCTAAAGGTTTTGATGGCAATGACAATTTATTTTTTCTGCAAGTAAAGACAGCACAAGTGCCCCTTTATTGCCGAAAATTAACTCTGAATCATGTGCTTTCTTCCGTCCCTGTCTCTGGAACAGTCAACAAATCCAGTCCTAGACTCACCTCAGACATACCAATCAATCCCCAAATCAGCACCTGCCCTAGTGATCTTGTTCTGAGCAGTGTTTGTTTTTGTTTTTTTTTCTTTTTTGGTTCCAGATGCACCATTTTAGGCTTGGAAGAGATTACATTGCAAAGAATCATCATTATGTATTTCCTACTAGCTCAGTGACTGCTTTAAAAAAAAAAAAAAAACTTCAAAAGATTTGGATGCTTTCAGTTAGGTAACAACCCTAACATTTGGGTTACCCAGGCCTTTTCTAAACTATATGAATGTTTAATATTTAATATTGATCATTTTGAAAATATATATAGACTATTTATTACAGCAGCACATCTGGGGTTCAATCTAGATTATTTGTCCTGTACAAATACATACTAAGAGACTGTCCCCGTTCCAAACAACCGGCAATCTAAATAGCAAGACAGAAAAAGGATTGGAGGAGAAACCGAGAGAGGTGAAATGACTTAACCAAGCTCACACAGTAGCTTGATAGCAGATCCAGGTATTGAACACAGGTTTTCTGCCTCCCAGTCCAGTGCGCTGTGCATTAGACCATGCTGCTAGTGAAGATGAACATAATTCTGTAGGGACAACCTTAGTGCAATTCTAATAAATCGGTTAAAAATGCAAATACATTTTAATTCTAATAAATTAGACAACCTAGTGCAATTCTAATAAAAAATGCACCCACCAAAATACAGTTGGATTAATTTCCTATCCAGACAGCATAAGTATTCTATCCAGGAAAAAAAAATAGGGTACTCAGGAAACTTTGTATCTCTGGCCAGCTATTTAAAAATTAGGAAGAGAAGAATTTTTTGTACACTTGAAATCAAGTGACTCTTCAGATGACCGAATTCCCTGATAGTAACTGTAGAGGTGACTTTGAGAGTAAAAAAGTTACATGCCTCATCATCTGAGAAGATGTAATTCTTAGCTTCTGGAATAATGGACATCAAATAACAAACTATCATCCTGAAGAGAGTTAAATTTCAAACAGAGGGACCAGTATTTCTTGATCCAAATCCGGGCAAATAAACAGCCACAGTTTGCTGAGAAGTAATTTTCATTTTTATTTTTTAAATTGTTTTCAAATTCTTTTATATTTGCTAAGAAAATGAAATGTAATGCAGGGTTCTAATCTGTTGGAGCACTGTTGTTTTAAGGTGGTACCTTTTGGGAGGAGAAGTGGGGCAATTGAAACAAACTTTGTAATAGCGGCAAAGAGTCTTGTGGCGACTAACAGACGTATTGGAGCATAAGCTTTCGTGGGTGAATACGCACTTTGTTGGAGGCATGTAGTAGAAATTTCCAGAGGCAGGTATAAGTATGCAAGCAAGAATCGGGCTAGGGATAACGAGGTTAGTTCAGTCAGGGAGGATGAAGCCCTCTTCTAGCAGTTGAGGTGTGAATACCAAAGGACGAACTTTGTAATGACGCTATAGGACTGAATTTCTCTCCCAGCAATTCTTCTAATAACTTGGATTAAGTAAGGAGAGTATTGCATCTTCCTTCAAGCCTATAACTCAGAGCTTGGACGCCCTGTATTTATTCTTTAGGATCTGCAACCTGTGATGTAATACAATGTTATCCTGCACCAGCACACTGTTATACTTTGTGGGGAACTATTTTATTCCACTGTTGTTTGATCTTGTTCCATAGTTGACTGACGTAGTCCTCACCCTACCATCTGTTCCACAAGAAGTCACAAGTGACTGAATCTTGAGGTTAATAATATGGAACTTCAGAACTGTTTTCATAGGCGCTGATATAGGGTATTTAATGTTATATGTTAGATAGCATAGAAGCCAAACCAGTGGGCCTGATTTTCAGAGGTGCTGGTCTCCCATAACTTCAACCAAAGTCAGTAGAGATGTAGTGTTGGTCACCTCTGAAAATCAGGCCCTAAATCTGCACTAGCAGGAGTGTAAAACTTCCAGGGGTGATATATCCTCTGAGCAGTCCACACTATCTCAGCCAGCTTCAGAATGCATAACTTCATCCAGCCATCACGACTTCTCAAGCAACTTATGCCTCCTGGGACCCTGATTGCTAAAGGTGGAAAATTCATCCTGGAAGCTGAAACAACTCCAGAAGGGCAATGGGAAAGTATTGCCCATGTAAAGGCTATATTGGAAAAGAGTTTCCAAGAAAACGCTGAAGCAGGTCTGATAGCTTTATAGTTCTCCAGGGGATGGAGAGCCTTTCAAAGCCTCAAACTTGAACTTTGGGTCAGCAAATTGGGTTGGAAGTGTCACAAAATTGAACATACAGTATGCTTTAGGCATGCTGTTCACTTTGGGGCCAATCCCGCCCCCACCTCAAAAAAGAACTAGTTAAGTTCATGGAGGATAGGTCCATCAATGGCTATTAGCCAGGATGGGCAGAGAGTGTGTCCCTAGCCTCTGTTTGCCAGAAACTGGGAATGGGCGACAGGGGTTGGATCACTGGATGATTACCTGTTCTGTTCATTCCCTCGGGGCACCTGGCATTGGCCACTGTCGGAAGACGGGATATTGTCAGAAGACAGGATACTGTTGCAGACTGCCACGGAGTATGTGTCTTGCTGTCTGAAGATCACCCCTCTGGAAATCATTTCTCAGCAGCACTGGTGCCATCCTTGTCTGATTTCCCTTGAAAATTCAGATACACACCATGACTTGTTACATGTGGGGTTAACAGGTCGTGCTTTCCAAAGACCTTCTCAGAGTGCTCTCACAAGGCCGCAGATTGAATGCTCAGAATTGAGTTTGTATAGTGTAAAAAAAACGAAACAAACAAAAAAACCCTCAATCTCTCTGTTCCTGTTTAAGAATCTTGTACTTATCAGCCTTTCCATTAAATGTCAGCTCAGTGTCAGAGGACTAATGTTGAGGTCTCTCATCCTGGCAGTTTTGAATTGAAGGGAGAAGAAACCAGAGCAGGTGAGGTTTTCCTTGAGACTTTCTTTTAAACAAATTCTGCAACAAGCTCATTGCTAGATCAGCAGCCACTGAGAAGTTCACTCCCCTGAAAATGACTTTAGGATGCTTGCCTCGGTAATGGAAAATCTTTTATGAAACAGCCAAATCTGGGATGTTTTCCAGGGGAGGAATACGTATTTATCCTCAACAAGCTGTTAGTTACTACTGCATTGACTATAAAAAGCAGAGACAGATACTGGCCCTTTGCTAAGGATCTGATACAATAAGGCACTTAAGCATGTGCTTAATTTGAACCATGTGTGTAACAGTCCTTCTGAATTCAAAGAAACACAATCAGCGCTGCTCTGGTCTGTAGATAGCTGCAAAGATTTGTTCTACATATTATAAATGAAGAGTTCCCTTTCTCTGACATGTAGCATCAAACCACTCTTTCTGCAAGACATTGGTTACTAATTGCTAACTGTTTTAATACTCAACAAAAGATGTGAGTAGTGCCTGCCCTGCCAGATTAGCATCTATATACTAGGGTGATTTGTAGCTAGACAAAATATCCTTCTTGTGTATTCCTCTTTTGAGAAGAGAAACATTCTTTATAGATGATTGCAAAGTGTTTGACACGTTGGTGCAATGCAAATAATAAATTATATTCACATATAGAAGGGATAATATTGCAGTACAGTATGCTTAAAAGAACAGGATCCACATTGCATTATAGAGTCGAGCCAAATCACTGGTTTTATATTTTCATACACTCATCTGCAAAAGGACTTTTAAGAACTGAATAGTAAGAAGGTATAGTTATTTCATTGCTAATGCAGATAATCAAGATGTCTTGTAATCTAAAATAAACACATTTTAAATGTTCTTTGGCTTTTATTAGGGCTTCTGTAGTATACATTATTAATGTCCTTTCCTTATGTATGCAGTGGTGTTGTAGCCATGTTGGTCCCACGGTATTAGAGAGACAAGGTGCCATAACTATAAAGGGAAGGGTAAACACCTTTAAATCCCTCCTGTCCAGAGGAAAAACCCTTTCACCTGTAAAGGGTTAAGAAGCTAGGATAACCTCTCTGGCACCTGACCAAAATGACCAATGAGGAGACAAGATACTTTCAAAGCTGGAGGGGGGGGGGGAGAAACAAAGGCTCTCTCTGTCTGTGTGATGCTTTTGCCGGGAACAGAAAAGGAATGGAGTCTTAGAACTTAGTAAGTAATCTAGCTAGATATGCATTAGATTCTGTTTTGTTTAAATGGCTGATAAAATAAGCTGTGCTGAATGGAATGTATATTCCTGTTTTTGTGTCTTTTTGTAACTTAAGGTTTTGCCTGGAGGGATTCTCTATGTTTTGAATCTGATTACCCTGTAAGGTATTTACCATCCTGATTTTACAGAGCTGATTCTTTTACTTTTTTTCTTCAATTAAAATTCTTCTTTTAAGAACCTGATTGCTTTTCCATTGTTCTTAAGATCCAAGGGTTTGGGTCTGTGTTCACTTATGCAAATTGGTGAGGATTTTTATCAAGCCTTCCCCAGGAAAGGGGGTGTAGGGTTTGGGGATGATTTTGGGGGGAAAGATGTTTCCAAGTGGGCTCTTTCCCCGTTATATATTTGTTAGACGCTTGGTGGTGGCAGCAATAAAGTCCAAGGGCAAAAGGTAAAATAGTTTGTACCTTTGGGGAAGTTTTAACCTAAGCTGGTAAAAATAAGTTTAGGGGGTTTTCATGCAGGTCCCCACATCTGTACCCTAGAGTTCAGAGTGGGAAGGAACCTTGACATGGAGGCAGAGCGGTGGGATTAACTTGAAAAGGAACCTTGACACAAGGTGTGTGAGGTAATATCTTTTATTGGACCAACTTCTCTTGGTGAGAGAGACAAGCTTTCAAGCTTACGCAGAGCTCCTCTTCAGACCTTCTCTGTGTAAGGTCAAAAGCTTGTCTCTCACTAACAGAAGTTGGTCCAATAAAAGATATTACCTTACCCACCTTGTCTCCTCTTACATGAAATTTTGGTTTATGAGATGAATGAATCATCCTGGACCATTATGCAAATCAAATCAACTTCATATGATCTGGAAACATCAGAGGTAAGTCATGAAATTTTAGAGATTTTGTCAGTTGACGAAGATGGGCTGTATTTCCTGTCTGCTAGGAATCTAATGCACCCTGTTTTTTCATACAGTTGTGTAGATCTGTTATGGATCCAGCTCTTATGAAATGTGAGTCGTGGGGAAGGGATGGTATAGAATCAAGTTAGCCAGTTCAGTCAGTTCAAGGACTTCCCTTCTTTCTTCCCCATGTGGCACTATGAGTTTTATCAGCTGTTGTAATCCGTGCATTCTTAATTCTGATTACTTCTTAACAATGGAATGTGTGGTTAGGTATCTTTATAATTACACATTTATTTATACACTGTACCACTCAGCCGTCTCTTTATTTTCTTAGGGTTCACTGATTTTTTTTCACCAGCTACACTTCTTGTCCTTCCTTTATCCATCCTGTCCCTAATTAATGAATACAAATAAATCAATAACCCCATAAAATGATGTTCAAATTTTAAAGTAGTAATAAATTAACTTTTTTCTATAAACAAAACAAGTATGGTTTCTATGGGGTTGCTGTGCATTTTTAGGAGTCTTTTCCACAGCTGAGTGAATATTGATTGATTTTCTTATTATTTGTTTGAATTCCTTTAGTTTCCTGACATCTGTTTCATTTGCTTTCCACAAATATTCTGGCAAATGGGTTAGTCGAACACAAATCACTTGGCCCTTCACAGCCTCTCCCATCCTCCCAGACATCTTGTATCAAGATGTCAGTCCCCCATCTTTGGTCTGGAAATTACATTTTTCATAACATATTTTAAAAAAAAATTCAAGAACCACATCTGCACTTTCTCCCAAACATAAGGGCAGCTTGTAAATATCTATTAAAACATTTCATTGTCCTCCTTCAAATTCCTCCTGAACTCTTCTCTGCCATGATACCCACACAAAAAAAACCCCTCAGCAATAGTCAGGCATCTAATTTACTATAACCACTGGTTTTCACTCTGACTAGGATCACCCTATTGTATCTCTTTGCACGCTCTCTCTCTCTTTGCTGTATCTCTCTTTTGTCCATAGTCTTACCCTTAATTACATGTTTGTGCAGTACAGAGAACAATAAGGACCTGGCCTCTGGACTCTACCATAATTCAAATAAATTACTGTTGGCTGAAACTGTGAGTTTTAAGTGAATGTTGCAGAATATAGAAAGTTAATTTTAAATTTGTAATTGTGAGCATCCCTACCAGAAACCTGACTATGGCCTCAATGCATAAGAATATTCTCAGAAATGGATTTTTCTAAATAGGAATGGATTTAAGCACATGATTAAATGCTTGGCGGAACTGGAGTCTATAAGAATTGCAATCATCCAATCAGGGAAGAGGAACTGTGCCATCTGACCTACAGAGTCTGTCCAAACAAATCAGCACTAATTTCTCATACCAAATATTTGCCATGAACTCCTCACAAATGACCTAAAGACCAAGAATTATTTGTAGAAATTACTTGGTTAACAATTAGAATAATGAAACATGATGAGAAATTTGTGATCTGCTCCTGAACAATTTGGTAGTGGGGAAAAATTAGCAAAATGCACTGAATAAATTATTCACAATGACTAATTTCTTTAGTTCCTCAGGGCATGTCTTCACATACAGTGCTTGAGTGGTACAGGTGCAGCTGTACTGCTATCGCGCTTTAGCGAAGAAGCTCCTACACCGATGGGAAAGAGCTCTCCCTTCAGTGTAGAGAATCCACCTCTCCGAGAGGCAGTAGCTATGGCAGCGGGAGAAGGTCTCCCACCAGCATAACACTGTCTATGTGGGGGTTTCGTCTGTATAACTACATCAATTGGGGGTGTGCATTTTTCACACCCCTGAGTGACATAGTTATGCTGATTATAAGTTTGTAGTGTAGACCTGGACTCAGTTTCTTTTCCTCTTGCGTGACATCTCTCTGGAAACTGTTGAGAGTGTTGAGACTGAAATTAGAGTTAAGCAAAAATAGGTAAGTATGCTCCTATATTGGCACCAATTTATTTTAAACAAGATCATGACTAGCCTTGAGATGAGTGAGGACAGAGGGCCAGAAAGGCCACCCCAGCCCCTTGCACAAGAGATGGCCAGATTTTGTGCCTGATGCTCCAGCAGCCCAGAACTTCAGCTGGTGTGAATCGGTTCAATGGAGCGATGGTGAATTACCCCAACTGAGTTCCAGTGCCCTGAATGCAAAAACTGAGGGATTATTAACACTGACAGCAGCACTTAGCTATTCCAAAAGAGGTGAGATTGTGTTCCCCTTGCACACCAACTAAGCAGGAGAGCATGCATGCTGCATGTCCAGTCGGGAGGGGTGAGACCTCCATCAGAGCATGCTCCTTGAGCATTCCCTAAGGCATTCTGCTGGCCTGGTGCCTTGCAACTAGAAGGCCTCCAGGAATTGCCACTGCAACTCCTTTTCCCCCACCCCAGCACAACTATGCCTTTGATCAGCTCAGAAGAGACATTAGTATGTATTTCTCCTAAATCATTTAGTTCACTTTCATTTTGATTTTATTCTGTTCTGTTCTTGATTTACATTACATTAGGCCCAGAAATACATAACCAGACTGGCAGAGATATAATGAATACTCATTAATTAGCCGTCAAGCCAGTTTTCGTACACTTCATCCTGTTGTTTCTTTCTCAGGTGGTACAAACCACAAAGAGGATCCTCTTGGCTGGAGCAAAAAGCATAAAACGTTCATTGCTAAGGGGCATATTTGCCATTCTGAATCTGAGAAATAGCCCTGAGAACATAATTGTATCCCCATTCTCTCTAATGCAAAAGGTTTTACTATAAAGGCAGTCATTTAACCTACAGATTCAGTCATCGGAAAATGCCACAGACCACTCCAGCAGAATGTCATTTTTATTTCGACTGATTATTTTTTAATGATACTATTAGTAATTTGAGTTCACTGAATGTAGCATCTTTCGTCTGAGGATCTCAAAATATTTTACACACGTTAACTCAGCCTCACAACACTTCTGGGATAAGGAGAGTGTTTTGTATAACCATTTCACACATAGTCTCCATGTGACTCAGTGCACCTAATGGACTTACCCAAGGTCACACTTGGAGTCAGAGCCAGGCACAGAACTCACTCCTCCGGACTCCTTGTCTTGATGGTCTAATCCACAATACCTCCTTAGTGTAGTTTTGCAAGTACATATCTAACAACATCCGTTGTCTTCTCCCAGGTGAAATTAAGGGTCAGCACAATTTTTATATGCCCCAGTTTAATTTCACTTATGCCCTCATTGTGTTAGCCCTCTGCACAGAGGTGAACTTCATTCTCACTAAGCCTGAAAATGAAAAAGGATCCCTATTCAAGACAATACCACAGCACATTCTGAAGGGTTGCCCTGAGTAGGGATAGATATAAACGTACGTGCTTAAGTACTTTCCTGATCTGGGCCACCTGCAGGGGGAAAATAACATGTAACCATTTGTAGTAAGTTAATGACTAATCTAGAACTACTTGGAAAAAATTCATGCATAAACAAAGCAAATGAATCATGATTTTGCGAAGTAATAATTTGCTAAAGCAATGACATAAAATGTAAACAATATGACGTATTCTTAAATTGTGTACATCTGTGTGCCATGTGGCCTCTCATAGCTTTATCTGAACAGGCAAGAGATAGGACTGAAGCACATGTACCATTTCAGCTTTAAATTTTTATGTTACTTATGATATGTGCGATAACAATAAATTAGTTCAAAGTACTATGGAGCCACCTACTGGTCTAAGCAGTAGGTCTTTATTAACTGCATTCTGTTAGAACAAAGTCTTATTAATATCAATTTGGTTATAGCATGAGGTTGTGAGAACTTGAATTTATTTGTGTGTATGTGTATATATGTGTATGTATTCTGAGTATGTGTACACACAGACAGTTAATGCCTTCTGATTTCACATCTTAAAAATCCCATTCAAAAGCTGTAAGGGCCCTGACAATAATTAGACTAGATTATAATACTAATTATAACTAGAGCGGCTTTAAAAAGCCAATTATTTTTGGTGGGAAATTTTACCAAACAAATATTTTTACATTTTCCCCATTAAAATGTTTCACTTTTTCAATGAAAAAAACTACAATAGAAAACCAAAAACATTTTTGTTTTTTGGAAGCTGTTTCTGATTTTTAAAAAATCAATTTTCAATAAAAATAAAACAATTACCAAACCCTAACCAGTTCCCTCACCCCCAAAAACTGCAACCAAATTGAAAATGTATATTTTTGTCAAATAAAAAAAATACAAAAATAGTCAACCAGCTCCACTTACAATAATCACCCAATAACATTAATCCTGATATACAAATAAACTAAGGTCTAGTCTACACCAAAAACTTAAACTGACCTAGCCATCTTTCTCAGGGAGTATGAAAAATTCACACCCCTGAAAGACACAGTCAAGCTGACCAACTACTAACACTTGTGGGGGGGGGATTTATGACAATGATGGAAAACCCCTTCCATCACTGAAGTAAATGTCTACCCTACAGCAGCATAGCCAACGCTGTAGCACTTATAGAGTAGACATACCCTAAACCTGCCAGTCAGCAGCTTTAAATAAACAAATGATGATGATAATTTACCTCAGTCAGCAGATAACACAAACTGAAAACAGAAAACCCTCTTGCCCCTAGACTATACCCAAAAACCTATTCTTACTCTTCCACATCATCCCATCAAACTAGCATTTGGTCGGTCTGTCTGTCTAATCTATCTCACAACAAATAAACATCTCTCATAAGGAAAAGCACATGAGGCACTGAGATGGCCAAGGCCTGAGCATCATTGCACAAGAAAATGGGAGTCGAAAATAACAATTTAAAATGTATCTAAGGCAAATCCTGTCTGCAATGTGGCTCTTTATGCAGGAGAGAGAGCAGGATTTGAGAAGCCTGTGAAAAAGAAATAGGTGACCAAGAGAGGTGCTCATCACCTCCGTGAAGAGACACTGAGTAGAGGGCTCTCAGCCCCTTACAGGATGTGCTCAGACATGTACAGTCTCAGGTCCAGAGTGCACACTCCCTTCATGCCATTGTGCACAGCTCCATGAACACTTTATTAATCAGCAAGGGAGAGTTTGAGATTAGGGAACAGGAGTCGAGAATGCTAGTGGCTATAGGCTAATTATCCTGCCATGGTGTGGCTTATCTAGAGGAAGATGCATAGGGTTACAGGGCGGTTCATCCAGAGGGATCATGTAAGGTCTCTACTGAAACCATATGTTGCAATGGTGGTCATAATTATGACAAAATGTACATGTAGATCATGTGTAAGGAGTTATGTACATCTCCAGAAATATTCTGTTCTTAAGGCCTTGTAGTTAAAGGTAGGTCACTCAGACATAATGTACATTGAGACAGACTTTTTCAGACTTGAAGTAGGAGACACTTAGCTGCCTGGTTGACCATTGTGTTGTGACGGGTTCAGTCACAGAGATCCCCTTGGGACTGTCACCTGTTGTGCTGAATTTGCCTCTGAGCCCATTTTCCCTGCCAGCTTGGGACTCCAGAACCCTGACTTGCTGAGCCAGACACGCTAGCCAGCTGCAAACACAGTCCCAGGTCTGGTCCACACCCCCAAAGCTGCAGACTTTAATTGAAAACCACTCAGCGGGTCACCTATCTCCAGCACCCAGTTCCCAATGGGATCCAAACCCCAGATAAATCCATTTTTTACTAATTGTTCACCTTCTATAACACTGATAGAGATACACAGCTGTTTGCTCCCCCAGGTGTTAATCACTTAATTTTATTAAATATAAAAAGTAGGATTTAAGTGTTTTTAAGTAATAACCGACTGAACAAGTAAGTTACCAAGCAAAATAAAACAAAACACACAAGTCTAGGCCTAATACATTGAGAAACTGAATACATGTAAATCTCACCCTTGGAGATGTTCCAATAAGCTTCTTTCACAGACTAGACTCCTTTCTAGTCTGGGCCCAATCCTTTCTCCTGGTACAGACCTTGTTAGTTCCAGCAGGCATCTTAGGTGAAAAGCAGGGGATTCCACATGACTGGTCCCCTTTGTTCAGTTCCACCCCCTTTTATAGCTTTGGCACAAGGCGGGAATCCTTTGTCTCTCTCTTGGTTCGCACCCCTCCTTCTAAATGAAAAGCACCAGCTTTAAGATGGATTCCAGTATCATGTGACATGGTCACATGTCCTGTGAGACCCTTAGTCTCCATTCTTCCAAGGCTGGCAGGCACGTATGCAGTGGAGACTTGCAGTAAACAGAGACATCTACAGTTAGTTGTTCTAGTCAGTCGGGAGCCATCAAGATTCTAAACCACCATTAATAGCTCACACTTTGCATAATTATGATAGGACCTCAGAGTAATACTTTATATTTCTATTTTCAGATACAAGAATGATACATTCATACAAATAGGATGAACACACTCAGTAGATTATAAGCTTTGTAATGATGCCTTACAAGAGACCTTTTCATAAAGCATATTCCAGTTACATCATATCCACACTTATAAACATATTTGTATTAATAATATGGAGTGCAACGTCACATGTGTCTTACAATGGAAGGCTATCTGCATATTGACTCAACTGCTAATAATGAATACATTGTGAGTGCTGCAGGAGAAAAGAACTTTGGACTGAAGAACTTATTTGGACTGAAGAACTTATGGATCTAAAGGTAGAGGAGGCCTGGGATTACTTTAAATCAAAACTGCAGAAGCTATCGGAAGCCTGTATCCCAAGAAAGGGAAAAAAATTCATAGGAAGGAGTTGTAGACCAAGCTGGATGAGCAAGCATCTTAGAGAGGTGATTATGAAGAAGCAGAAAGCATACAGGGAGTGGAAGATGGGAGGGATCAGCAAGGAAAGCTACCTAATTGAGGTCAGAAGATGTAGGGATAAAGTGAGAGAGGCTAAAAGTCGAGTAGAGTTGGACCTTGCAAAGGGAATTAAAACCAATAGTAAAAGGTTCTATAGCCATATAAATAAGAAGAAAACTAAGAAGGAAGAAGTGGGGCCGCTTAACACTGAGGATGGAGCGGAGGTTAAAGATAATCTAGGCATGGCCCAATATCTAAACAAATACTTTGCCTCAGTCTTTAATAAGGCTAAAGAGGATCTTGGGGATAATGGTAGCATGACAAATGGGAAGGAGGATATAGAGGTAGATATTACCATATCAGAGGTAGAAGCGAAACTGAAACAGCTTAATGGGACTAAATCGGGGGGCCCAGATAATCTTCATCCAAGAATATTAAAGGAATTGGCACCTGAAATTGCAAGCCCATTAGCAAGAATTTTTAATGCATCTGTAAACTCAGGAATAGTACCGAATGATTGGAGAATTGCTAATATAGTTCCTATTTTTAAGAAAGGAAAAAAAAGTGATCCGGGTAACTACAGGCCAGTTAGTTTGACATCTGTAGTATGCAAGGTCCTGGAAAAAAAATTTGAAGGAGAAATTAGTTAAGGACATTGAAGTCAATGGTAAATGGGACAAAATACAACATGGTTTTACAAAAGGTAGATCGTGCCAAACCAACCTAATCTCCTTTTTTGAAAAAGTAACAGATTTTTTAGATAAAGGAAATGCAGTGGATCTAATTTACCTAGATTTCAGTAAGGCGTTTGATACCGTGCCACATGGGGAATTATTAGTTAAATTGGAGAAGATGGGGATCAATATGAACATCAAAAGGTGGATAAGGAATTGGTTAAAGAGGAGACTGCAACGGGTCCTACTGAAAGGCGAACTGTCAGGTTGGAGGGAGGTTACCAGTGGAGTTCCTCAGGGATCGGTTTTGGGACCAATCTTATTTAATCTTTTTATTACTGACCTTGGCACAAGAAGTGGGAGTGTGCTAATAAAGTTTGCAGATGATACAAAGCTGGGAGGTATTGCCAATTCGGAGAAGGATCGGGATATTATACAGGAGGATCTGGATGACCTTGTAAACTGGAGTAATAGTAATAGGATGAAATTTAATAGTGAGAAGTGTAAGGTTATGCATTTAGGGATTAATAACAAGAATGTTAGTTATAAGTTGGGGACGCATCAATTAGAAGTAACGGAAGAGGAGAAGGACCTTGGAGTATTGGTTGATCATAGGATGACTATGAGCTGCCAATGTGATATGGCTGTGAAAAAAGCTAATGCGGTTTTGGGATGCATCAGGAGAGGTATTTCCAGTAGGGATAAGGAGGTTTTAGTACCGTTATACAAGGCACTGGTGAGACCTCACCTAGAATACTGTGTGCAGTTCTGGTCTCCCATGTTTAAAAAGGATGAATTCAAACTGGAGCAGGTACAGAGAAGGGCTACGAGGATGATCCGAGGAATGGAAAACTTGTCTTATGAAAGGAGACTTAAGGAGCTGGGCTTGTTTAGCCTAACTAAAAGAAGGTTGAGGGGAGATATGATTGCTCTCTCTAAATATATCAGAGGGATAAATATAGGAGAGGGAGAGGAATTATTTAAGCTCAGCCCCAATGTGGACACAAGAACAAATGGGTATAAACTGGCCACCAGGAAGTCTAGACTTGAAATCAGACGAAGGTTTTTAACCATCAGAGGAGTGAAGTTTTGGAATAACCTTCCAAGGGAAGCAGTGGGGGCAAAAGATCTATCTGGTTTTAAGATTCTACTCGATAAGTTTATGGAGGAGATGGTATGATGGGATAATGGGATTTTGGTAAGTAATTGATCTTTAAATATTCAGGGTAAATAGGCCAAATCCCCTGAGATGGGATATTAGATGGATGGGATCTGATTTACTATAGAAAATTCTTTCCTGGGTATCTGGCTGGTGAATCTTGCCCATGTGCGCAGGGGTTAGCTGATTGCCATATTTGGGGTCGGGAAGGAATTTTCCTCCAGGACAGATTGGAGAGGCCCTGCAGGTTTTTTTGCCTTCCTCTGTAGCATGGGGCATGGTTGACTGGAGGGAGGCTTCTCTGCTCCTTGAAGTTTTGAACCATGATTTAAGGACTTCAATAGCTCAGACATGGGTGAGGTTTTTCATAGGAGTGGGTGGGTGACGTTCTGTGGCCTACGCTGTGCAGGAGGTCGGACTAGATGATCAGAATGGTCCCTTCTGACCTTAGTATCTATGAAAAAACCCAAAACAGCAGAGGTTATTCTGTTTGGGAGTAAAACTATGAACTTTTTGGGAGTATAACTAGTGGTATGAAAGTACACCAGTATTCTTCAGTCTGGGAAGACAAGCAGCAGTGGGCTTGATCTTACAAAAGGAGGATCTTGGCCATCCTCGCTGAAAATGTTAGCTTATCCCCAGTCCTTTTCCTGTCTTGTAGGAGAGAGGGGAATGTCTTGTTAGTTAAGTTTAGGCTTTAGAAAGCATGTTATGATTTTGTTTTACATGTACCCATTTGTTTCCAATATTCTTTTACTATCATTTGATTCTGTTCTTGGATAATAAACTTATTTTTGTTTTAACTATAAATATATCTGTAAGTGCTGTGTGCTAAACAAAATGGTGATACTTGGTTAAAATTAGTGAGCTGGTGTGTACTATTCTTTTGGGAGTAGAGAATCTGGGAGTTCTGGAAGTGTTCAGTGGTTAGGGGCTGAGCACTGCGGAGGGACACTCGCAGTTGGTGTGCACCTATTGCTGACCTTCGCAGAGAAAGCGAGACCCACTGGAAGGCAGTGCTTGTGTTGCCAGAGGAGGGTGTAGTGGATCAGCTCCCACAGACAAGACTTCTTCATGCTAAGAGCAGGTGGTGCCCTGGGAAGTGTCACAGGGATTAGCATCCAGCTGTGAATTGCATTCAAACATTTTATTGTGAAAAAAAGGAGTACTTGTGGCACCTTAGAGACTAACAAATTTATTAGAGCATAAGCTTTCGTGAGCTACAGCTCACTTCATCGTGAGCTGCAGCTCAGGAAAGCTTATGCTCAAATAAATTTGTTAGTCTCTAAGGTGCCACAAGTACTCCTTTTCTTTTTGTGAATACAGACTAACACGGCTGCTACTCTGAAACCTGTTGTTGTGAAAAGCAGATCCTTTTTGCTATACAAGGACAGGAACTGTCGAGTTTGTTCTGTGTTTCTATAGTGCCTGAACCAATGGGATCCTGGCTCATGACTGGGGCTCCTAGGTGTTACTGCATAATAATAATATGATCTAACTTGATTGAAATATCTCATGTGAGATAAGCTCTAACTTTAACAACCATAGATGTCCTTTCTCTTTTGAATTCTACAGCATGTGTAAGGCCGTGCACATCTGGGGTAGACTTCTTGAAATCACACTAATCTATTTTGAGGTTATAGTAACCAATCCACCAGCCATAAGACAAATGCTCACTGCACTGAAAGATGTACACTGCACATCCTACAATTGATTATGTGCAACTAAATCTCCATTCACTTCAGAAAGGGTCCAAGTGGGTTCTTTTGTAGGATCAGGGCCCTGAAAAGGCAACTTGCACCTACTTTGTTTGGTTCAGTTCTCTGAAAGCTCCCATGCTGAGAAATAAGGCTTCCCAAATAGACACAGAACTCATTCTCCTCTTACTCGTGTATTCCTATTAACGGCAGTCGATTTATACCTGTTTTACAACTGTCAGTGAGTGAAGAATCAAGCTCGTGTACTGTAAACACAACTTTATCTTGTAAAGTGTCTGTCTTTCATACTGTAGCAAAATTGGCAATGATTGGAATCCAGTACAATGATGGCAATAATCATCAAACACACGGGAGCCGAGCTCTGGAAAGCAACAGGCTTATTGAAGATAGTCACACAGAGATGCCGATCCAAGGAGAACAGATAGTTTAGTCATACTATATTTGTTTTCTTGTTGATATGCAGCTGCAATAACAAGTCATGGGAGATTATAATAAAACAAGATAATATTCAAACTGTTCTAGGAGCAATAGACTGAACATGCACATGTGTGTGTATGTATGTGTGTGTGTGTGTGTGTGTGTGTGTGTGTGTGTGTATATAGGCTCAACTTCCAAGGGATAAATCATGGATACTGTCAAGACCCCTGTATAGAACTAATTTTTTTCTTTAAAAATGAAAAGATGATGTGATTTCAAGTGTCATGCGTTTGATGTATGAGCTGGATACTATAATCAGTCATCCAGCATAAACTATTATTTTAGGAACTGTGGGAATGTAGACAAGCCAACACACATTTCCTTTAAACAATGCAGAAAAAGACTCCAGGAGGATATGATAATTCTCTAAATCAGTTTTAACATACCATCCATACGTACACATCAGCTGTGTGCTGAGCACCCCGAAGTGTTGAATGAAAACTGCACAGACATCTCAGGATTTGATCCTCTACAAATAAGGGATAAAATGCTGACCTCATTAAAGTTAATGGCACCAGGATTTCACTTAAGGTCATTATTTTTGATGCAAAAATTCACCATATATATTCCCCACACAAATATGCTCATGGTTTTTCCTCCCTAAGGGGAAAAAAAAAAGAAAATAGGAAGAATGGAAGTGAGGAAGGGTGAAAAATAGAGCAGTAAAACTTGCCCGTGGGGCCTGCTTGCTTGCTTGATTTGATTTATATCTAGCTGTATGAATCAAACTCTGCACTGATTTACAGCTCATGTAACCCCACTAAAATTAATGCAGTTACACTTTATGAAAGTTAAAATAGACTAATGCCCTCTTATGCCTCATAAAAAGGCTTCCAGAAAGCCCTGTGCCGTTCTTCCCCTTACAGAAACCATGGCCTCCTATTCTGAACATTACCTGTAGCGAATTGTAAATCCGGACAAATACAAAGACAATAATAGCAACTCTTAAGGCCTCTGAGCTACTGTAGCTTTCATATAAATTATATTCCGTTTTTATGCTCTTGTCCACTGTTCTATATTTTACTATATACTTTTATTCTGTTGCCAGGATGATCCTGAAACAAGATGTTACTTAGCAACATTTTGTTTATATACATAAAAACATATTCTGCCACCTTTCAATGCTGAGGATCTATCTGCTCTTAAACACACGCACAAAACAGTCTGTGTGTGTGTGTGTGTGTGTGTGTGTGTGTGTTTAAGAGCAGACAGATCCTCAGCATTGAAAGGTGCAGAATATGTTTATACACGCACACACTGTGTGTGTGTGTGTGTGTGTGTGTGTGTGTGTGTGCATGCACTGACCATTGTCTCAGAGCAGAGTGTCTCAGAATCTGTTTGCTTTTGGATGTGTGCAATTTGCTGTGTGGTGTTGAGTAAGCATTGCGGCACAGTGCCCAGAATTGATTGATCTCTTAATGGGTCTTAAGTCATTTAAGTGTATGATTTCCATTCCTTAGCTCTATTGTGAGTGATGATCAATATTAAACAGCCTTCGCCTAGTTGAATAGCACAAGGTACTTCCAGACTCAAGAACTACCTATCTACTGCATTGTTGTGCCCTCAGTATGTAGTAATAGTATATGCCACGTGAAATAATGGAGGAATATCAGGGCTTCAAACCCTGGTCTGATATGACATGAGATAACTGCATAGTGCTAGTCACCAATCTATACTGTTGGAGTCTTCTCTTCTGTCTGACATGACACTTGCCTACACCGTACATCTTGCTCCTAACTGATATAATCTGATTTTGTAATCTCTGGTCTTTAGTGTTAACATATTTGAAATAAACCCAATTCATTGTGTACCAATGGGTTCCCAGTAATTGAGTAAAATTATTTTAAATAACTTCCTTACATTTTACCATTTATTGCAATTCTTTAAGAACAGATTTTACAGATGCTGTGTGGAGGGTGGGGGGTTGTGTTTTTACAAATAATCAACTCCAACAAAGCATGTGGGCCAAGATTTTCACAAGAGACTGATGATTTTGGGTGCCTCAGTGTCTGGGTACTTGTGGCACCTTAGAGACTAACAAATTTATTTGAGCATAAGCTTTCGTGAGCTACAGCTCACTTCATCGGATGCATTTGGTGGAAAATACAGTGGGGAGATTTATATACACACACACAGAGAACATGAAACAATGGGTTTTATCATACACACTGTAAGGAGAGCGATCACTTAAGATGAGCCATCACCAGCAGCGGGGGGGGGGGGGGGAGAGGAGGAAAACCTTTCATGGTGACAAGCAAGGTAGGCCATTTCCAGCAGTTAACAAGAACATCTGAGGAACGGGGGGGGGGGGAGAAATAACATGGGGAAATAGTTTTACTTTGTGTAATGACTCATCCATTCCCAGTCTCTATTCAAGCCTAAGTGAATTGTATCCAGTTTGCAAATGATGAGGAGTTGTTCACAATGCGTTTAGTGTGCCATCTTCCTTCCACACTTGTGTTTTTGTGCATACCTAATCAGATATTGGCTACTGTCTTGCACTTGCTCTTTGCTTTGCATAACAAGAATCACAACACAGCTGATTTCTCTGCTTGTGCATCAACTGCTGCATGTTTGGTCTCCCATAGCTGTAAAACCAGGTTTTTACTCCAAGGGGGTAAAGACTGTCTTTTTTTAAAATGGTGTTTGAACCCTTTCCCACTCTTTCAGACCAAACTTACTGATGATACTGACATAACAAACTTGCCTACATTTGATGGGATGCTCACATCTATCTAGATTTTCACAATGTCACTCATCACTTTAGTATCTGAGAACTTTCGGTTGCATTTTATATTCTCCTGTTAGTGAACAGATTGTAGTGCTTCTTGCCACAGTGTGTGATCTTTGTGTGGAAGAGTGTGTTTTCACTGTAAGTGTTAACCCAAGAAACACTCAGATCTATAGCACACATCTGCTTATTTCTACAAAAGAATACCTAAAGAATAATACATTGGAATTTTCCCCCTCAACTTCAGTGTATAAGGAGTAGAAAGACAAGGATAAGAGCATGCCTTAGAAGAATAAAGGGAAGGACCAAAGGCAAAGACTTCAGAGTTTGCCCTTCCATGTTTTACAAAGATTGAATGAAAAGAAATATTTCAAAATGCTGTGCATGATTCACTCAGGATAATACTACCTGGAAAGTTTATGTGTGAGTAAGATCTCTGGTGCAGTGCCCCAGGCAACTGGAGAATGAAAGAAAAACAAATTGAATCTAATTGAACATAGGGCAAAGGAATAATGTCCAATATATGTAGCAAGGTAGTTGCCCATTTGCAGAAAAATCTGAAAATCCCATCTCCATTTTTCAGATGGAAAATATCCTACATGTCTTTAGAAAGAAAGTAGCACAGATAGACAGTAAGAACTTAAAGTTCTCCCGAATGAGCTTTTTGGCATTGAGGCTTCAGTCCATATCCTCTATAAATAAGGTACAGTAGGTACCACTAAGGATTGATGACGTATGGTTTCTAGCCAAGTAATAGAAAAGAAAATTAATAGAAAAGCTCCAAAATTATGTGTCCTGATGAGGAAGCTTTCTGTATCTAACCAGGGCATTGGCATATAGGCAGGAATTCAGAGTAAGTGAAGAGACACAAGACTAAATGACACTTGGTGAAGCCAGATTTTAGCTTAGCACTGTAAACAGTTTGCCCAGCTCTAGCTGGGATTGAATTGCTCCCAAGCGTTTAAAGGAAACAAATCTTTGGACCTCCTAGAGGAAGCATCTGTGATGAATAAATGGATTAGAGAACAGAGATATTTTTTGAATATAGCTTTATCCACAGAGTGAAGTAAACTGGCCCCTTAAAAAAAAAAAAAAAAAAAAAAAAGGGCCAGAGTGGGGCGGGGGGCTCTCCTCTGTGTGGTTCTGTGAGGGTCACATTCTTCTCTGTTACACAGCATCCAGCTATCATTGTGTCAAGGGGAGTAATATCCTGATTTTGACCCTATGGCTGGTCCTCAGTTCTCTTTAACTAACTGCTACTCTCTGTAGAGCTGGTTAGAGCATGTTTTTCGGGATTCACCTTTAATTTTGTAGGTTGAAAACAGCTGAAGCCCACAATATTTTAGATACAAATCTTGCATCTTGGCAGGGGGTTAGACTAGACAATCCTTGCCATCCCTTCTTACACTCTGATTTAATGATTTAATTTTAAGGGGACAACACCTATTAAGCACTTGCTTGTCTCTATCTTTTCCTTTACTTTGAATATTGTTGAATACAATAGATTCTCTGGTACTTAATCAGGATGCCCTTAATTAGGAAAGCAACTAAATTGCAACTCTTCCAGGGAACTGATTTAAGGCTAAGAATACTTAATTGCAACGACTGTTGTTAAATGGGTGCAGTAATTCTGCTGCTTAATAGGAATGCCTTCGAGTAGTTAGTAGGTCTTTGGGCATTTATTAGTTTCATGCAGAGTTTATCTGTTTGCTCCTTAGCTGCACAGCCCCTCTTTAGCTTCCCCACTGTCTATTTTTGGCTGTCAACTTGTTCCTTCTGCAATAGCTACATGCAATGGTTCCCATGCCACAGTGGGCTTCCAGGCAGGATATCTGGCAGCATAGGCACCAGCTTCTGCAGGCGCCGGTGGGTGCTGGACCCCGCTCTGCCCCAGGTTCTGCCCCGGGCCCTGCCCCGACTCCGCCCCGCCCTGCCCCCATTCCAACTCCTTCCCCAAATCCCCGTCTCAGCCCCGCCTCTTCCCCTCCTTCTCCCCTGAGCGAGCCACGTTTCCGCTCCTCCCCCCTCCCTCCCAGAGCTAGTTACACCACGAAACAGCTGTTTTGAAGTGGCAAGAGCTGGGAGGTAGACAGAGAAGCAGGGACATGGCGCACTCAGGGGAGGAGGCAGAGGTGAGGTGAGATGGGGGCAGGGAGGGACTGCTGGTGGGTGCAGCGCACCCATTAATTTTTCCCCGTGGGTGCTGCAGCCCCGAGCACCCATAGAGTCGGGGCCTATGTCTGGCAGTAGGCTCTATACCCCTCCTCCCAGCACTCGGAATGCAACAGGCTCCTGAATGCCCTCTGAGGCAGTGTTCCTATTAGAAACTCTTCTTTTAATCAGGGGCTCTGCTTAATTGAGACAAACAGCATCCATCAGGTCTGCCCTAGGCAGTGGGTTACGCTGCCCAGTCTTGAGGAACATTCTCAGAATGATTTGATCGCAAACTATAGGGGACCGATCATGCCCCTTCCACTACAGGTGTAGAACTCCCACCAAAGTCAAGAACGTTGCTGCTGCAGAACAGGGTTCTACACTGAACATGGCTAAGGGAACAATGCATTCCTGTGCAGAGAGTCCGGCACAAGGCCTATTATGCACCGTGTAAGTTGCACTGAAATCCTATTTTGAAGGCTCAAGTGGTGCATAGGCTTTACGCTGGCTCCAAGCACAGGGCTGAATTGTATCCATTGTTACTAATACCATAGTAGCACTCTAAAAATCTTCACTCCATAAGCTAATTTTGTTTACCAATGTAATTCCCATCCTGCTAAAGCTGCTTGGAGCATTGTGACGTTACACCCCATATTCTTCTTAGAAATATGGTTATGATATGAATATGGCATAACTAAGATATACTTTATGTAAGATGGCTCATGTAAGGTATCATTGGAAGAGTTATGATTTACTGAATGTGATTGCCCAATGTGTATGCATGTATCATTTCTGTATCTAAAGGTAGGAATATGGACTCTGTAACAATTACAGCTGGGTGTGTATTTGGGAGACACCCACCAGACAACAGGCCATCAGCCTTAATGAGCAGTTAGGAAGAAACAGCAACTGTGAAGATACTAATCTCTCTCCTTCCTGAGAGTCATCCTGGGACATAGCCTTGACACTACTAGGTCAGGTGGTATTGCCGCCTGGTACTAAATACTATCATGGACTTCTAGTAATTTTCCACTAACAGGAAGGGTATGTCAAGTTTTGGAAACAAAATATTCCCGCCTTACGTAAATCTTATTTAAGGCTGGCAGGGAAGGCAAACAGGACTCTCCTCCGTTGCCTACTCAAGAAGAAAGACTGCTGAAAGTACCTGAAGGGAGAAAGGAACTGACCTGAGGAGAAAGGCAGGGGTGAGTCCAGACTGAGACAGGGCTCCAGTCTGTAAGAAGAAATAACTGGAACTCTAAGCTACAGAAACTCTGCAACTTGCCTAAAATAACATTTAGGATGAGAAATTACTTCTTGAAACCAGGTTTCAGAGTAGCAGCCGTGTTAGTCTGTATTCACAAAAAGAAAAGGAGTACTTGTGGCACCTTAGAGACTAACAAATTCCCCCCCCCCCCCCCGCTGCTGGTGATGGCTCATCTTAAGTGATCGCTCTCCTTACAGTGTGTATGATAAAACCCATTGTTTCATGTTCTCTGTGTGTGTATATAAATCTCCCCTCTGTATTTTCCACCAAATGCATCCAATGAGGTGAGCTGTAGCTCACGAAAGCTTATGCTCAAATAAATTTGTTAGTCTCTAAGGTGCCACAAGTACTCCTTTTCTTTTTCTTGAAACCAGTCTCTTTACAATCTTAAGCTTAGTATGCATATTTTGTTTTCTTTGCTCAGTATTCTGCTTTGTTCTGTTTGCTATCCCTTATATTCACTTAATCTGCCTTTAACACTTAATACATTTGTTTTGTTTATTATTAAACTCAGTTTGTGCAATTTCTAACTGGGAGGGGCAAGAAGCTGTGCATATCTCTCTTCGCATTCAGGGAGAGGGCAAATTTTTATTAGCTTGTGCTGTGCACTTCTTTCTATACTGTGCAAGATAATATACCTTTGGGTCTGTTCTCTGAGGGAGGTGGACACCTGAGCACTGGTGCAAGTCCCTTAAGCTGAGTCTTCCCAGAGCTGATCTCAATGTCTCTGTCTTTCTGCAGTTGGGCGTGGCCCTGCCTGTGTGTGTGTGCTAAAGGAGGCTTAAGAGCCTGGCTCAGCAAGATAGGATAAAGGGGGCCCAGGCTGGCGGAATAGGCAGGCTCAGTGGTATCCCAATACATCAGGTGGCACCTTAAAGGGGGGCATCCCATCACAAGCATATCTTAGTTCAGCTTGATCTGAGCTCTACATTTGATCAGAAGGTATACCTCTCTGAAAGCTACAGGCTTGTCTACATGAATATTTAGGTGACAGCAAGCTAAGGTGTAAACCTACTCCACACTAACCTGCCATACACTAACTGTCCACATGGACCTTGCTGATGCTTTAATGTTACTCCTGTTTCAAAGCGGGGTAGACCAAAGTGCATGAATTAGCTGTTAGTGCATGTCAGCAGAGTGTGGAAGAGTCTCACACCAGCTTGCCATGGTCTAAATGGTCATGTAGACCAGTGGTTCTCAAACTGTTGTACTGGTGACCCCTTTTTCACAGAGCAAGCCTCTGAGTACAACACTATTATAAATGCTGGAGGTGAAGCAGAGTTTGGAATGGAGGCTGGCAGCTTGAGACCCCTCCCCCATGTAATAACTGCGTGACCCCCAGTTTGAGAACCCCTACCGTAGACAAATGTGTGCCTATATTCAAATCCATGCCTCAGTATTTTTCAAGGTTGTTGATTATGTCACAGCGTGAGAGCATGCTATTCAAATGGAAAGCAAGGGGGTTTAGATGCATCTCTTCTGACACTAAAGCCACACACATGACAGTGAAAAATGAGAATTCAAGCCTGAGTGCTGCTGCTAGAATTAATTTGTCTCTCACAGTGTGAACTATCGATTTGATAACCATGTGTTCATGTTAAAATATGGCATGGTGGTAGAACAATGCTGAGTTAAGTAGGTCCATTTTCAAATGAAAGCATCAGTCTTCACAAATCAAGAAATTTCATTTGTTAATTGCCATACTTTATGGTTTGTTCCAGTATGAGAGATTGTATCCTTCAACCGCCCATGCCTCAAAGTTTAGAAGTATTGAATTTAAATGACTGGAATACTTACAGGGTTATGAGCGTTCTTTAAAGAGATGCAGCTAAGATACCGCAAAACCACACTTGAGCTTCTTTCAAATGATCACACATAAGAATTCATTACTTAAATGAGGCACCCAATGGAAATATACCTGTTTTAATGAGATGCTTCTTTACAGTAGTTAAATAGTTGGAACAAGATTCTTTGCATCTGTTTCCTAACTTCATAGCCTATTTCCTGCAAGAAACTCTATTAGTCCATCTAACAGTTTAAAATAATATCTCATTTTCCATTCCCACAGCCTTTAACGGATACCATCTGGTTCAATTTGACTAAAAATTTAGAGTTTTTTAAATAGCTTTTACAAAACCTAATACTAACACATCAATATTTCCAATGTTTTTTAATTGCAATGGGAACTGTTTGTTCCCTCCCCTACCCAAATTAATAAACATTGCCCTGCAGTGTTTCAAATCCAAACAGCACAACATTCTGTTGGTGCATGTGAATCAGAAAGTGAAATAGACAGCAAGCTTGTCTATAAACAAAAGTGAAACTGATTAGTGTATTTTCATTCCCTGGTGAAGATAAATTCAAAGAGGAGTCAGGCATCATAGTGAAATTTTAATTAGGCTGCTAACATTATTTGCTTTTTAGCAGTCTAACTTGGTATTAGAATTGCATAATTAGCAGCATAGTTGGCATCATACTTAACATGAGTAAGATTATGTTCATTAGGACATAGGAATGGTCTGGCCACTCTCGTTTTTCCCGCAGCCCACATCCCCAGCCAGGAATGGAATGGCATAGTTATTCTCTTATCATTCAAAAATCTCCATACACTTGGGGAATTCAAGTGGCCACATAAGATGGCTTTAAGGTAGCACTGTGTAACTAGAGTGGCACAAAATAGGCTTAACATAAGGCAGGATCTGGCCCATAGTAAACAGCCTAGGAATAACTTTTGCAATTGCAAAACAGATCTTTGATTTAAAGGAAAACAGAAAATGTCCTGGTTTTGCTATTTTGAGACATCTCATGAGACAAAGGTCCAGGTGCTGTTAATCTTTCAGATGCAATCACTAGTTTATGTTCTTTATTTTGATTATATTATTAGATCACAATTTACATGGCAGCTCAGTGATCACAAGACTCAGCCTAGACTAAAATTAAAAAAGGTATGACATTGCATGGCCTGATAAAAGCAGAGTCCCTATATTCTATGGGCCAGATCCTAAGGTCCAGCCAAACTCTTTTCAGCTCAGGACCTTAGTGCAGGTGCAAAGGTGGACATACACAAACTTTATACCCTCCAATCCTGGTGTCTGCCAAGGGCTGATGCAGTGCTATCCATAAGCTAGAGCAGCCTCAGGGTTGCTTTAACTTACACTCAACTGCAGCAGTCCTGTAGAAGCTGTTCTAGCAGCTGGGGACACTGACAGGCAATGATGTTCTCACTGTGAAACTTTCCCCAGCCATGCCCCATGCATTGATACTCCTTAGCTAACCACGTAGGCCTGCTTTAAATTTACTTTGTATGTTCACATTGCTGTGATGAAAGAAATGTGACTAATGGGCATGGGTGTCAGAAATGGGGGTGCTAAGAGGCCTCTCCTAGTGCTGAGAACTTAAAAACAGCATGGACACAACGAGGAGGGGGACCAAGGGAACACAGGTCCCCCTTGGCCCCTGGCTGGAGCTGAGTGGCATAACAGTGGAGGTTCTTCCCTGCTGACACATTGGAGGGGTGTAGCCACACCAAATTTGAGTCAGTGGTGGTGTGACCTGGCAAATGTCAAATCTGAGTGGCGCTCAGAGAGCAGGATCTGAATTGGAGACCCTAGGTATAAGCAGGCTACACAATTGCTTATGGCCCCAAGCAGCTCAATTGCCTTGATTTAGTGTCACACCCCCAAAATACCATTCATCTTCTTTCATGTGGCCCTTTTAACAAGTGTACAAGCATGTATTGTGTTGGTAAATCTTTTGATTTGTAGAAATGCAATTAGTATTTTTAGGGGGTGGGAGAGAGGTAAGGGGGCTCAAGGGGGCCCCTAATCAGAGAAGAGATTATCTCCCAGGCTCTTCTATGGATCACCGTAGCTTGGCTGCATCTACCCAGTGAGTGGCAGCCCGCCCCAGTGAGTCACATAGTCCAGATCAAAAGACTCTGGCTCACAGGGTTTAAACTCTGGCGCTAGAGAAACTGTGTGGGTGCTTGGTCTCTGAAGTCTAGGGAAAGAGGTGGACTTCAGTGACCAAGCTGTAGCCTGAGTCGCATTATCGATACAGCTGTTTTTAGTGCTGTAGCATGAGACTCATGCCACAGGCTGGATAGATGTACCCTGGGTGTCTTCTCTTTCCTGAGCCAGCCTGGCTCCTACAGCCTGTTCTCCTACAGCCACAGCACTGCTCTCTGTCTGTCTGCCTCTGGTCTTCACACAGCCCTGTGGAACTCTAGGGAACTACCTGTGTTCAGGCTGAAGTCTGCACAAGGGTTGAACTGAGGGACAGTTCTGGTGGTTCGGAGCATGGTTCTGGATATTGGCTTATGGCAGCTGGAGCAGTCTTTCATAGATGGCTGTTCTCTGTGCATTGTAAGTGCCACTCCTCTAAGCTGTTTTTGCTGTGAAGAGCCAAACTGGACACATGGCATCTCTTTTGTGATGCTGCCCTGCTTTGGAATGCATGCTGCTTGCCTTGGAAGAAGGTGCTGGAGCTCATGTGTGGGTGCACACACCCAGGGCTGGTGGCTCCTGGGGGCACCCAAGGGGGTCTTCATTCCTCATCCACAAACAAGTTGAGGGGAAGCTTGAGCCTAGACCCCCAGGGGAGTGTCTGCTGATCTCTGACACCTGGCCTCATGGTGGCCCCTCAACTTTTGCAGTTATTCCAGCACCCGTGCTCTTGGGATCCTCTTGGAGCCTCTTGTTACAATTCTGCCACCGCACTGAGTATTTGCCATCCCTTAGAATTCAGATGGGAATTACCACTGCTTTGGCTATAACTAAACCATCCTGGCCAGACACAACCTATCCTCAGATCTCCCCACAAAGGCATCTGAAGCCCAATGTATTGGAATTGGCTGAATCATGCCATCTGAGATCTGACATATACTCTCTAAACATTGTCTTCACTGTTCCCTCTTGAAACTACACAAGCCGAACACTGTGCTGTACTAGCCACATACTCTGGGCCTGATTCTCCTCTCATATGGGTGTAAACTGGAAGGAACTTCGATGTAATTCCACTGACCTCTGTGGTGTGAACTGACATCAGTGAAGCTTGCTCTACAGATAAAGCTGCACTAGTTTAACTAAATTTATGTGGCTAAATCGGAGTGGCTTTGTATGTGAATGCTCTGATATTATTTCAAACATGGCTTATAGCCACGTAGTTTGTACATGTAATTTAGAATAACAAGCTAAACCATACATCAGTTTAAATTGGATCTGTTAGAATATTCACACAGGGGTTTGCATCAGTTTAACTAAATCAGAATCTAAATTGATTTAACTTAAACTGGTGCAACGTCTGTGTATAGACAAGCTCTGAGATTTGCATTAGGCCTGAAGGATTCATTAACTGGCACCTGTGAGCAAAAATTGCCTATCAGTCTATTTCTCTCTATTATGAATGGGGTAATTCCTATGAAAAATAAAGACTCTTCTCTCGTCATTAGTTCTGAAATGTTGTTTCAAGTGCACTCAATGGCAGGCCAATTCCCGAAGTTGGGCAGATTGGCAGATTGGTCCATCCATCTCTTACCAAAAAAACCATATTTCCTATTGTACTTGAGTGAAGTCATTAACCAAGCTCACAATGGTTTGAGCAGATGAATTATCTCTAAAAATTGTTTACCTTTAATCCCTTAATTCTGTTCTTCTAAACTGCCACTTTAGAGATTGCTGGTAAATATCACAGTTGAAGTGCACTACTACAAAAAGTGAATCTGAATAATTATATCCTTACTTATGTATAAGTAGAACATAATAAATATTTACCAATCAGGACCCTTTTCAGACATCAACATGTAATTCTGTGCTTGGTAGGCAGAGTTCTGCTAATTTCATTTTGTATTCCAGTGAGGAATGAGAAAAAAAGAAATGACAGTGTTTTCAATATTGATTATTGTTCACAATTTAGATAGTTGAGTTTAAATGCACTCAGTGTATTTATAATAATTTAATGAGGCTTCTTGGATAATATCTGGTATAGTATTGACTGTGACGGGTTGGATCACAGAAACCCCCTTGGGGTTGCCAACTGATGTGCCAAGACTACTACAGCCCCTGCTTTCCCTGCCAGTTTAGGACTCCAGCACCTGTATTGCTGAGCCAGACATGCCAGTCTGCTTCAACCCAGACCCAGGGTCTGAACCATGTGCCCCAAAGCTGCAGACTTAACTGAAAGCAAGTTAAGAAGTGTTCCTGTCTTTAACACTCAGATGCCCAACTCCCAGTGAGGTCCAAACCCTAAATAAATCCGTTTTACCCCCTATAAAGCTTATTCAGGGTAAACTCATAAACTGTTCGCCCTCTGTAACACTGATAGAGAGATATGCACAGCTGTTCCCTCCCCCCCCCCCCGCTCCCTAACACAGGTATTAATACATACTCTGGGTTAATTCATAAGTAAAGAGTGATTTTATTAAATACAGAAAGTAGGATTTAAGTGGTTCCAAGTAGTAACAGACAGAACAAAGTGAATTACCAAGCAAAATAAAATAAAACATGCAACTCTAAGTCTAGTACAGTAATAAAACCGTATGCAGATAAAATCTCACCCTCAGAGATGTTTCAATAAGTTTCTTTCACAGACTGGACGCCTTCCTAGTCTGGAGACAATCCTTTCCCCTGATATAGCTCTTGTTCCAGCTCAGTTGCTAGGTAGGGGATTTCTTATGATGGCTGCCTCCTTTTGTTCTGTTCCACCCACTTGATATATCTTTTGCATAAGGCGGGAATAAGGATCACATGTCACTGTAAGATTTCATTACCCACTTGCCAGCACACACATATACAGGAAGATTTACAAGTAAACAGAGCGATCTACAATCAGTTGTCCTGGTTAATGGGAGCCATTAAGATTCCAAACCACCATTAATGGCCCACACTTTGCATAACTACAATAGGACCTCAAAGTTTATATTTCATTTCTAGTTTCAGATACAAGAGTGATATGTTTATACAAATAGGATGACTACACTCAGTAGATTATAAGCTTAGTAATGATACCTTACAAGAGACCTTTTGCACTAGGCATATTCCAGTTACATTATATTCACACTCATTAGCATATATTTATAAAATCATATACAGTGCAACATCACATTGACTATATAGACTTTTGTTACATTCTGGTAGTAGGTGGACTAGATAATATGCCGGCATGGATCTTGATCTTGTAAACAGTGCCAACTAAGGCAGACCCCACTTGGGAAGAAGATAGAGCTCTGAAGTTAGTAATAGGTTCTAGCCTGGCTTCTGCCACTTACTAATGGTGTCCGCAGAGTGGTTGGAAACTTTCAGACAGCCTGTTTTTCTGTAAGAAAATGCCAATTTGTCAAAAGTGACATGTTTCATGGAAATGACAAAAATTAATTTCAAAATGAAAATTGAAACAAAACATTTTGATTTTCTGTTTCAAAACTACTTTATACATATATAAATTTTGCAATACATATATATGGAAAGAAAAAAAAATCAGAGCTGGAACAAACTTTTTGACAGACCAAAATCATTGGTGGCTTTTTCTTATTTCGGTTTGCAGGAAAATTCAAGTTTTTGGTTTGTTTATTTCTGTTCTGTTCCAGAATGAAAGACATTTCAAAATCACAAAAGCTCCCCCCAGAAACAAACAGGAACAAAGAAAAAATTCAATACCCTGAGTGCTCTCAGGCAAGTCATATTGTCTCAGTTGCCCCATCTTTAAACTTGATTTAAGAATGGTGCATTTTTACCTTTGTAAAGGACTTTGAGACCTGTGGATTGATTAGCATGGTATATGGGTTAGGTATAAGTATTATTTTAATTAATTATTTATCCATGAGAAGATTAAAAAAAACAGTTTTTAAATTAAACCCTCAAGGCCTCATTTTTTAAATGTTACCCTGATTTTTTTTTAAATCCAGTACCCTACAGTAAGCACTTTAAACACTGTATTATAGATAACTTAATAAATGGTAGGGCTGAATTATGCCTCCTAAAAGCTTAAGTTGTGTAGTATAGGAGATACAACACTTAGGCTGTGGTATCTGTAAGGAATTATGCCTTTGTAAAGTGGGAAGGCTCTGGCCTTCAGAAATATGTAGCCAGCATTTCCCCATGCACTGTTCACGGTTGTATCATTACCTTACTCCACCCAGACATTTTCCCCGGGGTTTAGCTATCACTGTTAGTATTAGCTGTTCCCTACATCCTGTATTTCCTGCGCTCGTTCCTCCCCTTTTGTGCAGCGGTTCTGCAGATGCTGTAATTTGACTTGTTGGGGTTTTTTTGGATAGAGCTAAACGGCTACCGGAGTGGGGGGGGGGGGTGTGGGTAGGGGGAATAAATCTCAAGTATTTGCCTCAATTTAAAATGAACTTGCTTTGATGACACTTCTTGCCCTCTTTTTAGTATTTACTTTCTCTGAATGTTCAAGTGATCGCATTTTATTCTTGTGAACACCCCCGGAAAGCAAATTCCCTGGTGTGTCAGTGTAATATTTGCCCAGTATACAGGATAGGACAGTGACTGATACAGCAGTGAGGCAGGGCTAACATCCTCAGAGCTTCACCTCCTCTTTCCTTTGGGCTAATCCTTAGTATCCTCCTGGCTGCACTCAGAGGCTGTTCAGTGCAATCTGCCACCCTCAGCAAAACTTGAGAGTGAAGCCACCCCCACCCTGAACCTCATTCAGCTAGGCTGCCGGCTGACAAGGCAGATCCCAGCCTGGGGCTGCAGGGCTACACCTGGTTCATTACAAATTGCTCATTGATCTAGGGTAAACATAGCTTGAGAATGTATAAGTAAAATTTGCGTGGTTTCTTCCATTTAGCATTTTCGGGGGGGGGGGCATGGCTGTCTAAACCCAAGATGCACAGGAAAATCCTACATATCTTAAGATATCTGTGGAGGTCTTGGATATTCATTCAGTGGCCCATTCCTTCAACTTTTCTCCCCAGTAGCTTCCCCTCACGCGTAGCAACACTGCTGCATCAGGAACCATGCTTCCAAAATTACCATTCCTGTCTGACCCCCGTTCTTCCTGATAGTAGAGCAGGGGTGGGCAAACTTTTTGGCCCAAGGGCCACATCTGGGTATGGAAATAGCATGGCAGGCCATGAATGCTCAGAAAATTTGGGGTTGGGATCTGGGAGGGGGTGAGGGCTCTTGCTGGGGGTGTAGGCACTGGGGTAGGGCCAGAAATGAGGAATTCAGGGTGTGGGAGGGTGCTCTGGGCTGGGACCGAGGTGTTCGGAGGGTGGGAGGGGGATCAGGGCTGGGGCAGAGGGTTGGGGTGTAGGAGGGGGTCAGGGGTGCAGGCTCCGGACGGCACTTACCTCAAGCAGCTCCCAGAAGCAGCGGCATGTCCCACCTCCGGCTCCTACATGAAGGCGCAGCCTGGCGACTCTGCACCCTGTCCTGTCTGCAGGCGCCACCCCTGAAGCTCCCATTGGCCAAGGTTCCTGGCCAATGGGGGTGCGGGGTCAGTGCTTGGGGAAGGAGCAGTGTGCAGAGCCACCTGGCTGCCCCATGCGTAGGAGCCAAAGAAGGGACATGCCACTGCTTCTGGGAGCTGCGCGGAGTGGGGCAAGCCCGTGACCCGGCTCCCTGGCTGGAGCTTGAGGGCCGGATTAAAACATCTGGAGGGCCTGATGCAGCCCTCGGGCCATAGTTTTCCCACCCCTGTACTAGAGGTTTTTTGTCCCCCCACAAATCATCATTTTTCTTCTTCTTTCTCCTTTCTCCTTTTCTTTTGCTTCTGGGTGTCAAGAGTTTAAGATTAAAATCTGGGTTATTGTTGGATTGGAATATATTAATTTTTACCATCAATCAGTTCTTTCATCTATAGAAAATTACAGAGATTTTTGAAGCTGAGGCTCTGCTAACCAGATCCCAGCGGCTCCATGGGTCCCCCATTTCCCTCTTTCAGTTTTTCCAGCTTGATACCTAGAACATTCCCTGGAATTTGGAATTGACTGGATGCGGCATTCAAAAGTTACCTTGCAACTTCCAAACAGAAAAAAAAATGCCATCCACTTGAGTATAAGGGTCTCACAAGCTCAACTAATAAAGGGGTGGGGGGCTAATGGATGGCATGGGACTGAGGCTTGGGGGGATGTGTGCTCAATTCCAATTCAGCCAGAAACTTCCTGTGTGATTTAGGATAATTCTCTTACTCTATCTGTGCCCCACTTCCTTGTCTGTAAAATGGGAACAACCACAGAGGTACTATGAGGATAAAATCATGCTAATGATTATGGAGTGCTCAGATACTATAATGATGAAGGCTATATAAGTTCCTAGATAGAGTGCAAATTAATGCTGACTGAGTCCCCTTCCCTACTGTCAATTTTCATCCATACCTGGAGGGTGGCATTTGGAGCAAGAAAAGCCCTAGTACCCAGCTCGAGCAGAATGGAAGGAATAGGAAGCAGTGCAGAGTCACAGGGCCACTGCCAGGATGGCTTCTGTGCATTCAGTAGCTTTCCCGAGGTCTGCCAGTTTAGGGGTGCCAAATCTAACTCCATGGTGGCAGGTTCAGTTGTTAGAGCTAGGAGGAAACCCTACCATGTAAACTCCCAGATGTTATTCCCACATCTGGGAGCATGGGGGTCCTTCATCATTAAACACAGAATACAAGGAGAGATCCCAAATTAACTTAGGCCTTGTCTACACTGCCCCGCAGTTCAAACTACAGTGGTGTGAATAGCAGTGCATGCTAGGATGACCAGATAGCAACTGTGAAAAAACAGGACGGGGTTGGGGGGTAATAGGCACCTATATAAGAAAAAGTTCTCAAAACTGTTCCTATAAAAATGGAACATCTAGTCACCCTAGCGCACACCAAAGTGATTTGCATTAATGTAGTTCGAGAAGGACTACACTAGGAACCTTTTAGTTCACACCCACAGCATCAACCCTGCAGAGTTACAGTGCAGCATTTTGGTGCACACTGCGATTCGTACTCTCGTACTATGGGGCAGAGTAGACGTAGCCTGTGAATGGTCCTCCCATTCTGTAGGGTCAAGTGATCATAACCAGCTGTCTTAGTGTAGCTTCTGGTGTGTAGAATTTAGCAATAACGTGTAAGACATTTTTAGCTACGTGTTGGCATGATTAATAGGGTCCATTTGCTAACTTCACCTCATGCTGGCATGTTTAGATGACACAGTTACTTCTGCTTGATAAAGATCTAAATGAGCATATATCAACTGCTCAAGAGAAAATACCAGTAGTTGTTATCGATGTCTTAAGCTGGCAGACTACAAATGAGAGGTGAGTTTCCATCTGCTGTTCCCAAATGTGAAGGAATCAGACTTTGCTACACAGAGAAAACAAACTGAGCAACAGATGAGTAAAGCAGAAGAGTAAAAACCAGCTTGTTAATCAGCTCTTGCATCTTAGATGCAGAGTTATTTAAGCAGAAATTGGCATAAGGTTATGGTAACACCATTACAAAAAAGAGAGACATTCTTAAAATGTCCTTTTTTCTAAATATCGGCTTGATCCAGAACATTGGATCAGAGCACCTAGGACCTAAGCGAGAGATCAGATTCTGACCTAAAATACCATTGGGACCCTAACTCTATAATGGGTTGAATGGCCCTCTGCGGTGTCTGATCCAGACTTTGGAACATTCACACACTAGAAATCCCTAATTACTTCTTTAGTAATTGTGGGCTGCCATTCAGAGAGGCAAAATTCAATGCAGATTGTTGCAGAGAAGAGACAAACATACTATGAACTCTCTCATGAAGATAAACTTAATTCATTCTTGTTTGGATTGGGCCTGAAGGTCAGGTAGGACATTTGTTTCCTGTTTGGAAAAAGCACAGAATAAATGTTGGATTATTTTTACTTGCCTTTTGATTTTTGAGCCTTCAGGCAGCACTTGCTTCACATTTTCAAGCTTTCTTCTGCAACCGCGAGGGCTACAAATTTATATCTTTAAAAAAATAAAAGCTGAGATTCTCATAGAATATCATGATTCCAATAGCTGGGGCTTTAAAATCATGATACTATCATAAGAATTGGCAATGCTCTGAGATTGTCTGCGAGTCAGATTTCCCAATTCAAAATTGGCTTTCTTCATTTATTCTGCAATGTTCACTTAACAATTTGTTGTTTCATAAGACATTGCTGCCAGCAAATTCATCTGATTGGATATCAGCAAGAAGCAAACAGGAAAAGGGCGCGAACCCAGATGAAATTGATTAATTTAACACCTCAAAAAAAGCAGAAGATAGTTTTGCAATCTTTACCTGTATCTATGTTTTCATGCACTCCTCAAACCAGATATACTTTTATTTGTTCTTCCGTTGTGTGTAACTCATAAATAAACACAGTCATGCACACCTTTGTGTGATGCAGGAATATCTCTTTGTAATATCTCTTTTGTCTCTGGTAAGGGTGGCCTTTTAAGCCTTTAGAGCATTTTTGAATAGGCAGTCTGAGACTGTGGTAATGAATCAGGTCAATGTTTCAGTTCTATTTTGAAAGCTGCGCATGTATATTTAATATGGTCTAATATTTGATCTTTCGCATGTATGACTTAGCTAGATTATGTGACACAGCTCTCATTTGATGCTTGATGCCATTAAAGCTCACGCCTGATAGTAATTTGTGCTGAGATCAAGTTAATAATGTATACATTTTTCCAGTGAATCTTCTCTGAAAGTAACTCAGGATATTAAAGAGGAACACTAGCCTCCTTTTCATGTGTGCATTTTCTCTAAAATAATGAACTGATGCCATGTGAGAGTCATTTCAAAACCAGTACAGGCTTTGTTCACTAACAATTCACTCCAAGCAGTGTTTCCTGCCAAAGCATTGTCCAAAACCAGTACCTTTGCTGAACATGCTAGTCACAGAAGTCATAACGTCTCAATGGGATATATCATCACTGGGGCATAAGCTCCGTCTGAGTAAATAGGGTGTGTTCTGCAGAGCAACTGTGGGAACCTAAGTACTGCAGTCTGTCTCCCTTCCTGTAGAAAAGTTGAGTTTCTGCTGGTGAGTCGCCTCACAGCCAGGTGTGTCATAACAGTTCTTTCCTATCTATCATCCCATACCTATGGTTGGTCTGGTCCTGTCGTGGTCTGCCTCTTCTCGTTACTCAGCCCTCTGGCCAGTTCACATTTTTTTTCTGGGTTAACTCCAGCAGAATAAATAGTCCAGCATACTCACTGGAGGTTTTGGGCCCCCAACTGTGGGCCCTGTGGTCCTTACAATCTCTCAATCCAAGGCTTTCAAAAGTCCTTATCCGCTTATAATCAGGGGATTCCTGTCTTGTTCCCTTGTGGCTGGTAGGGGAACCCCCACGCTCCTACTACACTGGGTTCCTGTCCACGGACCGTATAACCAACACCCAAGGTCTTCTCTGTTAGACTCCTCACTGCTGCCTCCCTGGACTACTACTTACCATAACCTGTCAGCAGGCCTCTCCCACAACCTTTCTAAGAAGTTCACCCATCTTGCAGGGCCAGGACTTACAGTGCTATCCCCGGGAATCCTCCAACAAAATCCCAAACTAGAAGTACAAAATCACTTCTGTCCTCAGCAGGCTTGATCTTTCATCTCTCTTTGTTCCTCAGTAGAACATCTCCCAGATCCTGCCCTATTGTCAGGGCTCACTGTGACATTACCCAGGGTACAGTCTGGACTGATGGATAACTGTGTCCCCTCAATTCTCCAACCTGGGGTTCCTTTTACAGTGCATCATTGTGAGAGCATGTAAATCACTCCCAGCTATACTGTATGAGTGCTATGTCAGCCACTGATGAATTGCACTGCAGGGCAACTCCAGCAAACTCCCTGTCCCAGAGTTTTCCCCCCAAAAATGTGTCTTGTACTGCCCAGCACATTACCCCCATCTCTCACTGCCCCACCCCCAGACAATACAAGTATATATAAAGTTCATCATTTAATAATAGAAAACGATATGCACAAATCTTCTTATCCTAAATGGAGTTTCCCAAACACTTCAATTCAAACTGCACTGCTTTAGATATAACAATGAAACAAATGTATTAACTACTGAAAGATGGGTTTCAAGTGACTACAAGTAATAAGGCATATAAATCAGAATTGGTTACAAAGAAATTAAAGGTAAAATGAAACTAACACTAACTAACTAACTTAACAAGCTAAGTGAATATGAAGAAAAGGTCTCTCTCACCACATGTTCCAGCCATCTCATTGGCTGAACTTCTTTCAGTTAGAATCTCTCTCCCAGTACAATACCGCTTCCTTTGTTCTTCAGGTGTCGATGATGCTGGGAGCAATGATTTGGGGCATCTGCCCTCTCCTCTTATGGCCCTTTCTCTTGCACAAGAATCATCTCCAGCTGATGTTCAGGAGACAGAGAATATGTGAGGCCAGGAACCCTAAGCTGCTTTTTTGTCACAATGTAGATTTTTTTTTTTTGCCCCTACCCTCTCTCCTGCCAAAGAGTGGCCACTTCATCAGGTGATACTCAGAGTCAGAGCCTAGGGTCTGAAGCCCGAAGCCTGCTGAGCACACACTGGTCCCATGTGTCTGCAGAAGTGCTGCCTGGAGCCCCCAGAAGGCTTCATGGTGTAGGCTGCTGATCCCCTGCTGGTGGTGCCAGCAAACACCAAGGCAGCCAGGAGCAACAGCTGGACACTGCAGGGAGGGGCTGCTGCTTTGCCCCCCGACCCCCATCTCCACCCAGGAGGCTGTTGTGTCTGCAGAAAAATCCTCTGCTGGCACATGTGGCCATGGTGGCTGCATTTGAGAAATAATGAATGAATGGGAATAGCATGAATTTGTACTGGAGACATGTACACAGCTGTTGATGATCTCAGCTAATCAAGGATAAGCACTCAAATATCTAGACGTAGTCCAAGCAGCCATGCAGCCATTTTGATTTAGGAGCTTTTTGCTGAAAATTGGACTCCCCATGTAACCCTTCATATAACTCAGAGAAATATTAGACACCAGGTTCTGGACAAGAAATGGCAACCTGGAGAAGTTCAGATTAGAGTTTATGCAGCTGCCAAGCTCATTCAAATAATCAAAGCTCCAAGTAAATATGTGCACTTGGCAATATATATGTTGCAAAAACACCATTACAGCTGTGTTCAAAGTTGTACTACACATCATCGTGAGTTACAATTTTTTCTCCTTGAAAACAAGTTTTCCTTGAAACTTGCATATGGCAGTTGGCAATATAGAGAGGTCCTTTATCCCCCTGCAAACAACTCTGATAGAAAAAGCACCAGGCAGTGAGCATTACAGGAAGGCAGAGCTGTATGTGCTGAAGCCACTTGCTTCATTTTCAACTCTTTTATTGAAAAAGCACCAAGCTTTTCGTTTTATAACAAGACGTTGGCAACATAATTGGCAAAAACAAGTCTGCCTGAAAAAGCCTCAGCTAAGTAGAATCCCCATGAGCAGGTGGGAATGTTGCACTGTGCAAACTCTAGTTTAAATTTCAGTCTTTATGGAGAAGTTCTAAGTGAGTATTAAGGTTTTCTATAAGTGTTTTCAGTGTAACACAGGGTTTCTTTTTGTTCTTTCAGAGGAATATGAAATGGAGGAGAGGGGAAAAAAGGACATAGAACCCAAAAATCCAGTGATAGCAAGGGAAAGAAGTTCGTCTCCCATCTCTCCAATATCTACCACTGTGACTTCATGTCAGCTTTTGGCGGCTTGAGACCTAAGCAAGTTGCTTTTGTTTGGAATCACTTTACTGTGGATTTTAGCCGTGAGTTGCATGTTTGTTGCTCTCACGGGGGGGCAAAGGGGGAGAAGCATTAAGCAAGACCTTAGGAAATTCCCTTGGGGATGAGAGTTTTGATGAAAGACTTTGTGTGCTTATGCTTTAATCTTGCAGCAACCAAGCAGCACTGTTCATTGGGTTCCACAGGCAAATGTGTCTAGCAGCCACTCCACTCATCTGCTGAATATTGTTTCTGGTTCGTCCGTGCCATATATAAATCTTTCAGTGTCACCACAGTGGTTACAAATCACAGTTCAAAAGAGAAAAGGAGTACTTGTGGCACCTTAGAGACTAACAAATTTATTTGAGCATAAGCTTTCGTGAGCTACAGCTCACTTCATCGGATGCATCCACAAGTACTCCTTTTCTTTTTGCGAATACAGACTAACACGGCTGCTACTCTGAAACAGTTCAAAAGAGAACATCCTCCATACAATGTCATGCAATCCTGGGGGAAAAAAATGACTGAAAAAATGATTGCACTAGACACTCTGCTTTTCTCCACTGCTAAAGATGGATTTCAGATTTATGCTTAAAAACATAAAAATGCAGGCATCACATTGTATCTCGATTCACTTTTTCCTCAGTGGGCTATTCCTACCAGGTGTCTCTGCCAGTGTGAAAGAAGGCTGGCAAGAGCTTCATAAACAAGAATGAGATTTGGCTCTCCTAGATGGTGCCAAGAAAAGGGCAGGGATTCTGAGAGAAGGGAGGGGGAGGGAAGCTCACAAAAACAGGGCCCGCTCTCCTTTCTTTTTCCTCCCTCAGTGTAAAGGAAATCTCCTTTCTTTTATTTATTGTCCACATTAGGAGATTTATGGACGTCACAGGCTGACTCTCATTCATGTGTAGAACAGAGTTGGATGAATACTAGGAAAAATTGTTTGCAAATATTTTTTGAGTTCTTTTCACTTTTGGATTTGACCCTGCTCCACTTCCCATTATTCTGCTGTTTTGTGAGCAATATTTTTTTTTCACTAAAGGTCGAGGAGATTGTGTTCATGTGAGTGTGTATGCATGACAAAAGTGCTTGGTAGATCTCTGAAATATGTTCTGTGTGGGATGTAATAACACAGCATAGCAGGGAATTTGTTCCCAAAACCCCAGGCCAAAGGCCTGGCTCTAACCCAGCTCATCAAATAAGAAAAGGGTGTGTGAATGGACTCTTCTCTGACGCCATGGAGTTACTCAGAATGACTCCAGGATAACTAAGGTTAGAACTTGACATCGTTTTATATATGTTGAGTGACAACCCTGATTGAAGTGTTTTGGGAAAGACTCTTAAGGGGAACAGCCGTGAACACAAATATACAAATGTAGTTGTGCCGAACATGCTGCTCTACTGGCATCATGCAAGCTTTGGAAAGGTGTGAAAAAAGTTTTCATGTGGCAAGAGACTGCTTCCTCTTTGAACTAGTCTAGAGTTGGGGTTGGGACACTAGGATAGACATGGATAGTTGGTAGCAGCAGATCACCTTGCAGCTCAGTGGGCTGTGTGACAAAGTTCCTGCTCTACCTTGGTGGGTCTTGCGCTTATTGGCGGATTTGCTCGCCTTGGAGCTTCACGGCAGCCCTCAGCTTGGCCGTTTTTCTGAATTCACAGTCCAGGTTGACTCCTCCTGTGTCTGACCAGGAGTTGGGAGGTTTGGGGGGAACCCGGGCCCGCCCTCTACTCCGGGTTCCAGCCCAGGGCCCTGTGGAATGCAGCTGTCTAGAGTGCCTCCTGGAACAGCTGTGCAACAGCTACAACTCCCTGGGCTACTTCCCCATGGCCACCTCCCAAAACCTTCTTTATCCTCACCATAGGACCTTCCTCCTGGTGTCTGATAATGCTTGTACACCTCAGTCCTCCAACCGTCTGCGTTCTCACTCTCAGCTCCTAGTGCCTCTTGCTTCCAACTCCTCACACGCACACCACAAACTGAAGTGAGCTCCTTTTTTAAAACCCAGGTGCCCTGATTAGCCTGCCTTAATTGATTCTAGCAGCTTCTTGATTGGCTGCAGGTGTTCTCATCAGCCTGTCTTAATTGTCTCCAGATCCTGATTGTTCTGGATCCTTCCCTGTTATCTTACCCAGGAAAAGGGACCTACTTAGCCTGGGGCTAATATATCTGCCTTCTATTACTCTCCAATAGCCATCTGGCCTGACTCTGTCACAGCTGAAAGAGAGGGACTCTATCCAAGGTACTTGTATACCCCCCACAACCTCGCAGTCTAATGTATGTATCCACACAACATGCTCTGTGACACAAGGAAGTGCTCTTATCCCCATTTTACAGCTAGGTGTCTGGGCCACAGAGAGGCTACACGACTTTCCTAAAGTCACCCAGGGCGGTGGAGTACAGACTTGCACCTATGTGTCCTGAGCCCCAGGTTACCACCCTAACCCCAGGAACAAACCCATTAATGTTTAACTTGCTGCTTAGTACAATTGTGGGTGTGCTGGATGATGCAATCACTGCGCTAGTTGCTAATAGGTTTGTGAAGTGTTTGGGAACGGAGTGAGCTCAAATAGTAAATTCTGGAGTTGAGAGGCGGAGACACCGGTATTTTACTTCCGTTTCTTTTAATTTTTTTCTCCTGTATTTACGCCAAATCTTGAGATGATTCTTTTTCGTTCCTTAGCTAATTTGACAGCCTAAGGTATAGCTATGAATCTGGGAAACCCCTTTGGAAATAGCAGCTACAATATGCTAACAATGGGCTGCATCACACGATATATTGAGATGAAAAGAAGATAAGGGCCTTGATCTAGCTTCAAAAGACTGGCATGTCACTTGGCAGAACTCACGTGGAAGTTGTTCCTTGTTAATTAAAGACTGGATCGTAATGCATATGTAAATCAAATTGCACAGACAGCCTTCATTCTGGCATTTCCTAACCTTTGAGGGCTTGACTTTGCAACCTTTATAATACTCTTTTAACATAGTTTTTGTGTGTGTAATTTACTAGGTTATTTTTAAAAAGAAAAACCAAGTTGCATCATATTGACCCTCGCATGGCTCATCAGTGGGACTAGAGCCTCCACTACTCCTGGCTCCTTGTCCCAGATTCATTTTCTTATCTAGCCAGTCCTAGTCTCTATTCCTCTAGTTTCTCATCCCAGCCCCAGTTTCCTTGCCCAGCAAGTTTCCCCCCTCTGGACTTCCTATCCAAATCTCGCCTTCCGCTCCCAGTTGTCTTATGTAATCATTCACATTTCTCCCCCAATCCCCAGCTCCTTGTCCCCACTTTCTTTGCCCAGCCAGTCCCAGCTCCCCCAGCACTCCAGTTCCTTATCTGACCTCTGTCTCTCCCCAGCTCTAGTCTCCCTCCAGTGGCTCCATGTCCATTCTCATTGTTCACCCTTCCCTAGTTCCCTGTCCCATGCTCTAACCAGCCCCAGTTCTCCCCCACCCTCAAGGAGATGTGTCCCCTCCCCAACAGATGATGGTAGCGAGCTCCCTACCCTCTAGGCTAAGGACTTAAACTAAGTCCGCTTACTGGTCTCCTCTATGTAGATCCCATTCCTAAAGGTTAGCTAGCAATGGGAGTAATCCTAGAAATTGTTACATCAACAAGGTATAAGATTCTCTATGGATTATGTGTCACTGCATGTATGTGTGCACCACTGGCTTTATTGGACAGAATAGGGGCTACAGGTAAAAGGAAATAGAGACTCAAGAGGACAGGGGAATAATTAGCTAACAGATCTTTTTCAATCACAAAATTTCCCTGGGTTTTTGAATTAATGAGGATTTTTAGGTTCCAAAATATAAACAATGCAGAGAAATAACTTCAAATGCATCAGGACTTTCTTTTCCATTAATAGTTCAAAAAGGTAGCTTAATGTCTTACACATCATCCCCTTTTATCATGTGAAATCGATACTCTACTTAATGTGGCATGACTTTTTAAGTGAATAAGGACCTGCTGGGGACATTAACAATGTAAGACTTTATTTGCATTTACACTAATGATTTTATAATGAGGGTTTTATTATATTAATGAAGACTGCTGGGAGAAGGGGGGCGGGAACCAAGCCAAAATACAAGTAATGTCTTTCTTTATTAAAGTATCCGCTACTGACACTTTGTTGACATAGGTGCTTATTTGCATGAAGGAAAACATAAGCATTTGGAACTATTAATTACTGTACGCTCAATGTACTTTGTGGTAATTACTTAATTAATTCAGCCATTATTCCAGGGTTTTGATGGGAAACCATCTATTTAGACCTTGAATCAGAAACATAAGTGAAAAAATAACTGTTTATCAGCAGGACACTGTGTTTCATAGCCTAACTACAAAACTCTGGACGTAAATACTTGTGTGCAAGCTTCCTACCCCAAGGCAGGTATTGTTGCAGAAATGTAATTAACTGCCAGTAGAGACGTGTTGTTTTAATCAATTATACACTTTTTAAAAAAAATTAAAAACCTGAAGTATTAGGAAGGAATGCTAGAGAAGGGAGAACTAGTGATGAATGTTGTGTCTGGATACTCACAAGTACTTCGATACAGCAATTTGATTTAATCCTGGTTGTGGTCTCCAGAAGGCAGTGTCAGCTATTCAGAATTTGCAGGAGGTTCTACATTCCATAGTTGCTAATAACAGGGGAATTAAAAAAGCGGGGGGGGGGGGGAACGTTCAGTAAAACACATTCAATCAATAAAATGAAATATACTTTATTGAAGCCTTTTGAGAATAGTCTTAAAAGCTGTATAGAGGACTTGGGTTTTATCATAGCAGAAACAGTTGTATAGACACCAGGATTCTGTATGGCAAGCATTATAATCTGCCCCCATCACTAGACACTCTAATAATGGTGAAGCAGACAGGTAAGTAGATCTGTGGCTCTGAACCCTGATTTATATCAGTATAGGTGAGAGGAGTAGCTTCACTGAAATCAATGGGGTTAATTTGATATAAAACTGAGATAAGTGCCTCCACTGGTAATTTGCTACATTTTCACAAACCACATACCCAAGATCTTTCTACTGGTGGGATGTATTACACAAATGTTTCTATGCTGGTTTTGCTAGTTAGGTCATAAAATACTGTGCTTTGCCAATAAAAATGCAGTTATTTTAATCAGACTGACATGCCAGCTGACAACATAATAGCATATTTGATCATTTTAAAAGGCAAAGTATTCCCCAAACAGATCCATTGTGTTGTTAGTCTATTTAATGACGTCGCCTGCACGTTCTTTATTTTTATTTTATTTTTTTCTCTAATGGACTAACACAGTTACCATTTACATGGTGCATGCTGGTTTTATGTAATTTCTGCACATGATTGGTTATAATATTAGGTTTCTTAGCACAGAGCCCTAAAGGCAACTCACCATCAAGAGATCTCGTTTCTTTGCATCTTACTATAGCACATGTGATGTAACTTGTGTTAATTAGGAATGTCAAGAGCAGGGTTTGGAGAATTGAGGATGCGCTCAGGAATCTTGGGTATGAATGCTCCTAGCAGGATCAAACCTTCATAGAGCTGAGTGCTCTTTCTTAAAGAAGGGAAATAAATGGCTTGTGGCAATTCAGTCAGCACCCATCACTTTGGACAGCCAATCAAATACAATAAGTGGATCAAGTGATGCTGATGGAGGAGACAATAAGCCAATAAGAGGCAATCTCTGTTACATAGAGTCTTTGGAACATGGTAGTTATGGGCTGGAGTCTGCTGCTGGCACTGTGATGCACACCGCTACCAGGAAGGAGGAGCTGAAAGTGACAGAATACAAAGTCCAACCTCCTTTGGGGTCTTCCTTCCCCAAAAGCATAAATCTTGATTAAAGTATACTGGAATCTGAAAGTTGTGAATATTGCCTAGTTTCCTAAATTCCCCAGTTCCAGATAAGAAATGACATAATTTACTATTACTAATCATGCAGGCCTTAGGGGCCTTTTCCAAAGCCCATTGGAGTAAACAGAAAAGCCCATTGAGGTTAATTAGAGTCTTTGATTAGGCCCTAGGAAAGAAGTCGGAATGGATGGGATTGCACATTGTGAACTTGATCTAACTTCCATTGGCCTCAATGGAAGCTGGATGGGACTTTGTATTTCCCGAGTTGCTTTCACACACAGTTACAGCAGTTTTAGGGAATGGGATATGAACTTCCTGGATCTTATTTACAACATCTAATTACTACTGGGCCAAATTCAACCCTGAATTTAAACAAGTACTTCTCCTTTGAAATTGATTCTCTTAAAGTCAATGGACTTGTGCCCTCTTACGGCAAGGACTGGATTTAGCCCACTGAGTATTGTACCGATGTGAAAGCACAATATAGGTCCCTAAAAACCTGAGTTAAATAGCTTGTTTATTTAAAACTACAACAGCAATTGCCCTCTCAAAACAAGCATTATAATTCAGAGCTCATGCTACTTCATTAGTTAGCATGGCAGCAGACTTGCTCTTTAGCAACTTCTTACCTTGTTAGGAAATCCTGAAATGGAGATTTTTCTGCCCAAGGCATTAGAAGCAGGTCACAGTTGTAAATTTTAGCTCTGTATTTTGGTAAAGGTAAATATTTGTAGTCTTGAAAAATATACACGGTCGGTTTCCATTTATAGATTAGTATAAACTATGCATTTAAATGGAAATGCAAATGCTTTCTTGTTCACCGCTGCTAAAGTCTGAAGTATATATAATGGCAAGGTGCATTTCTTTCAAAGGATTTCTGGAAATCAGTTTAAACTTCTCTAAAGATTCTAGGAAGATGCAGCTGCAAAGAAATGAAAAAGGGTAGTGCCAAGGAAATTGCATTACTGTCATTGTTAATTTGCTTTAAATAACCATGAAACGTTGAAGTTCATTTTGTGCTAGCATTTCCTATTGGCTTATAACTGACTGGTGAATATTATGTTTTATAGGCTCTGACATGAAGTCTGTGGTTAAATATTTATCTTATGAACTGCTACATTTATAGCCAAAATTTTCCTCCAATTTGAACTACAGCAATAAAGTAACATATTGCTTCTTGAAACTGTTTGCATGTGAAATGATGTTAGCAGGTCACATTTAATAAGATTATCTGATCTCTCAGATTAATCCAATTGAGGTCAGTGATCAAGGTCCAGGTGCAAATGCATATAATGGGACTAAATTCATCCTCACTGTAAATGTACTTGTGGCACCTTAGAGACTAACAAATTTAACCTTAGAGATGCATCCGATGAAGTGAGCTGTAACTCACGAAAGCTTATGCTCAAATAAATTTGTTAGTCTCTAAGGTGCCACAAGTACTCCTTTTCTTTTTGCAAATACAGAGTAATACGGCTGCTACTCTGAAACCTGTAAATGTACTGAAACCAATGGATTTAAACCAGAGCTGAATCTGTCTCAGAATAACTTTCGGTATTGCTTAATAAGACCATACTCTACTGCATGTAGACATTGTTCCTGGATTTTGAAGCACTGTAAAGAGGCAAAATCTTACTGTGCTTCTAGACTGAAAGCTTTTGAACTACCATGTCAGCCTTTTGTCGTACTGTTAAAACATTATTTTTTGAATCAGTATTTAAAACTGGTTTGGTTAGCACTGTTTTAAAAACAGTTTAGCAACCAGTATGGATGGAGGTCAAAATCACTGTTGAATCAATAACAATTGCACTTCTGTAACAGTGCAGAATGTGTGTCTGTCTCTACATGCATCCGATGAAGTGAGCTGTAGCTCACGAAAGCTTATGTTCAAATAAATTCGTTAGTCTCTAAGGTGCCTCAAGTACTTCTTTTCTTTTTGTATCTACCTAATAGAGCTCAGTAAATAGAACTCTTTGTGGATGGGATCATATCTTTGTGTGTGTGTTTGTGCAATCCCTAGCACAGTTGAACCCACTGTCTCGACTGAGGAGTTACTGCAATATAAATACTACTAAACAGTAAAAAGAGGTCTGAAATGAGGACTTGCACCACCTTGGACCTGCAGCAGAAGACACAACAGTCAGATACATAAATAACCACACTGGGGCCTCTTCAACCAGTTGGCCCTTGTACCCCTCCTGTTATTCTGTAAACCCAGTCACTACCTGGGAGGATTAATAGCTATGGACAATTGAAAACCTAGTCCAGTATAGATCACAGGACCTATAAAGAAGCAGCTGAACAGGAGTCTCTTGCTCCTACATGTCGTGGCCTTGGAACTCATAAGTACAGCCAGGCCTGCCGACAGGGGGGCAAAGGGGGCAATTGCCCAGGGGTCTGGGTAATTTAAAAGGGCCCAGGGGCCCCCAGCCACCGTCAGCATCTCCAGGAGCATAGCTGGGCTAAGGCAGGCTTCCTGCTTGCCCTCACTCCGCACCACTCCCAGAAGTGGCCAGCACATCCCTGCGGCCCCTGAGGAGGGGGGTCTCTGTGCGCTGGCCCCACCCTCAGTGCCAACTCCGCAGCTCCCATTGGCCAGGAACTGCGGGGGCGGTGTCCACGGGCAGCAGCGCATGAAGACCCCGTGGGCCTCCCACCTAGGAGCCGCTGCCAGGCGGGTGTGCTGGTTGCTTTTGGGAGCTACCCGAGGTAAGCTCTAACCCCCTCCTGAACCCCCCCTTCCACCTCCAAATTCCCTCTCAGAGCCCACACCCCTCACCCCCTCCTGCACCCCAACCCCATGACCCAGCCTGGTGAAAGTGAGTGAAGGTGCGGGAGAGCGAGCAATGGAGGGAGGGGGGATGAAGTGAGCAGGAGGGGGTGGTACCTTAGAGAAGGGGCAGGACAAGGACATGGTCTCAGGGAAGGGGCAGGGGCAGGGCAAGGATCTTTGGGTTTGTGCGATTAGACAGCTGGCAACCTTACCAGGCAGGCATGTGGAAGCCCTGGCTGTGCCGGCAGCTCGCTGGGCACCAGCAGCGCAGCCAGCATCTTACAAGGCACCAGCCAGCACAGACGCAGCACTGCCCAAATGTCAGGCGGACCGCATCCGCGCAGGGACCCATGGACTGTTCTGTCCTGGGGCCTGGAATTGCGGTCAATGGACCTGAGCACAGCCAGACCACTTCGGGGCACAAGGCAGAACACTAGGCACCGCTTGGGTAGGGTGGCAGGCTGATGCTATGCTGTGTTAGAAAGTCAGGAGGGCTGGTCTAGTGATTAAAGCAGTGGCCTGGGACTTAGAACATCGGAGTTCAATTCCAGGCTCTGTCAAAGCCTCCCTGTGTGACTATGGTCAAGTCAGTGCCTCAGTTCCCAATCTCTAAAATGGAAGCAATAATACTTCCATTGTCTGTCTTGTCTATTTAGATTGTCAGAGCAAGGACTCTCATATACGTACAATATCTAGCATAATGCTGCCCTAGGCATTACCACAATACAAATATCTACCTGAACAGTTCCCCTCTCCACTCCTCCAGAACCTGGGTCAATGTAAACAGCAAGTTTTTGTCTATTCTGGGATTTCCTGTTAGAAAGGGTGTTATAGTCCATATAAGTCACACCACAAGGCTCTAAAGCTTAGTGATGAATGGCACCAGGTCTGGCTGCCACTTCCTTCCCGTATTCACTAGCAAAGGTAACCCTCAGTTCATTCCCATTATTCTCTGAGCGGGAGAGACAATTGTAAAACTCAAAGTGACAGGAGGAATTAAAGCTCTATTAGAAAACTAAAAGGAGTTCATGCAGTGATATTGCTCCCACAGGTCATGTAGCACCACATGAGACACCTATTACAAATTGATTACACGATAAAAAGTACAGCAAAAAATGACCTACGTTATGTTGTTCAATACCAATTACAATCCTTTTTTAACAGTGACAACTCGGACACATTGCGACAATGGCAGTCGCTTGATGAAGTTTGGCAGATGAAATTTTCCACAAAGTGGAAAAAAAAATCAATAACTTTAAAAACATACATGCAGTACTGGCTACTTATATGGTTCTCCTCACTGTAGTATCTCAGACCCACACAATCATGAATGGATTTTTTTTTATCCTCACACCACCTCGATGAGGTTATGTTATTCCCATTTGACAGAGGTTGGAAATGAGGCTCAGGGTAGTTTATGTGACTTGCCCAAGGTCACACTGGAAGTTAGTGGCTGAACTATGAACTGGACCAGGTATCCTGAGTTCCAGCCCCATACGCTGTTAATAAGACCATTGTTCCTGGTATGAAGGGGCTATTTGTGGTTCTTTTGTTTGCTAGCAGGATATCTAGATTTGATTTCTGTTCCCCATTTCTTGCTTCTGTCACTGAATAAAAAGTGGAGCTCTGACAGTGGGGATTACAGTCCCGTTGTCCTCAGTTTAAAAAATAAGTACCCTCCCCTATGGTGTCTAGAATCCGGCCTCAAACATGGGAGAATTAAGATGGAGAAGATTTAAGAGTTACGAGTTGATGTGAAGAGCTGGCAGTGAGAGTTGTTCGCAGCGCTTTTGGTCCTACAAAACCCACCAGCTATGCTACATATTCTTGAGCACCATCTACTGGCATATTTTGTGTGTGTGTGTGTGTCTCACACACACACACGCATACAAAATCAAGTGATGTGGATACAAGCAGCACAAAGCCATTAATATTCTCCAATTATTAAATACTGCCAGAAGCCATGTTGCTGAGGGTCCCCACACAGGTCTCAGCCTTCCTAACTCTCTCATGGTGGGAGGTTTAGTGTTGAGGAGGCTGAGCTGGAGAGAGCATTTGTCCCCTCACTCTGTTCCCTTCCCCCCTGCTGAATCCAAAACCCGTGGAGCCCCCGTGTAAGGGCTTCTGTGTGGAAATGTGAAATGATGCCATGGAGACAGTGCTCCCCACTTCCATGCCCACCTACATGGAGGAATTGCATTATCATCTGCTCCACCCATTGAGAGGATCATATATATGGCCCTAGGTATGGTTAAAAATAAGAAGGGGGACACTGAGATGGAAGGGAGGAAGAAGCAGAATTGTAGGAGGCAAGTATTGGTGGCCTTTACTTCTCGAGTAAGTCCCCTCCTTTCTATGTTGCCATCTTTTCACATCCATGAAAAGCTTCAAAGTTCTCTAACTAGAGAGACAGCAGTACATATGGCTGTCCCCCTGCCCCCATGCACCACGTTAAGGAGGCATGAGACGTGTCCATTGTCACCTACGGTATTCTTTAGATTTACTATGACTATGATTGTGGTTCAGAGAGTCTGTTCAAGGAGCCATAAATTTTGGTGGGAGCATCAGTCGAGTCCCATAAAGATGCCACTAGCAAAACTGCAACTCTCGAGTACTAAACTTGGTAGTGTTAAAATATCAAAGGAAGTGATAAATCTATTCTAGGAGTTCTCACTATCCACCCTTCATGCTTTGGCATTCCCTGGGTACTACTGTTATAATGTCAGTCATAATGAAATCAAGAGAGATTAAGCAGGATAATATTTTTAAATAAAAAGAAGCCCTGACAACTTAGGTGGAGATGAAGGGACAAATTACAACCCTATGAGTCTCTGGAGCTCTGCAATGATGGAACGTGTCTGGTGCTGCAGCAGTGGCAGGGGGAGACTTCTTAAGCCGGATTGTCAGGCCTGGCTGTTGTGCATGGAGTACAGGTCAGAGGATGTTGTGCAAAGGTGGCTTAAAGCTCTAGGTACCTAGTCCTAGTGCTGCTTTGTGCATGGCTCCTCCTTCCCTTCCCCTGCCCCCCATTTTATGCTAGAACAGCCTGAGGGCTTCTCTAGTTTACACAAGCCTGTAAAAGTAATAAGGGGCTGAAAATACTGCCAAGGATTGGCATTGAGGTAGGGGTGTCGTGGCTATATCCTCTTTTTCTGACTACACTCCTTTCCCATGCTATGCTGACTGCAGCGAAGGTACATGGAGGTATCAGCTCCATGCCACGGGATGATCGTTTTACACTGCGGTGATCTGGCTAGACCAGATTGGTGGCTCGATTACATCAGCAGCATGGCACAAAGCAGCCTCACTTCACTGAAAGGTCTAACCCTGTGTTTGTGCAAGGTGTAAGAATGTGTGTAAACAGCTCCTTTATCTCCTCTTCCAGCACTTTTTGGTGTTGCCAGGCCAAGACCGGGGCTGTGGCACTTGCTAGCCAGACAAGTTCCTTCTGGGCTGATAGACACTATTGGGAGCTGTGAGAGTGGAGGCCAGTTGCCTCCTGTGTGAGTGTTGTGCTGATGAAAGGAAAGGATTCCCTGCACATGCTCTACCTTGTGTGCCACATGTGTATGCAGGCAGGCAGCAACAGTTTGGCACAAATGTTGTTTCAGTAGGCCAGTTTAGAAGATATGGGGCCAAATTCACAAGAGGGTATGGCCCTTTTGCACCACTTCTATCACGCAGCTGAAAATTGCCAACAGAGAATCCTCCTGGTGTAAGGGGAAACCTGTGCTACTGCCAGATCCCAGACCTTTGAGCCCATTCCTCTCCCACCATGAGAGCCAGGGAAGAAGTATGGAGTGGCTACACCAGTTCCCTGTTCCTATTTCCATTGGTATCAGGTCCATTAAGAGCCTTAAACCAATGGTGGAATTTAGAACTGCCCACAGCAGCTATCATGGGTGGAACTGGCCACAATAATCAGAGGCCTGGACACTGTCCTCTCTCTCCTGTACCAATCAGAACTCTAGGGCAGGAGAGCATCTGTGCCGGGGAGACTACTAATTAACTGAAATTATTGATGTATGTTGACCATGTTTTGTGTGTGAAAGTTCTCTCTAATCTGGAGCATATTTTGGAGTATGTTAAATCATGTACATTTGGCCCATCTGATACAGTATCCAGAATGAATTATTGAGCTGCAATAATAATTGCATTATTATTATTTATTTAACATTTGTATTGCAGTAGCACATAGGAGCCCCAGTGAGGGGTCAGGAGCCCATTGTACTAGGCGCTGTTCAAATGCATAACAAAAAGATGGTCCCTGCTCCAAAGAATTTACAATCTGTGTGTGGATAGCAATTACAAATCCTAGGATATGGCTTGGGAAATGTATTTAAACTGAAAGAATGCAATCAAAATCCCTCTGCAAATTCTGTTCCAGATTAGTTTTTGAATGTAAAGACTTCCCCCATTAAGGTGAGCGTTCAGGGCCCCAAATGAGCAAGGTACTTAACTTGTGCCTACACTTAAGCATGCAAATTGTTCTATTGAAATTAATATGTGATTCAAAATGTCAGCATGTATTGCTGAACCACATTTGGAAAGTGAGCTATTTTGTTCCAGAGTTTTCCTTTCCAATCCTTAGAATGAAGCAAATTGGTCAACGCTCATCAGGTTTACTAATGGTACAAATAGTAAGCCTACCCTGAATAACTGAGGGCCTGAAGAAGAGCTCTGTGTAAGTTTGAAAGCTTCTCTCTCCACAACAAAATTTGATCCAATAAAAGATATTACCACCTTTTCTCTCTAGTGTTCTCAATAGTTATGTCAAGCCCTACAAATTCACTTAAATTGATGTGTAATATTTATTGCTGAAGTGGATTTCCCTTTTTGTAAACACAATCTATTTGCAATTAATAAAGCTCTTAGCATCAGCTTTTTGCAGGAAGTAATATCCTTCACAGAAACACCCAAGTCATTTCATAAAGACTATCTAACACGTTATCAAGATAGTTAGGAAGGAAAATCATACTGACACTTGGAATTGAGCTAAATAATTTTCCTTTGGCATATTTTTAATACAGTTATTTCTGAATTTGTTGTATTGTTCTCTTGCTGACATCTAAAAAAATATGGTATTGGAAGACTGTAAAGGTAGAATGCAAATAAAACAGTCAGTTTTGATTAGAGGAACACATTTGCCATTAAGGTGAAAATAATTTTGTAGAAGAAAAGCTGAACGCATTTTGTTCAATATGGTAGAGTGAGGGTTTGAAAGGTAGAAAGCACTTCTTACCATGAATAAATTGTGAGATGTGTGAGAGAGTTTAAGTTTTTCATAAGTGCAACTAAATACTTCTGGCTGAGGAAACTGCTGTTGGAAGCCATCTTGCTAAAATAAAGTCGTCTCACACTGACAGGGTCATAGATCCTGCACTTTACTCTGACAAGATGGCTGCCACAGCCATAACTTTAGAAACATAACTGTAATTTAAAAGTAGATCTTAGATCCTAAGAGGGCTGGTAGGGCTCAAAGAGTTTTATCCTCACAAACACTACTACGCTTATTGGCCTCTGGGCATGGATGGGCACAAATCTAGTGTTTGTGCTCCCAGCACTCAAGAACTGGGCAGGAGTCCTGTGTAGTTGTAGACACTTCCAAAGGGGACCATACATCCATTCCCCACTCTGTATGAGTGAGTAGAAGTGAGCCAATAATGATGAGGAAGGAAGGTGGGAAAAGAGAACAGACTGGCCCCCTGTGGCCTGATTAACTGTTACCTTGCACCTCTTGTGTAGTCAATTACACCAGTACAAAGTGAGCATCAAATACTGTCGGATCACGTACTTTGCACTAGTGTAAATGACTGCCAAAGGCAATGGTGAAGAAAGCCCTGTGAGCTTGTTGCAGGTGCTGCTGGGTATATTTCCTTCAGATCTCTGGGATATTGTGCCTGTCTCAATAGGCACCGAGAAGATTATAGAGCTTCCCCTCACTTACTGCAGAAGGATAGTCATGGGATTTCCACTCCTCGTCTTGCCAGCTTGAAGCACTAAAGGTCCTTGGAGCACAGAGAGGAAAACTCATTTATAATCATAGAGGTTACAGCAGACCTGCAGTGCAGCAGAACTTAGGCTGCAGTGGATCAGCACCACATAACCCACCGCCGAGGGGAGTACTGGCGTGGGTCAGGCACTTTGGATCCATGCTCACCCCACATAGTCATTGGGCAGTTGTGCCCCTATTCCTCTCCAGAGTCTGGTACAGTGGCAGCGGCGAAGCTCCAAGCCACACTTGCGGATTAGGAGGTGAATACCGGTACCCCAGTAAAAATTTTTGTGAAGAGGTACCATTTACACAAAGCATTGTGCTGGGTGAAGTGATGAATTCTACCCAGACAGAGTAAGAAGAGGTTTGGTGTGTTGGTTACAGGTTTAGCAAGAAGATGAGTTAAATTCCATTTCTTACTTTTATTAAGCAAATGTTAACTAAGAAAATAATTTTATAAATCTATTATATAACTATTAACTTTGCTTTGTTTTAGTAAGCAATAAAATTTATAAATAATGAAACAATGAGAGAAGCCATGTGCTAGTGGGTTATTAATGCAGGCCTAGGGCATTATAAGTCATGATGTTGAAGGCAAATTGACTTTAATCACAAGGCCTGCATTAATTACTTAGTCATATCTATTCGTTGCTATGATAATATCAACTTTTTGTTTTGTTTCACATGAACGCATTTTCTGGGCAAAAAAGAAAATGATCCACAGTGCAGATTTTATTTTAACGATTTATGTAACTTTTGCTCCTGTTACTTTCACCAACCATTTCTAACACATGCTCACATGCTGTCTTATTCCTCTGAGAGGCATTTCGTTGCCGGTCAATGTCTTTTTCGGTCAGTAGCTCTCTGCACACATCTATACCTGATTGCACAAAACACACACACGCTCTAGCTTTATTACTGTCATACCATGCATAGTCCTGTTGATTGCAGTGGGACTACTCAAGGTAGTAAAGATAAGCACAAGCATTCACAGGATTTGGGCCACAGATGATTTCTTGAAAGTGGAAATCCGTGCTCTTACCGCCTGTTTTTCCTCTCTTTTGCATCTCAGTAAAATGCACCCAAAACAAGTGTGGTTATTGCACAGTATTTGTGTTACTTTTCTGTTTCTAATGTGTTTCAAAATCCAGATAAATATTCTATGTGGAATATGACATTCCCACCTGAAAAAAAACAATGTGGCCCAAATTGTGTGGTCCTTGTGTAACCCACAGGTAAGTGTGTGTTTATGTTTTGCCCTTTGTGCTGAAATCACAGAGACTGAGTCTGTTACAGTCCCCAGCTACAGAGCCTGGCTTTTTAGCTCAAGCTGTAGAGACCTATACGTTCAGTTATGGCAGTTCCTCGATCAATTCCTGGTGTTGCTGAAGGTGGCAGCCATCACACATGCTCTATCCTTAGTTAGACAAAACTGTCTTTAACAAGTTGTGATGGGAAATGCCTGTCCTCCTCTGCTTTTTACAGGTTTTTGCCTCCCTATGTCAGACCAAGTGCAAGGGAGCTCCTGCCCTACCATTCTTAACTGTCTATCAATACTCTGAAGAATGTATATTCACTTCTCTATTGACTCTTCTCATTGTTTTGTGCATGGTCCTCCTTTAAGATATTCAGCATGGCTGAAATTCACCCCCTGTGCACAATGAAGCTTGTATACAGCATAAATCCCATTTCAGCCCTATTTTGAAGGCTTTAGTTCTGCATAGACCTTTTGCTACCATTTTGGCCAAGGAGGAATTCCACCCAATGTGAAAAATCCAACTGAAATTAAATCCAGGATGCTGAGCAGTGCTTATGGAAACATCTTCTTCCCAGCTTTGTTTAAATTTTTGTATAGTAATCAAAGCATCAGTGTTTATTATCTGAGACCATCTTAGCGCAATGTGACACGGTGCACCTGAAAGATTAAAAATGTTTTTTTGAATGAGCTTCGGTAGCAACAAGGCAAATCACCTCAAGACAAGCCTTTCTGGAATGCTATTCTTCCCAGAAATGGCGTGTTGCATTTTGCAAATTATTACTATTAGGCTGGATTTAATCCATGAATTGTTGAAACATGCGCAGTGTAGCATATCAATATTTTTTTTCCAAAGGAACATTCCTGATTTTAATGCAAATTAATTGCTACCTCGTTGCCAGGAACATTTGAAATATGTAGATAATATGCTAATATACAGTGGCATACATAAATATTATAGCAGGGGTATTCATCCGTCTTGTAATCTCCTGGGTCATTGCTCTCCTCTTGCATCTATTCTGATCTACTTGAACAGCATGACTGGGAAGTGAAGGGAGATGAGTTTTTTGGGCAGCAGATTGATACAGCTTTAACTCATTTGGAAAAAAGGGGGGGAACCCCAATGAAAAGCCTTCAGAATCAGATTTATTAAGGCCCAAAGCCCACTTCAGTAGCTGGGCATTCTGCCGCTTAGGAAAGATGGGAAAGGAATCCTCCATCCAGACTGTGGGACAGCTGTGGGGATCGCCTCTGGTCGCTGCTGCTCCACAGCCACCACTGCTACCCAGCTGGTACAGGAGTGTCTGCAACTTCTGTTGCCCTGCTCCATAGGGTGGGTTGGCAGTAGATGTATTTGCATAGCACTGGGTGCACCCTTCTCACTGTTCCTTGTTCCTTTCTACAGTTTGCATCTGCCCTACCCTGAACGCCCGCACTGCTAGATTCCACGGTACACAGGAGGCAAAAGTTTAATTACCCTGGAACACTACATCTGAGGAAATATGGCCCCAAGGCCAAAATTTTCAGAAGGGCTCAGCATTCGTTGAGGCCTCAGCCCCCAACAGCTCCTGTGGGGAAAAAATGTGGCCACTTCATTAAGATTCCTACATGGGAAACAAGTTCTTAAATTCTGGCCCTGAACTCATAAACAAACGTGCTCTTTGAGGTTTTTCGTTTTTTGTTTTTTTAAAAAAGAGAATGTGTTTCTCTCCCCAGTGGTACGAGGATCACTGATAGGCACATCCACATTTCCACAACAGAAGCAAAAGGTGTGACACCTCCAAGGCAAGTGCACCACTGTGCACCCATCAAACCCCACTTTTGTGAGCCCACCCCAACATTTGCACATAGATGCCCAGGAATCACACTTGAACATGCAATTGCCTGTGCAAGTTCCACTGTGCACAAGAAGAGCTGTGAAGGTTGTTCTCTTGGTTTTAAATAGATATGAGTGCACCCATTGCTGCTACCTTGAATCTGCTTAGTTGAATAAAGTGAGCAGGATTTGACTGTTTCGAAGCAGATCTTCACTACATAGCCAGAGACCAGTAGCCAAACATCACTGGGCAAAATCAGAGAAAAAATAGGATTCTCAAAGGACGTGATAATGAAAAAGAGAAGCCCTAACAGTTGTAGGTGAATGGAGTAAAAAATTCTTCTATCCAACCCTGAAGGCAACTCCAGAGGGATTGGACGTTTTCAAGAACAGAGTCCTGCTCATAGACAAAATTCCTCCAGCTGAGGATTCCCTCCTTTCAGATAGAATTTGGGAAGAAGAGAAGAGACAGTAGAGTACTTGCAGGAAGCTTGCCTATTGAGAACTTTTTAAGGTAGAAACATGAGAATATCTGAAAGTTAATAAGACCCAGGAACTTTCACCAGCTGCATTCAGAGGGCAGATTGAAGACGGTGCTGAGGAGGGAAAAAATTATCTGTCATCAAGACAGACAGAAACTCAGTGAAGCAGTTCAGAAAGAACTAGAGCAGCAGATAATTATCCTGGAGCAAAGACATAAATGTATAGGAGAGAAGAAGAGGTACCAGGAACAGTGTGAGACCAGCAGAGGATTAGAGTATTTAAGCAATATGGGTTGACAAGTGCTGCATTTCTGGGTGATTGTAGCATGCCTCAGGTGATGATGTAAAGTATCTTGACAGCCAGTTCATATCTGGATTCTCCCACACACTTTAGCTATCAATCTCCAGTGACTTTAATCACCTAAAAATTCACTGCTCAGTGTCTCTTGTGAAGGAACTTGAATCTAGTGATTACATCAGGGAAATTGTCACTCAGAATTCCTGGGTTCTATCCTAGCTCTGCTACTGAGCTTGAACCCAAATGTAATTGAAATGAAATAAAGAAAACAACTTAGAACAATACATTTCTGTGCACTGTTAACTCATTATACATCATAGCCAGCCAGCCAGCCAATCAGAAGTTCTAAAAGAAATTTTATAATCAATGATAAAATGGAAACTATATTGCCCAGTAGCTAGAAAACAAAACAAAAAAAAGTCAAGGGGGTTTTAAAAGTTGTTTAAAAGATTCATTGTATTTTATTATACATAAATAAAATACACTAATAAAATACAATGAATCTAAAAGAAATTACAGTTTCATATTTTAGGTTCTCTAAGCAAAAAGGAATTTACCCAGAGGCCAAAGCATATGATTATTATAATGGAAAAGCACTTCTTAAACTATCAGATGCAAAACGATATAGGTGGCAACTACTGAAACACTTTAGGGTTGCAACATGAGTGTGTACATTAATAATAAGATGCCAAAAATGTCTTTTTTACTACCTTTAGCAGCGAAGGTACTTTAGATGGCAGGGAATGACAGAAGTCCAAAATATATGCATGTCAGGGAGCGGGCTGCAGCTCCACCCTTTTGGTTCTCTGATTAGTTATTGGCTAGGCAAACGGGGATAGGGCCGGCTGATTGCCTGATGTGCATCCCCTCTGCCCCCGCTACTTAAGCTAAGCCCAGGCTTTTCCAAATCCTGTTACTCTCTGGTTAGCTATCCTGCCCTACCTCCCCTTAGCTGTCTATTAGGAGCTGTGTCACTTATGTTGTTGTGGCTCTGACCAATCGCCTGATTTTAGGGGTCAGGAAGGAATTTTTCTCACTGGGACAAATTAGCAGGTAGTCAAATGGGGGGTGGGGGTCAGGGGGTTGCCTTCTTTTCAGCCTCCCTGTCAGGATCACAAGAGGAGTGTGGGTGGTTAGGCCTAATGGTTGGAGAAATGGGTGGCCAGCCCTGGAGATTAGGGTGCAGCCAAGCTTAACCAGAGTCGAGAATCTGGGCAGTGGGGCTCTCAGGGGCATTGTAGAGAGCAGAACTGAGGGGTCAGAACCAAGGATCAGAGTCAATGGGCAAGCCAGAGATGTGGTTGGGAAGTGGAGCCTAGGGTCAGAGCCAGGGATCAGAAACTGCATGCCAGCACCAATGGGTGATCACCAAACCAAAGACATGGTCAGGAAGCGGAAGCCTAGTGTCAGAGCCAGCGATGTCAAGGATGGAGAAGGGCAGGAACTGGAGCCGGCCCAGCTGGATGGGAGTGGAAGCAACCACAGGAAGCAGGGTCAAGCGTAGCTGCGGCATGGAGCATGTTGAGCAACCAACGAGCTCTGGCTGCTGATGGGTCAGAGAGTACCTTAGCTCCATTCCTCCATCAGTCAGGAGGTGCAGTCAATCAGGCAGCCCCATCATGGATCAGCTGTATTGTTAGGAGACTTGCCGTGCTCTGGCTGGCTCCCTGACACTCCCAGTGGCACAGCTGGGTAGAAGCAATAGGATTCGAGGATCATATAACACTGTTGTAGTTACTGACTCATTGTACCTTGTGGCTCATGTCCAGAGGTAGTAAAGGCTAAAAGGGCAGCTCCCAGTGGTAAATGAGACCCGGGAGTGCCCAGCTGGACCTTGTACTCGTGGGGGAGGAGCTTGAAGTCTGTGTGGACTGAAGTTCCCTCCCACCCAGCCTTGTGGCCTCTGTCACTTCCCCCCCACTTACACAGTTGCAGAGGTTACACAATTGAATGGAGTCCATCTGATAGACCAGGAAAGGTCTAATTTAATTGCTAAATGCTGACACGTACCCAACAAAGATGTTAGCAAAATGATTTTGACCAGGTGTGGAAATGCTCATTCAGTCTAATTAGGCCTGATTTGTAATTAATAGGGGGGGGTGTTGATAGTGAGGGCTGCAAAAACTGATGTCTCTTTCAATATCCCTTTGTAAAAAATCAAATGCACTCCTGAAATGTTGAACTTCTTTGATGGGATCCCCTGGAATCACCTACTGAGGTGAGTCTGAAAGCGGTGGGTGGATAGAAATCATTTGTATTTCAGTTTCATTACTTACATTCAAACTCATGTAGGCCTATGTGGATACCATAAGATTTCTGTAGCAGATATATGACCTTTGCTACATTAAGGTGAACTAGATACCTTTTAGTTTGCACCTGCAGCATCCACATGGGACCATTGGAGTGTATCTTTTTGGTGTGCTCGGTAGTTCATACCCTATAGTTCACACTCAGGTGCAGTGTAGGCAAACTCTCAAACTGGGATTTTCAAAGGAACCTAGGACATGTCTAAGATCACACAAGAAGTCTGTGGCTGAGCTGGAAGTTGAACCCAGCTCTTTTGAGTCCTTATTCAAAATTATCTTATTTGCTAGAGGATATTTCCTATTGTAACAGAATATACCCCTGTGTTCATACTCTACACACGATTGTAATAATGTTTATATAAGGTATTCCTTGTGAGGTATAATTTAAAAACTCATAATTTGCTGATCAGCAATATCATGGCAAAATGCACATAGCGGCTTTATATGTGAAGTTATAAATGTAAGTTGAGAGCATACTAAACGTATATTTTTCCAAAAAAGTCTGGGGTGTGCCAGACCAGTTCTTCAGCAACAAAGACAGGTGTAAACAAGCCTGATAGATCATTACCCGCTCAGTGGCCATTCTTTGGCAGGAAAGGGGATTGGGGGGAAAAATGTACATTTTAGCAAAGAAACAGCATGGAGTTCCCTTCCACACAGACTGGCTGTCGCCTTGGTCCTAGCTGGAAATGCTTCTCAAAGGGGGGATAGGACTAGAAAAAGAAGGGGCACACACCCCAAGAGATGTCTCTCTTTGTCTCTGCCCATCGCATTCGCTGCACATGAACAAACAAAGGACACATTCATTGAACTTGGGGGGAAGGGGTCCTGACCTAAGAAATTTGGTCAGTAAGACCACTGAAAGCATATGGTGAGAAACTTTGCTTGAATCTGATGTAGTTTGTTAGGTAATAGTAAGCGTCTTAACTTTATTTTTCTTGTAATGATTTCTGAATTTATGCCTCATTATTTGTACTTAAAATCTCTCTCTTTGTAGTTAATAAACTTGTTTTAGTGTTTTAACTAATTCAGTGTGTTTTAAATTGAAATGTCTGGATAAATCCATTTGGGGTGACAAGTTATGGGCATATTATTCCCTTAAAGGAATAACAGACTCAGAAAATGTGCACTGCCTAAAAGAGGGCTGGGTTGGGCAGTACAGGACATATGTTTCTTGGGGGGGTGGATCTGAGATGAGGATTGTATTGGGGTCACCTTGCAGTATAACTAAGGTTGGTGAGAGCCAAAGTGTTACCCAAGTGTGGCTGGCAGGCTGCGGTTACACACAGACACTCAGGGTATGGCTTGCATGCGGGAAGGATGTTTGTGAGCAGCCCACGTGGGAGCTACTTCAGCAAGGCATTGTAAGGCACCCAAAGTTGCAGGGTAGGGGTGACACAACTGCTCATTAGTCTGGATTGTGCCCTGATATGTCACAGCTATGCATAGCCTTTTATAAATTGCAGAGGTAAGAGTTTTGTAAATACTGGGAGAAGGACAAACGGAAATTATGGGAAGGGGACTTTACTCACTTCTCCCTCTGGAAAAAAAAATCTGTTAGAAATCACTAAGAAAAGCGAAAATACACAAAAGGCAAATCATTCTTGTAGATTTCACTCCATGTTATTGGATTCATCATCACTACATGATAAACATTTGATAACAAACAAATTGGTATGAGAATTGAACAGACAAATATGCCCTGGACCTTGACTGAAGTCCTGCCAGCGTTTAAAAAACCTCAGTACTGTAAATTGTGGAGGAAATGTCAATGGAGATTCATGATCCCATTTTCAGCCCCTCTGATAGCTAAAATAGGCTAGACAGCACTATCTTACTTGTTTGTTAAGAGAGGTTGCCAGGGCACCTATTTTCTCATGCATGTTTTCCATCTGTGTCCTATAGCCGAGCTAGTTTGAGAGCAAGTGCATAAGCAGATAGAGTAAATACAGCTATCAGGTAAGAATATCTGTGGACATTGTCATTTTCCGCTTAGGCTTGCTTGATAATCCTCTGAATAGTAAGTGGGAAAGGGTTTACCAAGAGTAAAACAGATTGCTACAATGAAATGGATTAAAACATTAAAAGCATCTATTCCATCCTGAGGGGAATGGACTGCAAGATTCAAGGAAAATAAGTGGAAAGAGCAGGATCGTTATATGCCAGTGAGAACCCTCACAAAAAGATGGTGTCATGCTCAAATCTTGGATTTACAATCTATATAGTGGTGAGCATCTTTAAACCTTGAGCCATATGAACTCCAGTTCTAAATTTTATAGCTTAAGCCCATCTCTATTCATCACCACTTGGTAAAAGTCTCTCTCTCCCTGTAGTTTATCTATTCTTGTGAAACCATTTTAAGACACAGCAAGCATTGAGATGTCTCTTTTTATTAGTAAACCAATCGATACAAATTCAGAAAAATCTCAGTCTTCAGAGTTAGCCGAATATAGTTCATGCCTCTTTTAAAATGTGTGAGCTGGTGTGGGGCTGGGAAGCAATAAGGGAAACAGAAGGATAGCAGGTAAAGGAGCAATGTAAAGAACAATGATGTGGTGAAACACAATAGTGTTTTGCGGAGACTCATCCGAGGAGAGGCTCAGCTGTATGTCCAGAAAAGAGAATTGTATCTCAGGGAATACCTGAGAGATGGAGAAAGCTTTTATGCATCCTCAAGTGAGGCAGTAGCTTGCCACTGGGGTAGTTTGCTTAGGCTAGTAAAATGTTGCTATAAGAATGGCCATACTGGGTCAGACCACAGGTCCACCTGGCGCAGTATCCTGTCTTCTAAAAGGTTTCAGAGTAGCAGCCGTGTTGGTCTGTATCTGCAAAAAGAAAAGGAGTACTTGTGGCACCTTAGAGACTAACAAATGTATTTGAGCATAAGCTTTCATGAGCTACAGCTCACTTCATTGGATGCATTCAGTGGAAAATACAGTGGGGAGATTTATATACACAGAGAACATGAAACAATGGGTGTTACCATACATACTGTAACAAGAGTGATCAGGTAAGGTGAGCTATTACCAGCAGGAGAGTGGGGGGAAGGGGGGAGGGGACCTTTTGTAATGATGATCAAGGTGTGCCATTTCCTGTAGTTGACAAGAACCTCTGAGGAATGGTGCAGGGATGGGGGCGGAAGGGGGGGAGAATAAACATGGGGAAATAGTTTTACTTTGTGTAATGACCCATCCACTCCCAGTCTTTATTCAAGCCTAAGTTAATTGTATCCAGTTTGCAAATTAATTCCAATTCAGCAGGCTCTCGTTGGAGTCTGTTTTTGAAGTTTTTTTGTTGAAGAATTGCCACTTTTATGTCTGTAATCGAGTGACCAGAGAGATTGAAGTGTTCTCCAACTGGTTTTTGAATGTTAAAATTCTTGACGTCTGATTTGTGTCCATTTATTCTTTTACGTAGAGACTGTCCAGTTTGGCCAATGTACATGGCAGAGGGGCATTCTGGCGCATGATGGCATATATCACATTGGTAGATGTGCAGTTGAACAAGCCTCTGATAGTGTGGCTGCTGTGATTAGGCCCTATGATGGTGTCCCCTGAATAGATAACTGGACAGAGTTGGCAATGGGCTTTGTTGCAAGGATAGGTTCCTGGGTTAGTGGTTCTGTTGTGTGGTTGCTGGTGAGTATTTGCTTCAGGTTGAAGCAAATGTAATGTAAATGTAATGTAAATCTGTAAGCAAGGACTGGTCTGTCTTCCAAGATCTGTGAGAGTGATGGGTCTTTAGGATAGGTTGTAGATCCTTGATGATGCTTTGGAGAGGTTTTAGTTGGGGGCTGAAGGTGATGGATAGTGGCATTCTGTTATTTTCTTTGTTGGGCCTGTCCTGTAGTAGGTAACTTCTGGGTACTCTTTGGGCTCTGTCAATCTGTTTCTTCACTTCAGGAGGTGGGTATTGTAGTTGTAAGAACGCTTGATAGAGATCTTGTAGGTGTTTGCCTCTGTTTGAGTGGTTGGAGCAAATGTGGTTGTATCATAGAGCTTGGCTGTAGACAATGGATCATGTGCTGTGGTCTGGATGAAAGCTGGAGGCATGTAGGTAGGCATAGCGGTCAGTAGGTTTCCGGTATAGGGTGGTGTTTATGTGACCATTGCTTATTAGCACCATAGTGTCCAGGAAGTGGATCTCTTGTGTGGACTGGTCCAGGCTGAGGTTGATGGTGGGATGGAAATCGTTGAAATCATGGTGGAATTCCTCAAGGGCTTCTTTTCCATGGGTCCAGATGATGAAGATGTCATAAATGTAGCGCAAGTAGAGTAGGGGCGTTTGGGGACGAGAGATGAGGAAGTGTTGTTCTAAGTCAGCCATAAAAATGTTGGCATACTAACGTACCATGCAGGTACCCATAGCAGTGCCGCTGATTTGAAGGTATACATTGTCCCCAAATGTGAAAAAGTTATGGATGAGGACAAAGTCACAAAGTTCAGCCACCATGTTTGCTGTGACATTATCGGGGATACTGTTCCTGATGGCTTGTAGTCCATCTTTGTGTGGAATGTTGGTGTAGAGGCTTCTACATCCATAGTGGCTAGGATGGTGTTTTCAGGAAGATCACCAATGGATTGTAGTTTCCTCAGGAAGTCAGTGGTATCTCGAAGATAGCTAGGAGTGCTGGTAGCGTAGGGCCTAAAGAGGGAGTCTACATAGCCAGACAATCCTGCTGTCAGGGTGCCAATGCCTGAGATGATGGGACTTCCAGGTTTATGGATCTTGCGTAGCAGATAGAATACCCCTGGTCGGGGTTCCAGGGGTGTGTCTGAAAGTGGCCAGTGCCAGGTGCCCCAGAGGGAATGAACAGAACAGGTAATCATCAAATGATCCATCCCCTGTTGCTCATTCCCAGCTTCTGGCAAACAGAGGCCAGGGATACCATCCCTGCCCATCCTGTCTCATAGCCATTAATGGACCTATCCTCCATAAATTTATCTAGTTCAATATTGCTACAATAGAGCCTTGCGCTCTCCAGCTTAACCTGTCTGCAGGTATAATACAGTCCAAGAGTTATGTAGAGTGCTGCTCTCAAGACCAGAGCAGAAAAACTATTGCACATAGCAGCTGCATCCTTGGTTGGTCACATATCTTGTCTGTGTTGCATGCAGATGTAGTCAGCAGCCAGTCTGCTTGGCCCACTAAAGCCTTGTAGTATTTTTTCTAACAATGTTTGCATTGCTGAGCTAGGAGCCCACGGACACCATCCACGTCTGTGCAATGAATACTTTAGCCCTTGGGTTACTCTAGTGTACACAGAAATTCTGCACTGTGGGGGTGGGGGGAGAACTCTGTCATTAATTGTATCCCCAGAGTGTACATGTAACCTCAGAGAGACCTAGAGCTTCCCAGTGTGCAGAGCAAGATGTAGGTGCCTAACTCCCATTGATTTCAATGGGAGTTAGGTGCCTAAATACCTTTGAGGTTCTCTGCCTTAGGTGTCTGAGTCACTTAACTACTTTTGAACATTTTACCCCTAGTAAGGATTAGGATCTGCTTTCCTCACTTCACATGCTTTTTAACATTTATCCCTGCACAGTTAGAGAACTAGTCCTGTAATCTTACCCCAACGCCTTATTAACCATAATTACTCTGAAATGTGCATCATTGCCCTTTATGTGGCTTATATAATAAAGATTCAACTCTGTTTGCAAGGGATTTTCACCGGGAATTAATCTGGCACACTGCGTGCAAACTAGAAAGAGTAATGTTTTAACTACTATTCATTCTCAATGGTCCCATTCCCTGTATGATGTCCTAGATTTACAGAATACAAATTATACCACTTACTCAACACACCAGGCCCAATAAGAAATCCAGAAATTTCGGAATTGCTATATCGTGTCTCTGACTCATTTAAAGATAAGTGTGCAATCTCCATCAATAATTTTAGGAGAATAATACATGTGTTAGTTGCATTTATACTAATCTTATGGAGTGTGTATCTATTCTATACCTAAGTATAGGTAAGTATTGTATTTATGTATGTAAGGACTCATATATTGGTGTGTGAGAGAGAGATTTGTAAAACTGTCCAAAGGACTTGGAAGATCACTTCCCATTAAAATTAATGCGGATGGGGCAATTGAACCCCCATGTGGCTTAGACAAACATGGCCATACATTGTGGCATATGGTTAGGGGATAGGGTGACCAAATATCCCAATTTTATAGGGATAGTCCCGATATTCAGGGTTTTTTCTTATATAGGTGCCTATTACCCCCCACCTCCTGTCCTGATTTTTCACACTTGCTGTCTGGTCACCCTATTAGGGGAACATACTAGGTCTGAGCAGATCTGGCTTGTGTTCCTGCTTCTGCCACTGGCTTCTGTGCCACTGTACACAAGTCACTTTACCTCTGGTGCTTCCATTTTCCCCATCTGGACCATGGAGTTATTGATACTTAACTCCTTTGTAAAGCATTGGCGATCTATGGTTGACAGCACAATGTAGAGATGTAGGTATTATTAATTATTATTATATGTGGAATTCATATGTTTACACTAATGTAAAAGGTGTCTTTACCTGGTCTAGTATCGGACACAGAGCCTCTGTACCAAAAACATTTCAAAGAGTGAAATAGTACAATTGTATAGGCCAATTCTGCAATCCTTTCTCATATGGAGTAGTTCTTAATGACAAGCCCCAGATGTGTGTGGGTCAAGTCCACTGAAGATTTCAAAAACAAGAAGAGAACATCTGGACAGGATTCTTGGAAGAATGGGGATCCAGTGGAGATGCATGGGGATCGGTGATATATGGTTATGCTACTTTTAGGTGTAAGAAACTGGTAGCAGCATTCTGCACATGCTAGAGTTAGGCAAACTGGGATTTAAACTGGCCTTAGGGAGGGGAGTGTGATGTTTTGAGGATCACCCAGACTACTTCAGGGTTCTGACACTGCCTGCCTTGTAACTTTGGGACCCTTAATGCGATGCTGCTGTGGCTCAGAGGTCTGACACGAGTAGCCAGCCTACAAGCATAGGATTTCACCCTGGATTCCACCAGGCTAGTTACTACTTGTAGGGTGACCTCAATAACCCCTCCCGGTCACAAATCCATCTCCCTGAGTTCTTAACTACTGGAGACTCTGATTTTCCTTTCTGGTTCATCACTCCCAAGGGCATGAAACCTGCCCCCAATATCAGTTCACTTTGTGACACACACACCTCACACACACCAGAGACCTGCTTGAGGTAAAAAAAAAAAAGTTTATTTAAGAGAAAAATCATAGATTCAAAGATGAATAGTAAGGAAAAGCAAACATATACATGGTACATAGAAAATAAACATACAGACGCAGCCTCAGGCTTTACAGTTCTCTATTAGCTAAATTCCCTTTTCTAATACAAGTTACCTATAGCCACTTTCCCAGCATGCCCTCTGTCCTACAGGGGATTCAGTAGTGTTTCACAGACAACACCCTGCTTAGATGTTGGCCCTCAGTTTCTGGGTAGCCTTCACTTCAAATCCTCTTCCCTTTTAACTGGTTTGCAGGACTTTTTTGTTTTTTGTTTTGTTTTGTTTTTTCCCTTCTCTCAGGGCAGGTCTACATTATGGGGCTAAGTTGACCTAAGTTATGCAACTCCAACTACGTGAATAACATAGCTGGAGTCGACATACCTCAGGGAGACTTATTGCGGTGTCTACACCGCACTGGGTCAATGGGAGAAACTCTCCTGTCGACTTACCTCATGCTTCTCATTTCGGTGAAGTACCAGAGTCGACGGGTGAGCAATTGGAGGTCGATTTAGCGGGTCTTCACTTGACCCGCTAAATCAACCCCAGTGGATTGATCACTGTGTGTCAATCACCTGGTAAGTGGAGACAAGCCCGAACAGACTCCAATAATTCATGGTTACACAGAGAGGGGAAAACTCCCTGCTTCCTTTGTTTTCCAAGACAGAGGTTTTCTTTTCAGTTTCAATGTCTTTCCATTAGTTTGAATGGTCCACTATTGTCTTTCCCTAGGTTGTAGGATACTAAGTGCTTGAAGTTTGTTTCATATAAACAACTAGCATGGAAGCATCCCCTCCTTGCCCGCTTGCTTCCCCACACTGCTGTGAGGTGATGCTGTGGCTGCACCCTAGTTACAATTACAATGTTCTACACATATCTACATGCATACATTCATAACCACAACCTGAACACACCTCTCCTAATGGTCATCACATTTAGAAAATCACAAATTATTACATATCCACTTGACTCCAGGAGCTGGGGCTTTAAGGAAAACAAGAATGATCATGGGACTCGTGACAAAATCATGAGCGTTGGCAACACTCATTATCCCACATCTGCCTAATGCAGGGTTCTTAAAACCTTCCTCTGAAGCATGTGGGACTGGCCATTGTCAGAGACAGAACACTGGACTAGATAGACCCTGGATCTGATCCAATCTGGCAATTCCCATGATCCAGATGAAGATTTCAGTAATAATCACACCTACCATCCATTAGATATAAAGTAGGTGTACACATATAGTCTCTACCACCATGGCAATTTTTAGGTCATGAGCATGTTGTTGTAATAACTGCACTGGATTAGCAGAGGCAAATCAAAATATATCAGGATAAAATCACTGGACACATTTTTGGGCACCAATGAAATAGCACTAAATTGAAATTAAATAAGCAGACATTGTAGCAAACTGAAAACTTTAGTTCTTCAATTGGGTAGCACAATCTGTTATCCTAAATTAAATTTCCAAAGGAGTAAGTTTTCAGATGTTACATACTTCATAGCTTACAGGGATACTATCTAATTAGCTATTTATATGCAAGGCGTACTAAAGGATAATTAGAAACATGGATTATGCAAAGGCAATTAGACTGACAGAGGGCAAAGGAAGCTAACATATTAAATCAAATTTGTATATATTCTTATATAGTTTATCATGTGTCATTTGGGTTGTATTACATTAATACTTCATTTAATACGTTGTTACAGATAATACTGTAATCCACTAATTTGTAAATTAAACATGTGCCCTCCTAAATACAACATCCAGTCACCCAACAAATCATTTAAGCCTTTGGGAAATGTTAAATTCAGTTACACATGCATTTAGTCTTTTGGGAAGTGCCCAGTGCATCTTTAATTGCCTTCATTGCCTGTAACCAATTACCCCTTTGAAGAAGGGGTATTGCTGCCCTTATAATATTTTATTACATTCCAAATACTTGTATTGCCAGGGGAGTGGTGTTCAAACATGAGGGAAGTTTCTCATTGCACCAGCCAAGGAGCAGAGGGAGCTGTGGGGAAGTGCCACTTCCTCAAGCTATGAAGGGGAGGAAGACCACTCCCTCTGTGTTTAGCAGAAGGGGAGAAAGCTGGAGCTGGGTTCCCCACTCCTTCCCCTGTGCCAGGATAACCCATTGACAGAAGGACAGGATAATATTGCTTCTAGAAATATATGTCTATAAATTCCTCATGTATGAATTAAAGATCTGAACATGGAGAGTAAGGAGGGATGAGGATCCTCTAGGGTATGAGATGTGCATCTACAGGAAGAAGAGATACTGACAAGGCTTTTACCTCACAACTGGGAGAATACGCCAAGGCTGCCTGACCGATCTTCTTTTTCCATTATGAAGATAGGTACTAAATACAATTTCCTCTCAAGGAAAGATATGGCTCATTTCAGAGCCTCATTGTGTTGCAGTCATGTGACAATACTGAAGGCTTTGCAACAGTGAGTGATATGACTGGTTCTGTTTCCAGCCAGTTGAAGAATCTCTAAGATTTGCTGCCTGTAATCTGGGAAGTCTCTAGTAGAATTGTCACAATACTTTGTAGTGAGTAAGATGTAGGTTGGGCAAGGAAGAAAAGAGGCAGATTCATCCCTCTAGAGGGATTCCAGCTTCTTCTTCCCACTTTGTTTTGGCTAAGAGTGGAGATGAACAGTGGATAGCATTGGTTACATTGGAAATATGGGAAGACATCTGCTTTGGAGATAACATTTCTTGGAAGGAGGTGGAGGGGCCATGTGTGCATCTAAGCATGACTTAAATTGGATGGAAAGGACTCAAATAACATTCATTCTCATGTGGTATGTTTTATAATCTGAAGTGACTCCTAGATATGAAATAAGATGTGACTCTAACAGGGCTCTTACCCCAAGACTCAGAAAATATGTGACTGGTGACATTTTTTGTTTCTTCTGCTCCTTGCAACTCCCAAAAGCTGCTGGGAAGGGGCCTGCTGGAATGTCATAGAAGGGGGAAATGTGTGTCCCATCTTATTACAAATCAAAGTTTAGGAGTGGTTGATGCACAAGGAAGCCAGCACTTGTCCACAACCCTCAGACGATAGTCAAGATATTTTAAAGATGTTTTGAGGGAGAATCCTGGATTTTGTTTGTTAAAAGCCAAAATATTTTAATTAAATGAAAGACAATCTGGGAACTTGTCTGCAAGGATGAAGATCACCCTTTAATTGTTTTATTAAATCTGAAAAAGAAACTTTGCAGGCACCGAGTAAAACCACTTAAGTAAAGTATTTATTTGATTGCAAGTAGGGTGGATTAGATTTATCATGAATTTCAACCCATTTCTCATGGGAAATGATTATATGTGTTTTTCAACAACATAGCAGGCTCCCAACATTTCTCAAACCCCACTTTCAGTTACATCATTGTAAATCCAAAGCAACTCCATTGAAATCTGAACTTAGACTGGTGTAACCAAAAGCAGAATTTAGCCCCTAGTCTGTGTGCGTCTTGAACATTTATTCATCAGCCTATAATGGAATGAAATTTATCATCTTAACTGAATTTCTGGATGAGAGTCAATGGATCATTAGTCTTAATTACAATACATCAATGTCATACTAGTAAGATATATATCTAATGAAATAATTTCTGTGATTTAATGTACTGTCATTACCAAGTTCCCCCAATAGCTATAGATATCCAAACGTATTTTCTTTATATTATTTTCAGATTGATTCATCCACTAGTATCCAAATTTACAGGCAACATATTGATCTTAAGAGGTGGCTACATATTAATGGTGCAGTGAAAATAACTTAGTCCATCTAGAATACAAAATGGAACACCTTTAGCAGCCAGTTACACATACCCATCACTAGCGAGCTGGGACAAATAGTTTGTTCACCAAAATTCAGTTTTGGTCAACCCAAAACTCTTTGCGATTTTGACACTAATAGTTTTTGACCCCAAAATATTTGCCTCCCCAAAATTGGGGAACTTGAGGGAAAGGAGGAGGTAGGGTGGCCTCCCTTTATAACCTTTAGCCCGAGGATGTCATTCTCATTCTCGCTCTCTGGCCCAATGAATAGTCATTGTCATTATGAATTGCCATTCTGGATGACAGTGAACACTCTTTGGGCCAGAGTGAGTCAGGGAGAATGACTCTACAGACTGTGGGGTTAGGGCATTCAACAAAGATCTGGAAGAAACTAAATTCAAGTCCTGTTCTAATGCCTAGTTATTTATAGAAGGTGGAGAAGCTTCAACAGGAGAGATTGGGAGAGACCTTCCCCAGAAAATCCCCAACCTAGCGAGCTAAGGCATTCTCCTGCAATGTGGGAGCCCCAAGTTCAAATCCTGTCTCCATATCAGGCGGAGGGGGAATTGAACCTGAGTCTCCTACGTCCCAGGTGAGCCCACTGGGATAAAGGTTATAAGGAAGAATGCTGCCATCTTGAAAATTCCAGGCAAATTTAAATTAACCTGGAACCGATTTTTTCAGTTTGATGAAATTATTCACAATTTTTGGACTTGGTTTAGCTTTTTTTCAGAATTGCTAACTAAAAAATTAGTTAAAATTAAATTAAAAAATATTGGGCCAGCTCTAATCACTAGTGATTTGATTCCTGCAGCTCAATTCTACAAGTTGCTGTGCAATTTGGCCCTGATCCAGGAAAGCTCTTCAGCACATGATTAACTTTCATCATATAGAATCATAGAATATCAAGGTTGGAAGGGACCTCAGGAGGTCATCTAGTCCAACCCCCTGCTCAAAGCAGGACCAATCCCGAACTAAATCATCCCAGACAGGGCTTTGTCAAGCCTGACCTTAAAAACCACTAAGGAAGAAGATTCCACCACCTCCCTAGGTAACCCATTCCAGTGCTTCACCACCCTCCTTAGTGAAAAAGTTTTTCCTAATATCCAACCTAAACCTCCTCCACTGCAACTTGAGACCATTACTCCTCGTTCTGTCATCCGCTACCACTGAGAACAGTTTAGATCCATCCTCTTTGGAACCCCCTTTTAGGTAGTTGAAAGCAGCTATCAAATCCCCCCTCATTCTTCTCTTCTGCAGACTAAACAATCCCAGTTACCTCAGCCTCTCCTCATAAGTCATGTGTTCCAGCCCCCTGATCATTTTTGTTGCCCTCCGCTGGACTCTTTCCAATTTTTCCACATCCTTCTTGTAGTATGGGGCCCAATATTGGACACAGTACTCCAGATGAGGCCTCACCAATGCCGAATAGAGGGGAATGATCGTGTCCCTCGATCTGCTGGCAATGCCCCTACTTATACAGCCCAAAATGCCATTAGCCTTCTTGGCAACAAGGGCACACTGTTGACTCATATCGAGCTTCTCATCCACTGTAACCCCTAGGTCCTTTTCTGCAGAACTTCTGCCTAGCCATTCAGTCCCTAGTCTGTAGTGGTGCATGGGATTCTTCTGTCCTAAGTGCAGGACTCTGCACTTGTCCTTGTTGAACCTCATCAGATTTCTTTTGGCCCAATCCCCTAATTTGTCTAGGTCCCTCTGTAAACTATCCCTACTCTCCAGCATATCTACCACTCCTCCCAGTTTAGTGTCATCTGCAAACTTGCTGAGGGTGCAATCCACGCCATGCTCCAGATCATTAATGAAGATATTGAACAAAACCAGCCCCAGGACCGACCCTTGGGGCACTCCGTTTGATACCGGCTCCCAACTAGACATGGAACCATATGAATAGACCTAGTGTTCCCTATTAGATAGAGCACTGGGGTAGGACTCAGAAGACCTGGATTCTCTTCCCAGCTTTGCCAATAGATTTCCAGGTGACCTTGGGCAAGTCATTTCACATACTTGTGCCTCAGTTTCTCCATCTGTAAAGTGGGGATAATGAGAATTTCCTCCGTTTGTAAAGCATTTTGAGATCTATGGCAGAAAAATGCTATATAAGATTTAATATTATATATGTGCTCAACTCTAAACACATGAATAATAATATCAGTGCTTCGCTGGATCAAATCCCGAGTACTCAACAGTTTGCATGATCCTGCCCTAGGAACCAAACTACCTTAATCATCTTTCATTGTCTCCTTCAATCCTCTTTTCTCCTTTTGCAGTTAAACTACCTCAAACTACTTCATTTTTGAAGATGGCAGTACAAATAAAATGCCAAGACACATAAACAAAGTATGTAACTACTGACATGTGGATGCAGCATAAGTGATTAACTGTACAATAAGTCATTTAAATTATCATCTAACGGATGGGCAGCTGTTATTTAATTGGTTAATAATAAGCAAAATAAAACAAGATGGATAACGCATCAAACTGGATGTATTTCATTATTTTAAGAAAATATTCCCTTAGTTCTTTTAATTCTCATCATGGGTGAAATTCTCCCTCTAAAAGTCCAGTACAAGGCCTATGCATACCTTTAAGTGCCTCTTCATGTCTATTTTGTGACCCTCAGTAGGACTTAAGTGGTAAATATAGCTTGTCTTGGCCCTCTGCCATAACAGAGAACTTTTCAAGGCCCAAATGTGGGCTGCAGTGTGTGACTAGGATTGCCAACCTTTGAAGATTGTCCTGGAGTTTTCTGGAATTAAAGAGTAATCTTTAATTCAAGATTATGTCATGTGATAAAATACCCAGGAATAAGTCCAGCTAAAATTGACAACCCAAAGGAGTCCAGGAGAGGTTGAGGAGAGAAGATAGATCCTCATGAAAGAGTTGCTGTGCCCAGCTGGAGACTGGGGCTGATTTAGGATACCCAGGAAAGGAGTGGACCTTTTCTTAGCTGGAGGGTCAAGTCACTGCAGCAAGTTACTGCAGCAATGAAGCCAAACTGGGACATTTGGAGATCCAACCTAAGTGAGGAGAAAATGAAGCAGCAGCCAGCTGCATAGACAGTGCTGCCGCACAGTGAGATTCCTTCCTTAAGCATAAATGGGTCCTTGTGTAACCTCATGATGCTTGCTTTCTTATCTAAAGAATTTTCTGCCTTAATAGTCAGACTGAATTTGTGTGGAACTTGGGTTACTTTGGGATAAAGTTGAGGGAGGTCCCTCAAAACGAGGCTTTCCCTCTGCACAGGGATGAACCCATAAACCTCAAGCCTTTAAATCATACTGGCCTTACAGGAATGGAGTGTTTATAGGGTAGGAAATTCCCTGCTGGAAAGATGGGATTTTAAAGGTAGACATGTCTGATTAATAGTGAGCTCCTAATAGGGGCCCCAACCCTACAATCACTTCTGCACATGCTTAACTTTATTACTAGGAGTGGAAGCTAATGAGACTACTCATCCTAATGAAGTTAAGTGCATGTGTAAGCGGCTGAAGGATCATGGCCTTGTTTGACAATTCATTGTATTTATTAGATAATTTTTGGCCTAATATATTTTTAATTATCTTCCCAGTTGCCTGAAAAATTTCATAGATATTCACACACCTATAAATGAATTTCACAAATCTAAAAGTATGCATAAATAATATTTTAAATTATTCTGCCAGTTGTAGTCTAAGGACTTTGCCTGTAACTAATTTGTTAACTCCATTTAAAAAAACAAAACCAAACCCACTGGCCACAATCTGCCTGCAAGCAAATTTTGCATGAGCTAAGAACATCATTGTGCTGGTGGAGTACTCCAGCTGAGAGCTGTAGAAGCTGAAGAGTTGTCCATGTGGCGCATCAGTGGAACACATTGATGCATATTCCAGGCATCTTTTGTTTGGAGTGTAGATGTTCCCAAAACCAGTTTAGAGCTGAATGCCAGGCCAAGAGAGAATTTGGCTGCTCTGACTTGGTGGATGGATTTTGGAGATAGAAACTGCACCTGCATTTGCTTTTGCTGCTTGGAGCTGCTAGGTAGTAGAAAGCATGAACAGGGAAAAGCTAGGACATCATCCTGACTAGCTTAAGTGCCTAGTACTCTATGATACACAGTACCTGTTGTGGGAGTCAAGGGCACTTTGCGTGTCAGAAGAGCTGCTTAGTATCTGGCAGGATCAGGCCCTAGTTAACGTTGAAGTGTGAAGTTAAAGCACTCCTTCCTATGCTAACGTAAAAGGAAAGAACTGGACATTCCCATTTATTGTATCTGCTTTTATTACTAACAGCAACAGTGATTAACTATGGAAGGAAGCAGTGTTATGTGACTACCCATGACATGCTCTTATAACATCGGAGATGGCTCAGCCCTGGGCAAGCAAAGTAGAACCAAATTCTTCCATGCTTACTAACTCCAAGTTTTACCTCATAAATCAGGTTAGCCCCCTTTAACAGAATTACTCGCAGAGTAAATGTGCTACTCGGTGTAAGCAAGGATATCGTAATCAGGCCCACTGGGATTATTTTGTGCCTTGAAAGTCTAAATTTCCCTTGTGAAACAGTTTTCCCCAGTTAAAGTTGTCTCTTCAGTCTAAAGAAGCAGGCTGTCACAAGCCATGTTAATGTTCTTTTGCATCTTTGTATTTATCACTTCATGTAGCATGGCGGCTTGCCCATGGGCTGGAGAGCGTGGGGCTAAGCCAGCCCTGATTACAGGAGGCACCACCCTTGGGTTGAACCAGGAGGTCTCACTGTAAAAGGCAGCAGGAAGCTGCCTGGAGGAGTATGGACTGTCTAGCTGAGAAAGAAGCTGAGTGTGGCAGAGGCAGGAAGTCTGGCAGGAAGCCCAGGACACTCAGCTTGATCTGCAGACACTCTGCAAGGAGCAAAAAGGCTCCTGCAGGGCCCTGAGTCAGCAGGGTGAAAGCGCAAGAAGCCAAAGAGTGTGAGGAAGGCTCTCCAAGCAGGGAGAGGCCATGTCCAAGAAGCAGAGGAGAGACTGCAAAGACCTGTGGAGAAGGATAAACTGTAGGCAGGAGGTACTGGGAAGCAGACAGACCCTCAGGGAACGCTTAAACTGGGTTGAAGATAGTGAGAGTTTATGGTCTGTTTTGAAAGACTTTGTTATTTTGGACTACTGGGAGAGAGAGAGACTGAACTGGGGCTGGGGGGGTCTAGATGGCCAGTTTGTACCCAGTGGACAAAATAAATGGGATCCCTTGTGGGGATTGTTTGAACTGTGAGTTCTTAAAGGGCCCTGAAGAAGTTGGGGAACAGAGGCCGGGCACCACAGAGTGATCTCTGGCCGTGAGGGGTTGCTGGAGAGGCAGCTGTCTGTGTTACACTTCACCAACTAGCATTTTGATTAAATAACTTATGCGAGGGCCTGAATAAAAAATGTTTTGATTTCCACGTTAGCACCGCGGAATTTCCATGTGAAAAGTGTCACAGAGCTGTGACTCATGAAGGAGCAATGAGACCCTTTCACTAAAGGGCATAGCCAACCTTTTGGATTCACATAGTTACCCCTCAGAATGACTGAGTCCTTAGGAGCATTGCCTAGATTTCAAATATTTTTGTTAGCAGAAAGAAAAGCTTAAAAGTTGGCTGCTGCAAGGAATCTCTCCAAAGAGAATCCAAAATGACAGCCAGCATATCACAATTCTTGCAAAGAACTCTGGGCATCGGACTGTATGATCATGGAACTTGGAAAGTGACAACACTGTGCAATAGACTTCTGGAGACCAGAACATATGGTCCTTTTGGAAGCTTTGAATGTGCTCAAAACAAACCTGATGTTCTAATCTAAATGGTTTGCTTTATGCAAAAGCCATCATGAATATCCTTGCCTCTGAGTCATGTTGCTCATACAGTTCTCTAGTATTGAAAGCTAGTTAGCTTTAATATGCACATAAGAATAGCCCAATCTCCTCTATTAAATGAAACCTTCAATTGGATAGCTCACCACATCCAAATCATATTGTCACTATGGATAGAGAATGAGGTATGTGTCCCCTCCACATTTATCTCCTGACATTTCTTGAAAGAGCTTTTCTCCTAATGGTGAATCATAGAAATTAGAGAAGGAAAAGACCTACTTACATGAGGCCATTTTCCTGCTCATTCAGGATTGTTGCCTACAGTATATCTGGTTTTAATTGAGTCATACCACATGATTGCCATGTTTTCTTTAGGAAACTATTACACACTTTACCAGACCTCACTGTTAGGATGGTTCTCAGTGACTGGCAAACTTTGAAAGGATTCCATATAGTCCAGATAAGCTCAGTAAATGCTGATCCACATTTTCTGAGGTCTAGTGCATGTGAGTCAGGTTCATGTAAGCGTGTCAGAAACAAAAGTATGACACTGGTCTATGGCACCATGATATCAGCACATAAGATTACATGCTTGAGCATGTGTGGTTACAAGAAAATACATTAGCGCTAGTATCATGTTAACTAATTGGATTCTAGAAGCAGCTTTTAGGAATTTTCAGTTCCCCAAAGCTAGGAAATGGGGAGGCATGTGTTTGTTTTATTTTGAAAGTTACCAAAATTTTCCAACGCTTTCCACACAAGCCTCCCCAAAAATGGTGTCACTTGTACCATTACTAGTATCAGCTGGCTCATCCATTTCTAATTTTAAAATGCATGACCTGAGGTGGATGAATGCTGCAAAAGAATTTTCTCTGAATAGTCATTTAAGTAAGTAACTCAACCAGTCAGGGAATGGAGGCAACATTGTGTCACTTATGTAACTCATCACCCTAGCACGGAATTTGATTGGTGACCACTCACAACAACTTTTGTTTCTTTAACAGGCCAACGATTACACTGAAGAAATGCAAGAATAGTTTAGAATAACCAGTATGTTCAAGAGTTTCACAAGTGTTGCCAGGACAACAAGTGAATAGAGAAAGAGGTAGGTTAATAAAATCAGTTATCTTTTATGAATTATACATTCAGTTCTACACACAACACTTAAGAATGGGATTTAGTTCTTCTCCCTGATGCACTCCTTGTATTCTTTATTCCATGACGTCCATCCTTCTGACCACTACCCCACGCTGCTCATCCACACATGCCCTCATGATATTGCCAGATATACCCCTGAGTAGATCAGGGGTGACTACAGGGATCTGGAAGAGGAGGGTGAAGGAATCAGGCATAGGATCTGGTCTTGTCTATCCTCCTGGTTGTGTGTAAGAGTCCAGGAAGGGACAAGCACATCGTGGAGATGAATGCATGTCTGCTTAGAGGGAGGGCTCCAGCTTCCTTGACTGTGGATGCTGTTCCAGGAAGAAGGTCTGCTGGGAAGAGATGGGGTCCACCTGACCAAGAAGTGGAAGAGCATCTTTGGCCAACTTGCCAACCTAGTGAGGGAGACTTTAAATTAGGTTCAAAGGGGGCAGGTGACAAAACCCACAAGTAAACATAAAAAGGAGACCTTAACAGAGGGCTAGATGTTGGGTGGGAGGGGGGGAATGAAGGGAAGGGAAATTACATTAGGATCATAGGAGGAACAAGAGAGAAATCAATGGGGGAATCTGCTGAGCATCTTGGATGTCTATAGAACAGGTTAGACAAACACTTGTCAGGAATTGTCTAAGTTTACTTCTCAGTCTAGGGGCTGGACTTGATAACTTTTGACGTCTTTTCTGGTCTTGCATTTCTATGATTCTATATTGTTCATGTTTAGAATTCACTTTTTATGTTCAATAAGTTAAGTAAACACCTTGCTATTCAAGGAGTGTTGGAGTTCCTATTCAGCAAACAGAATTCCCTGCTGCTTTCTCACCCTCATGGTTAGATTTTTATATTATGGCACCCTAGACGTTAAATGTCAAATATAATTTGGCATAAATACCATGAAGTCTATCACTGTCTTGAGAGCAACCTTGACAGGTGCTTGCATATATCTGCTTGAGAGGAAGTTATAGGGAATGACAACTTACTGTTTAGTACATCACTACAAATTGCTTGACATAACTTCTTTTATGAATGTTTTAGATTTTTAGAAGTATTGTATAAAGAAAACACACTCTTTTGTATAATTAGTAAAGATAAGCCCTAGAGTTTTCCCAATGAAATGTAACTGTCTCCATTTTTAAAATCATCTAAACCCACATCTGGTTCAGAAGATAAAAATTAAGCTTGGAGCTTTGGGTTCCTGCAAGTTCCTTGGTTATAGTATATAGCTCACAGCTTTACTACATTAAATAACACCATTGTTTTAGTCATATCCAGTCATCAAATTCAATTCCTGTAGTTCCTTTTCTAATACTGAGCACTATCTAACACCCCAAAGATGTGATGTGAGAGAGATGAACCCTCAAAGAGGGTCCCTTGCTGCCTCCTTCCTCATGGGAATATAGAGGCCCACATGATGCAAACTTTGATCTGTATTATAAAGCCCATTCCCACATTTTTGTTGTTTGTTTGTATTGCAGTAGTACCTAGAGGCCAAACTAAGATCAGGGCTCCATTGTGTTAGGCATTTTACATACACATAGTAAGAGAGAGTCCCTGCTCCAAAGAGCTTACCATCTAAGTAGACAAGACATATGAAAGGTAGGAGGGGAACCAGAGGAAAAGTGACTTTCCCAAAATCTCATAGCAGATGATTGACAGAGTTGGGAAAAGAACTCTGGTCACTTTTGTCCCAGTCTAGTGCCCTATCTATGTGATGCTCTCAATATGCTGGATCTCAACTCCCACTCTTTGGCTCATTCAGTTCTGCTTCCGAGCTTTGGATTGGAATAGAAATAGGGCCAACCAACACAGGGAAACTGAAAGGGACTTCTGTAACTCTTCTAGCTGTGTCAAAGAATATTTGGGATTTAAAGTTTAAATAAACACACATGGGATCCTTAAGATAGGCCCCAATCATATCATTTTCCTTATAGACTCTCCTTTGAACTATGCAAACCAGTGCTTAAATTCATCCAGAGCCATCCAGAGGTAAATATTTTCAAACCCATGGGAAACCCTGCGCTTCCCATGGAGCTGAAAGCCCGAGCCCTGGCACACCCTGTGGTGCAGTAGCCCTGAGCCCTGGCACACCCTCCTGCACAGGGCTAAAGCCTTGAACCCCCAGGGCTAAAGCCCCAAGACCACTGCCCCGCACCTAAAGCCCGGAGCTCTGAATGGAGTTGGGTGGAGGGGTGCTCTGGGAAATAATCTCTGAGAATTTAAGCCCTGATGCAAAACTAAATAATGTCAACCAAGAGATCTGTGTCAGATGGGCAAAATGAAGGTGAACATCCTCCACTATGAGTTGGCTGCAAGAGGAAAATTCCTTTCTAACTAATCATCGGCAAAGCCTATGCATTATCACAAGGATCACTCACCATGATATTGATTCTTTGGCTAATCAGCAAGGAAGAAAATAAACAGCTACCCCCATATTTCATCAGCAGTGTAATTACCTCTTACCAAGCAATGACTGGTGGAACAACGCTGTCATGTCATCAAACTGTGGGAGCAAAGAGGCAAAACAGTTCCCCCTGCTGATGGGCCTTTATCCTCGACACACAGTTATTTGGGCAGATTGGCGAGTTAGTAACCTGCCAAACACACATGCCCCCACTTCCAGAGTCTTGCATGAGAGATCTGAACCAAACACCCTTTGGGCCTTGGAATTCTCCCCCATTACTCCTGCCACAGGGATCTGCATTCTCTACCTTCACCCTGAGTAGAAGTTTAAATCTTTGTTTCCAGTGACGGAATTACATAGTTTGCGCAAGTATTATTTTGGTTTTCCTTGTTGCCTGATCTTTAGATTATGTGTTAATTATATTGATTATGAAGAATTCCCAGTTATCACTTTGAGGGTTGCCATGTTCTTGCCTCCAGTTCAGGCCCAATATTATTCAAATTATTATACAGTTGGGAACCCTGATGTGCACAGTGGCAATACTCACGCTATATGAACTCTTTTATAGTGTATCTGTTCAAAGTTCACAGGTCTCAAGCCTTATGATAACTTGTTGAAGCTAATGTCTTACAGAATACAGGCCTGTAGGTTTCTTGCATTACTGCTGAATATAATGCAAAGCAGTAAATATAATAAAGGCAAGCTAACTCACTGGGCTACAGTAGCAGTGAATATAACAAAGGCAAACTAGCCAACTGGGCTACATCCTTATTTCACTTTACAAGGGAAAATCACAGCAGACATTTTGGAAGGGATTATGCTGCTTTATTGCTTTGAAATATACAATGGCTTTTAGGAAAAATGTCTTGGCTTTTTTAGTATTAAAATTGACTTCAATCTGTAAATTCGGTTTATAAACTTGGGGGAAAAATATAGTAGGCAAGTAAGATTACCTTATACCTTTTTTCTACTCAGATAATCTCATTTAAGTAAGAACACACTTGCTACGCAGTAAAATAACTTAGTTTTCTGAAACTGTTTAAAAGTAAGAAACCATGTAAGAGTTCTTTGTTATCCATATACTCTGTACTTAGACCTTAATTTAATATTTGAACTCATACGATCTATGATAGAATATTCTCTATCACTTTTGCATTGTATTTTTTTTTCGCTGTCCACCGTTAGCCTTCTGTGCTGCCCAAGGTGTGTCTTTGCATCTCTCAAAGCTGTCATGGAAGTTTGTTCAACTGTTAACCCTCACGTCCTTACACCCAGTCACAAACAAAAATCTTGACACGCTAAAAGTCATTGGAAATAGAGAATTAAAAAATAAAACCCAAATCAACATGGAAATCATTGCTTCCATGACAACCATGGAAAAATGCCAACCTTTCTGACAAAAGAAATGTCTTTCCCTAAGAATTGATGCAAATTGAAATGCGACAGAAATAATGGTGGAAAAACAAACACATGCTTATCTGGTGAATAACTTACCCCAAAGACAACAGATATATTAGCAATAAAGTATTTAAAATAATTTACTTCCTCCACCCCACTGTTAAAAGTTGGATCAAAGGCCAGATTTTTATAGGTAACTAGGGGCCAGGTTTGTAAAGGTATTTAGCCGCCTAGCTCCCACCAATTTCAATAACAGGTGCCTAAATATATTTTAAAACCTGGGCCAAATCCCTGGCACATGAGGGTTTATACCCCTTCCAAAACACACAAGGAGGTTGTGGGTTTTTTGGTTTGTTTAGTATTTACAGTTGCAACTCTGGATTTTCTTGTTATCCATATAAATGTTTAATCCCTCTGTAAATCATGCTGAGCTCATGACACAACGATATGTCATGCCAATGAGTCCCATGCCAATGAGTTCCAACTGCATCGTGTGGAAAAGTATTTGCTTTACCAGTTTTGAATTTTCCACCGTTCAGTTTCACTGAGGAGGGAGGATGGTCCAGTGGTTAGAGCATTAGCATGGACTTGGGAGACCTAAGTTCAGTTCCCTGCTCCACCACAGACTTCCTGTGTGACCTTGAGCAAATCACTTAGTCTCTGTGCCTCAGTTCCTGACCTGTACAATGTGGATAATAGCACTTCCCTAGCTCACGGGGTGTTTGGGGGATAAGATTTTGAGATGCTCAGATACTGTGGTGATGGGGGACATGTAAGTGCCCTAGATAGATAAATAGACTGTCCTCTTGTTCTTGAATTAATAGACAAGACAGACAAAGGGCAGGAGGAAAAGGAGAGGTAAACAAATGACTTGACCAAGATCACACAGCCAGTCAGTGGCACAACTGGGAATAGAACCCTGGTCTCTTGACTTCCAGACCAGTGTCCTGTCCCTTAGAGCATGCTAATAACTATAATGCATTCATTGGTATGCAGTAAACAGTGCCATATTTTGTAAAACTGTCATATGTTTATGGCTGATTTTTATGGCCGTGTTTGCAAGTAACAGGGCAGCATTAAAACCAATATGCCAATGTATATAATGCAGATGGGTATGCAGATAGCCGATTATTAATCACCGAAATGTAGTATTGCAAAGGAAAATAATAAAAAGGGATGTATTCAGAGGTAAGTGAACACTCTTTCTCAGTCATTTTATTTGAGTCTCCTTAAAGGTGATCTCCATATGACTGCATAAAATACTCGTGCAAATTGATATCCCCTGGAATCATTTTTATATAGAAAGCACCTTTTAAAAAAAATAAAGTATTGCACGAAAGATTGTGTTCACATTCATCCTGGTTCATTTGTTTTTGTTTGAATAGCATATTCAAGTCTTGTTTACGAGAATCGCTGGTTAGTTCTCCTCCCTCTTACCCTTGTGTAAATCAAGAACTGGAATGATGTGAAGAAGTTATCACAGCATGAGTGAGAGAAAATCAAGCCCTGGAGATGCATACTGCTGCAGGTGTTTATGCCGTCGCTAGAAGTCAAGGTTGCTAAATAACCTCTACATCTTGTCCAACACTGAATCACCTGAACTGCTCCTCTTGCTCATTTTTGACTATGCTGCTGAGATCAAGGTTGAATTGAGCAAACGGATCCTGAATGCATTGATTTCTGCAAGTCATGGTGCACTCTAATACAGCCAAAATCACAGTAAATTGTTATGTCTTTAATTCTTTTCTAAACACACTTTGCAAATAATTCCAGCCAATATTTTCCACACCAAATTGTTCAAAGGTTGCCGGGAAACTCATGGCAAGCATAGCTGGATCTGATTACACTGAACAGCCCTCAAATTAACATTTGAAGACATGCCAGCATCTCACTAGGTTATATCAGTGTGGGGGCTATTCAGTTCTGTGTTTCATTGACAGATGGTCTGGACACTGGTAATGTGCTGTTACTAATCAGCAAACTATTTTCTGAATTAAAAATTATAGGGAAAATCCACCAAAGCTCATACTAAATTATAAAGGGCATGAAAAATGGTTGTGTTAACGGCATTCTCTTTATTCTTATAATGGCACATTAAATTATCTGGGGAATTAAGGGTTGGCAGTTAAGCCTAGTGGTTAGATTAGAGACCAGGGATGAAGATACCTGGTTTCTATTCCTAGCCCCACCACAGTGTTCCTGGTGATCTTGGCCAAGTCACTTAACCATTGTGCCTCATTGCCTTCATCTGTAAAATGAGGAAGAGGATGCTACTTTTGTTTTATGCTTTGAGCTCTTCCATTGAAAGTAAAAATATGTAAAAGCAAAGTATTATTATTCCTGGAGAGTAACAGAGAGAGACTCTTTTGTTTTGCAAAACAGTAATGAGAGAGAATTATGTGCATCTATTTTGATAGGTAAGATGCATTTTCTTCATGCTGAAATATTCATATCCAGGGCTACCTGTCCCTTCAAGTGACTGAAAAAACTTGAGATTGTGGAGTTCTGTATTTACTATCTTAATGATTTCATATCAGATGCTCTCAGTTTGCAAGTCATAAGAGGATGGTTTGAAAACTGCTGGCACAGGCATTTAAAATTAAACTTGGTCCTCCATTCTGTACATTGAATCTAACTTTGTTTGGCCAAGGGTTAAGGATTGGGCTAGTAGGTGGCCCTGGGCTGGGGCTAGGGCTGGAGCTGATAGGGCTCCTCTAGCCAGAAGGAGGCCCCAAGGTAGGGGTGGAGCTGTTCCTTGGCCTTGGCTGGGATTAGGTTTGATGCTGATTAGAAATGGGGCTAGGATTAGGGGTTGAGGCTGGATGGTGGCTGTAGGCTGAAGTTAGGTCTGTGGCGCAAAAGAGGTCCTGTGGTATAATTAAGATTGGGATTGAGGATTAGAGTTAGGGTTGGGGCTGGTTGGCGGTTTCAAGCCTGAGTTAGGCTTGGGGTGTCAGGTGGTGGTCCTGAGCAAGAGTTATATTTGGGATCTGTTGGTGGTCCTGAGTTAGCTTTAGGATGGGGAGGGTCACATGATGTCCCTGGGCTAGGGTTCTGTTTGATGCTAGTTTCCACTCCACTGCAATAATGCAGTTGACTTGGTGTGGATACGGTTTACCCAAGTGCAACACATTGCAAGGTTTGTTTCCTTTTTTTAATTACTCCTAACAGCCAACTTTTAAGAAATCTAGTTTTTTAGCTTTAAAAGAAAATTTAGTTTTTTATTTATCAACCAAGCCCACACGCCCTATGGCTCACTTTATTCTTTGTCCTCCTCTAACCTGTTTTGAGTTTGAAACACTAAATGTTCTGTGGAATTGCTATCCCCCCTTGTACGTTTTTTCATTGGATATCTGTATCTGCTTTCTCAGGGTGCCTTTATCTCTGAACCTCTTCTACTCTAGTTTGTTGTGATGCATCTTCTAAAGATCACACACAAGTCTCTGAAACAGGCAATTCCTCAAAGGAACTTCTGAATCTTCTCTATACCTTGCCTATAGCTCCGCTTACTGTACAGCTAAGTGCCTTACACCCTTTCTCCACATGCACCTGCCTTTCCTCTGCATTCATAACTAATATCAAGCAGACTGTTTCCCATTTGACTGGATCACATATGGCGTAACTCAGGCTTTTGCCTTGAGAAGAACATCCTGTAATAAAGATCACTGCCACATGAGGTCATTGAGACGGGTACAAAACGCCAGGACAGTTTTATAACCGCTAATAATATATTAAGAGCTATGGAAGTTGAAACTAAGGTCAATCAAATCTCATGCCTCAAGGGATAATTCGATTGCCTGTGGGAGCAAGGGAGGGATTTTTTTTCCACCCATCTGCAGTATTGTGTAGGTGCAGTGTGAGTGGATGCTTTTTGCCTTTCTTTGCAACATCAAGTACTGGTTACTGCCAGAATCAAGGTACCAGACTAGACGGACCAGTGACTGAATCAGAAGTGGCAAAAGCTATTACAAAGTATCTTCAGGCAAATCACTTTATTCCAGTATCACAAGGGAAATATTGCAAGGTTATATAGGATTTGTACCTCCTATGTACCACACAGCATCCAAAATAGGAACACTATATAGTATGGACTTGATTCGCTGCTTGAAGGGTACAACGAATGAAAACACATGCAAAAGGAATTTGTTTTTAGTAAGTTATGCTTCTCAGCCTTGCAGCTCACACTGGAAACAGCTTCTCTTTGCTGCATCAAATTCACTGATGTTCAGAACAGATTAATTATTAATCATGCCCGTATTTTATGGGTGTCATTACCAGAGCTTTGAGAAAAGAAAAGGAAATCAGGCAGGGTTGAACTGGAAACAGGAATGCACCTTTGTTACTCAGCTGTAATCATCACTGAATAGAACAGAAGTTTCTCAATCTGAAGAACCCAGAAGCAGGTAATAATGCTGGGGTTAGGGTTTTATGTTTCAGTGATGTGATTTTTTTTTCAGAATAAGGTTAAAAATCAATCCAGAGCTAGAACTGTACAAGTAACAGAGGCAAATTGGTTTGATGGCGCCGAAGCACTTTTAATTGTTTTCTTCTGTTTCTCTTCATTTATGCGGCAGTGTCAATGAACAGTGCCATGCAAAAAAATGATTAGCTACAAGAGCAACATAATTACCAGTCGGAGAGATTTCTGGTATGAAAAAAAGGCAGGAAAACCATGTACTGAAAATATAGTGGTCTTGATTCCCCACTTCCTTGCAACATGGGTAGTAATAGTAATACCTGTGCAAATCTTGGTGCAAAAGACTCTCAGATCAGAATAGTGTGTTTGTCTGTGGAAGGCACAGTCAAGCCATGGAGAGGTACAAGTGCCCACATTCAGTGTCTGTCTGAGAGATGGAAGCAATATCTGCTTTTCCAAGGTAATCATGTTTAGGATAAGATTGTAACTCACCCTGAGTCCTGCTCAGGAGAGTAAAAGGGCAGAAGGAACCGGCTTATTTCCCTTATCTGGCTACCATATTGTGGATAGCATCTGCAAGGCCTCTACTCCCCCTCCTGTGTACATGGGCAGGTAGTGGACGAGTGACAAGATCAGAAATTAGGCAGATCCTTGGATCAATCTTCTTTTTTTCTTTGCCTCCTCCCCTCTGCCATTCACTGTCCACCACAGCTTAGCTGGCATGGAGGGGGAAGTAATCAGCACCAGAGGTAGGGCTGGTGCAGCTTATTTTCTTGATCTCACAGAGCAAGTGGAAAGGGGCAGGCAAGAACAGATTGTGGCTCTTATTCAATAAATGGTTCCTGGTCTGTTCCTGGGCAAACACAACTATGCACTTCCCCTTATTCGAGACTTGTGGCAAAGCCATAATTGAGCCCCCAGATTGTTTGGTCACCGCAGAGCCTCTGTGCAGTTTAAATAAATGACAGAACATTTTTTTCTCTTACAAAATTATATATTTATTCTGGTCTCTGTGTAATAGAGAGGAAGTAGGACTGAAATACTGAATGAGACTGGAAGGTCAAATGCAACCTGACCTATCTCCAGACTCCTAAAACCCTAACTGTGGAGGTCTACAAAGTTTATCAGCACAGTATAGTACATCGCCGGTGTTGAGATGACATTTGATCCTTAGTATCTACAGATGATATGTTGTTATACTCCCTACAGAAAGTACAATACATAACTGATGGTACATGACTGAGCATATAACAAGATAATCCAGAATGCAATTCACAAGTCTGCTTCTTTACTCTTGAGTTAATGAGTAAATAGGCCAGCATCTCTTCTAAAGGCACATTCATTATAATTCTAATTACTAATATGTAGAAGCTTGATTTGCATATTAAAAGAAGAAACACTCTCATCTGAGATGTGCTAGCACTACTTGCTTAGGAAAAAAATAAAAGCAAATATATTTTCCCCAACAATTAGTGTTTTGTTCTAACTTTTTAAAAATGTCTTTAGAGTATCAAATAGCTGACTGTGTATTTTTTGTAATCAGAATAGATCTCATTTTAAATTTAAGGGTTTTTAAGCATTTATTTAGATCCAGCAAGTTGTTCTGATGATGCAAATCTTTTCAGCGGATATGTCAAAACAAACCAAAAAGAACACATTCATTTTTATTATTTCTTAGATTATAGCCATACAGGGGCTGAAATCTTGTATGTCTGTAAAGTATCAAGCACATTTTGATACCTCATAAATAATTAATAGTAAGAGTGTTTATAGAACATATTACAGTAATAATCCTTCTCATTCATTTGCTTTATGTGATCAAAAGTGTTTTACAAACATTAATATATAGAGTAAATTTGAATCAGTACAATTATATCCAGGCAAGTTTATAAAATAGCCTACAGTGGAAAATCAGAGTAGCAGAATGACTATACAAACCTATCCTGCAGATTTCATTGTAAGAATGACATCCGCAAAATATGGATATTAGCCGTGTTAAACCATTCAACAACATTCTGACTTTCAATGGTAAATAATTAAAATCTGATACAATAAATAACAGTTGTAGAACCATAGGTGTTTAATTTGTGTCAAAGCACAAAGCGACTGTTTTAACATATGTTGAAACAAGTCATATTTGTAATTCTAACATTTTAGTTGCTATTTTAAAACAAATGTGTTGCAGAAATCGCTCTAATCCAAGTGCAAGTAACAGACAGTTGAGAGGAAAGGACTGCAGACTCAGGTGTTAAAAGAATTGCCATTCAGGAAAGCAAGTTCTTCACATTTTTAGCTCTTTGAAGCAGGGGGGATTGTCTGTTTGTACAGCACCTAGCAAAATGGCATCCTGGTGTGTGACTGGGATGTCTGAATGCCACCGCAATACGAGTAAGTGTTAAATTGTGTTAAGTTAATTACATATGTGATTGCTTTCCTGAATTGGACCTCACATAGTTGACCTTATGATTAAAACAAAACGCACCAAAACTCCAGGCTGCTACATCTCTGTCGTCTCAGATCATAATGGACTTTAGATAAGACCCTGAGCTTTTGGCGTTACCATGGGAGGTAGCAGAACAATAATGTGTGCAACTCTACAGTGAGCATGTATATATTGTATACTGCCTTTAGAACGCAAACAACAAATATAAATCTATTACATCCATTATAATCCTGTACTGGCCTCTTGTGCAAGGTACAGTGATGTTATATGGTCATAGTTCTAATGTAATTTCATTTAAAACCACCTACCACCAGTGCTTTCCCTCTATTGACTATAATGTTACTGACTATTTAGTGTTTTAACAGTTTAAAATGTTGAGCAAATGATCTTTCCAACGATCTTCATCAAAATATTCCACTGGGTAATTGCAAAAATATAAACGATTCTGCTCATTCCAGTCCCCCATGTTGGGAGGCCAGTTTGCTAAAGTTTTGTGGCTTTTGCCAAAAGAGCCAGGCCAGTTTACTTTGGTCATGATACTCAGAAAAATTGCTGAATATTAATATTAGAAATTAATTGTCTGTGTGGGGCTGAGCATACATTTTATCAATTAAGAATGTCTCTAAAGAAAACAGCTCACAAATATGCATGCTTGTAGTGGTGTGTTTTCTGTTAATGTATACAACAAACACTTCAGATCTCATCAGCCCACTCAACATCCATCAGATGGCCATAATTTTTTTGCTGCTACTACAAAGAGTATATCTACACTGTAATGAAAAACCTGTGGCAGCAAGTCTCAGAGCCTAGGTCCACTGACTCGGGCTTGCGCTGCAGGACTAAAAATAGCAGTGTAGACATCCAGGTTGGAGCTGGAACCTGTGCTCTGAAACCCAGCGAGAGGAGAGGGTCTTGGAGCCCGCCCTGCAGCCTGAGCTGGAATGTCTACACTGATAAGGTGGAAGGAAATATGTTGAATTTGAATTTTTTGAAAAGAGAGGTTTTATTGATTCTTAGGTCTCCAGTATAGATAATACACCAACCAGATTATATTCTTTGCCGCACATCTAATTTAGCAAAGTTGCTCACCATGCAATTTGAAATCTGACTGCATGAAATACATATCATTACTAAGAGTGAAAAAGAAAATTCATGGGACTATCAGCAAGAACATTTGTTGAGATGATAGAAGTTGGATTTTTTTCGCAAAGTCATCCAATACGTTCTTCAGTGCAGTTATGTATTCATGGGGAAACAGCATTCCAAGTGGAACCTATCAAATCATCATCTTTATCTGGTCTCTTGGTGCATGATTGTGATCTCAAGAGAAACTCATCTCATGTTTCCAATAACAGATGGCAATGGATACCATTTCAACATCATTCATTGCATGGTAGTTTATGTATGTTTACAATTCTAATAGAAATTCAAAACATGGCTCCTAGTGAGCCTTGAATTTTTATATGTGATGCTTCCCCACCACAAAGCTGCTTGGTTTTGTGGGTACAAAATTATTGCCAGATGTCTGACACTGCTATTCATTTTGCTCTTCAACCTGAGGCATGTTTAGGGCTCCATTCATTGTCCTGGGCTCATTTTGGTTTCCTGGCTGTTGCTTTGTAGCTCAGAGATTGTCATTTTGATGTTCGTTTCCATCTTTATTTGAATGATACACAATTTCACTTTTCTTGAACACCATTCATGGTCAGTGTTTCATTGTTCCTGGCTGCCTTCCTAAAACCCAGAAATAGGCAAGCTCTAGTTCTCTTCAGTTTCACCTCACTGATACTCAAGTGCTTTCATTTGGCCCCTTATTATTATTTTGTTTATTTTAATATATCAGCTTGATTCTGATCTTGACTAAGTGATACTTATCACACCTTGAAATATCATCTCTAGTACATTACTGTGCCAGTACTCAGAGTAGCAGCCGTGTTAGTCTGTATTCGCAAAAAGAAAAGGAGTACTTGTGGCACCTTAGAGACTAACAAATTTATTAGAGCATAAGCTTTCGTGAGCTACAGCTCACTTCATCGGATGCATCCGATGAATGCATCGGATGCTTATGCTCTAATAAATTTGTTAGTCTCTAAGGTGCCACAAGTACTCCTTTTCTTTGTGCCAGTACTGTCTGTGATTTTACAATACTCAGTGACATGCTCCATGTGTCAGAAGACGCAAAAAAAATAGGTTCTTTGTTTAAAACCTTGCTTCATCCCCCCCCCTTTGCCGAGGCTTATGGCTGTTCTAATTTGCTTTCACCCTTATTGTGAAGAATCCTGGGTCAACTGCAAACCATACAATGCAAATATAACTTGGTTGCTTTTCTTGTTTTATCTCTGTATTTTTACTCTACTGTACATATCTTCAGTCCATTTGATTTTTCTGGTCTCTGGTGTGGAGCTACTGAAGTTGAAAGGCTGTGATTCAATTAAGCCACCAAACTGAAGTCATTGCTGTATGCTGAAGGGTTTGTCTTTTGCCAGTTGAGGATGCTGTTACATTCTTGTTTTAGTCTCAGATTCTGCAGTGGTCCAGTAAGACTCTATATTGAGTAATGTCCCAAACCAAAACCCAAGTGTCTCCTAAATGTTGGACTATATGGATTTCAAATAGCTGCTTTTCCAGCTGCTAAAACATTCCTTACTTAGCTTTTACTCTGTCTTTATGCAGTCACACCCTCCCTGAACCCCACTGGAGTTTGCTTGAGTGAAAACTGAAAAAGAAGTCAGGATCTGACCTACTCTACAAGAGTAAAAATTGTTTTGTGATGACTAAGGGCCCGACCCTGCATTCTTTACTGAGGCAATTCCTCCTTCAGCTTTGTTAGCCCTCCTTGGCACCTGGGCACTGACACCTGAGGTACTGAGCATCTCCTATAAAGTCAGTGGGAACTGAGGATGCTCAGAACATTGCCAGAGGTACTTAGCACCTCACGGGGTCTGATCCTTTAAGAGTTAGCTGTGCAGAAGAGTTTTGATCTGGTTAGGATTAGCTCAAGTTCCCTTTAGGGGGAAAGATTCATGCTACAGGCTGGGAAATAACACTCTAGATGAGGGTAGAGGCCTAGGCTGCAATTCCAGGTCATACAACATGGCTGATGATGTTTTCTATCCCTCGATGGATCAGGAGATTATTCACAGGTTCTGTTCACTTCTGAGTCAGGACATAAAAATAAGGGTACAGGTCGAAACCCAACTATCTTCATTAAGTTTAAATATTAAAACTCAGTGAAATTAACTCACTCAGAGTCACTGAATCCCACTGAAGTCTGAATCCATTTTAAACACTTAGATCTGCTAGGAGAGTCTTCACAAGGAATCATGCTGGGTGCAGATGGTTCCATTTACAGGTGGGCTGGGAACCTTGTTTGCTGACAGCTGGTGTTTGGCAGGTTTTTTTCCTAAATTTTTGCATGTCTTGCGCAGAAAATGATCTGCCCCTCATGATGTCAGTAAATCAAACCATGTGCTAGTGTAAAACACTACAGAGAAAATCTATAGAAATGGGAGACTCTTTAATACTTCCAGGAAGGGCATCTACATGAATTTGAAAGCTCTTTGTTTCCTAGAGTTCTTAGTTGTGTGAAATGAACAAAAAGGACAAACACGCTTTCTCTCTGAAGGAAGCAAAGTGAGGTCTCACACTCTGTGTTTTCCAATGAGATATAGCCTTATCTGATCCTCAGCTGGGGTAATGAAAGAGAAATCTTCTCAAAATGATCAGGATCACAAAATGTTAGCACATCAGAATTGGGTGGCATTGCCACCATAACCTAATTTGATTACAGATGTATGGAAAGTCCTCTATCACCCTAGGCAGAAGAAGATGTCCATGAAAACAGAAAAATAACCCATCCTCAACGAATCATAGAATGACCAATAACAAAGTACCCTACAACTAGTGAGCTTTTCAGAAATCAGGATGTATTTGCTAAACTAACCTTAAATGATAACATTATTTCCTACAAATCCCTTTATTTATAATCCATTTTTCTTCTTAAATCCCCTTTTATTTAATTCATTACTCTATTCTTGGGAAAAGGCAGATTAATAATGCTGCTCTGTACAGGATAGGACATGCATATTTATGAAACCTTATGAATTATTCGCCAAATTGAGCCAAGTCAACATTCATCTTAGATGTAAGCAATTAAAAGTACTTTCTTGGCTTGTGAGATAATCAATCAACTGAAATTTCAGTTCTTGATCACATGGTTTGAAATGCAGTTTGACAAAAAGTAACATTGCAGAATACTAGACATTCCTGGTGTGGGAGATGGGACCTTTATACTTTTAATATTAAAGGTTCTTTCAGGATCATAAAATGTTGTGGTTTATAAAGGTGCCATATATTTTTTAAAAGCTGTCACTGTGGAAGTTTCAAAAGGAACGCTGGACTTTAAATCTAAGTTCAGAAATAAGATTCATGTTTTACAATGCATTTGACTTATCTGTGGGGTGAGAGGAAAAGTTTTCTGCAAACACTTTGGAGGGCAAGATTAGAATTCAAAAGGACCTCGATACATTGCAGAATTGGTCTGAAATCAACAGGATGAAATTCAGTAAAGACAAGTGCAAAATACTGCAATAAGGTAGAAAAAAGTCAAATGCACAACTAAATAAACGGGGAACAAATGGCTAAGGAGTAGAACTGCTGAAAAGGATCTTGGGGTTATAGCTGGATCACAGATTGAATATAAGCCAATGAGGTGATGCATTTACAAAAATGGCATTCTGGGATATATTAACAGGAGTGTCGTATCTAAGACTTGGATATGGTGAGGCCTCATCTGGAGTATTGTGTCCAATTTTGGGTGCCATACTTTAGGAAAGATGTGAACAAGTTGGAGAGAATCCAGAAGAGAGCAAAAAGAATGATAAAAGGTTTAGAAAACCTGACCTATGAGGAAAGGTTAAACTGGGAATGTTTAAGACTGAGTTAGGGACTTTACAACAGTCTGTAAGTTTGGCTGTTAGAAAGAGGACTGTGATCCACTGCTTTCTATGTCCAGTGCAGGTAGGACAAGAAGCAATGGGCTTAATCTGCAGCAAAGGAGATTTAAGTTAGATATTGGGGAAAACTTTCTAACTGTAAGGGTAATTAAGTACTGAAATAGGTTACCAAAAAAGGTTGTGGAATCCCTGTCATCGGAGGTTTTTAAGAACAGATTGGACAAACAATGGTCAGGGATGGTCTAGGTTTACTTGGTCCTGCCTCAGTCCAGGGGACTGGACTTGATGACCTCTCGAAGTCCCTTCCAGTGCTATATTTCTATGCTTCTATACTGTGGAAAGTAGCTAATATGTATAGGAAGTATTTCCATGACTGTTACTAGATTTACAAAGCATTCTGCTAGATTAGAGCTGTTCAAAACTTTTTCAATGCAACAGTTTTCTGTCAAAAAATACAGTTTCTTCAAAATCAAATGTTTTGGGGAATACATCAACTGCAATGAAATTTTAGCTGGAAAATGTCCAAATAAACCATTTCAACTTTAGCTTTTCATTTGGATAATGTTGAAATGTTTTGTTACAATTTCATCATTTTGATTTCATTTAGACTTTTCTGTTGTATCATAAAAATATTATATACATGTTATTTTATACTATGTTTTGACTTTATAGAAAGAAAACATTTTGATGGCTCTGACTCAATCTTTTTCAGAATTTCTGTTCCACAGGAAAATTTTGCAATTTGTGGTTTTTCAGTACAATTTAGAACAAAAACAAATTTTGAAATGTCAGAATTTCCTGTGCAATAAAAATTCCCGTTTCCATCAAGCATTAGTTATGATCCACATTTTAGTTTTTGTGTGCCCGACTTTAGCCACCACAACAAATCACAACAACATTGAGAACTCCAGCAAAACAGCTCTGTTCAAACCCTTGATCACACACAAATGTGAGTTAACCCCAGATGTAGAAATCTAGGGCTGTCAGCTCTATGTGCCAAGTTGGTTTTAATTACCGGCATGAGACACAAGAGGACCAAGGGGCCTGATTTTCCATTGCTTTGCACTTTGTTTAGTTATTTGCACCTTTGTAAAGTGAGTATATAGTGGGTATATAAAACTAACAGAATGGTAGCTTTATGAACTCACTTTGCACCAGTGTAACTGACCACCCAAGGTACAGGGCAATAAAGAATCAGGCCTGAAAGGTCTAAGGCACTGCCCCTGCACTATGGGAGTAAAATTAGTCCCATAGGTAGTGAGGATTAGGTAGAATTCTAGAGATTAAAACCAGCACCTTGAATGACACCTAGAAACTCATGATGAACCAATGCATCTGTGGATAATGTAGTTTTGATTATACAGTATTTTCAGCATATAGGTCTTATCCTGACATTTATTTATTATTAATATGACTGAGAGACTGGTGCAAAAAAAAACCTCCATAAATAATCACTTGAATTTTAAAATAAATTCATCCCAGCCATGCTCACTTCTTTCAGCTATTCATACAAGAGGGTCTGCTTTCAGAAATGGTGAGTTCACAGGCACCATATGACAATCTTGCATGTGCAAATAGTACAGCAAAGCAGTTTTTAAATGTGCAGACTTTCTGCAAAGACTGACGGCTGTGCTTATCTATAATCATTGTGAGTCGTCCCATTGACTTCAGTAGGGCTACTGCCAGTGCATACAGTTTAACACGGGAGTAACTCTTTGTATGTGTGGGGCCTTAGATTGTACGATCTCTGGGACTATGGCTGTCTCTACTATACATTTTTAGAGCACCTGGGGCATTCAACCTGGATAATACTGTAATGTATTACAGTGCATTTGCATTACAAGTCCCCACTCTGGTGTTTTTCCATACAATCCACCATTTGTTGCTGTTTGTTTGCTCCAACCTCCTCCTGCTCTCTCCCTCCCAATCCCTTCACTTTAGCCTCACTTCACCTCTGCCCTCCTACTTTGCCCCCTTTCTCTTCTCACCTGCTCTGTCACCCCCATCCCTTCCTTTTTCTTTCCATTTAGGTAATCCCTAACTAAATCCCACCCCAAAAAACGTAATTATGGAAGTAGCATGATGTTTGTCACCATAATATTGATAGCTCTGCTTGTCTGTTCTATCCTTTCCCCTTACCTGTTTAGACTGTAAACTCTTCAGGGACTCTCTAATACTCCGTGTTTGGACCCAATCTCAGTAGGCCCCATGGTACTATTATAATTCCCATGATGAAAAATAATATTTTAAAATTAATCTACACAACCCAAACAAGTTTCAAGTTGAAAACAAGCCTGAAAACTTCTTGCCCCACAGTTTAAATATCTTGCACAATATTAACTGAATCTAGCTCAGTAACCTTTATGTTCTTGATGCTACACTTAACAAGATGCATGCCTGATGAGAGTTGCATCAGACTTATGTATTACTGGGAACGTATTAGAAATATTATGCTGTACTCTTCCCACCATTTCATGGAATAATAAGAATGAAAAATGCCCAGGCTCCTAATACCATTCCTTTCAGGCTAATGCTTGCTGCTCAATCTTCTGAAAGGGCTCTCTCCTACTGTTTTCATTTGTACGTAGGAGAAAGCAGAACAAAATGCATAGCAATTAGCAAATGACTGCCCTGAGAAAATGTGTGCCATAATCTTTTTAATTTGAGTAGAGTATCCTGCAAACAAATTTGAGAGGTGGCAAAGGGGTTTGCATAGGGTATAATTCCACCAGTTCATCCAGTGAGCAAGAATTAACATATATTTCCAACACACAGAATCTTTCTTTGCCACTTTAACAGCCTGTATTCTAAAGAAAACAGTGAATTCCATAACACTGCATACAAATGCAATGTAAATTCAGATTTATATTATCTTGATGTTTGACAGAAAGATAAATTGAATTATGCAAGTTGGCATTTGTTAGGCATTTCAAGAGTATTATGGGGGTGTGAAGCCTCAGTGTTTTCCCCACTCCAGTTTTCCTTAAATGAAGGGAAAACTCAAGCACTGTGCACTGAAGGGCACATTTTGCTGCACAGATAATGGTTAAATTTCTCACGTGCACCAACAACAGCTGACTTCCTGCTGAGCAATTATTATTTTAGGGGAAGAGAACACCAAAATGAAAGCAAAAGTAAAGTCTTCATGAAAGAACACCTGATGCAGGCATTTAAGCTGCCCTCCCCGCAGAGAAATCCCCATGTAGTGAGAAAGGTGTGCTAATCACTGGGAAAAAATCTCCCTCCAGCCTATTGGTGCAGCTCCGGTTGTGTCGCTATGTGGGATTTGGCTGCAGAGGCCAAAGGGATCAGCCTCCTCAGTAAAAGGCAGGGACTTTTGGACTGTTTTATCTTAGAGTTATGGAAAAAAAATGGAGTTGTTAAACACAAGCTCTGAGGGCTTTAATGCAAAGAATAGCTCACCTGGGATGCCATGGCCCCCCTCTTTCAGGGCATACCTTCTCTGCACCAGTAGAAAGGAATCAATTAATTTGTTTAAAATAACCAATGCTGAGCTCTGTTCTCCAGTAAAGCTTTAGCAACATGTTCAAGCTCTTGTACAAAATGGCATGACCTGGTTTTATGCTTGTTGCCTCTGTCTTTCATACACATGCTGCTAACTGTTTTACATATCCATGCAGTCAATAGCTGACTCTTGTCTTTCACACTAAACTCAAATGAATGTTACAAAGCAAAATTAGAGCATGATCTGGGAACAAGAATGCAAATGTGATTTCACGGCACTGTGATCAAGAAGATACAATTCCCTGTATCAATATAGGCTTGAAAGAAGGTTCTGTCAGAGGCATGAAAACAAAAATACCTTGTAATATGCTGGCATATTAATATGTTCCACTTCTCCTTCTGAAGTCTAAAGTATTGTTTTGTGTGCCAGGGATTGAGACTGCCTCCTCATTGCTGCATTCTGACCATATATTTCCAGTGTGATTCTGGATGTCCTCAGATTTTATTTGCTCTTAAAAATAGAAAACTGCATTTCCTCCCCTCCTTGCTGAGTTATCACTGGATTAAATAGTTCTCCTCTACAAACAAAGTTACACCTTTACAATTCACTCCCATTCTAAAAATGTCAGCCATGAGATATGTGGGTGAAGTATTCATCAAGGCATTACAAAAGTCTGTCTCTCTTATAGATTCCTTTAAACAGTTTCCAATAGGATTATGGTGTGTGTTTTTAAAAAGCTGCCTAAGAGAACTGGACATCCAACTCCCATTAAAATTAATGGAAACTGGGTGATCAAATCCTTTATGTGGCTTTGAAAATCTCAGTCTTGGAGTCTTTTAATTCTAGCTCTTAGGTGGGGATGAAGGTACAGTCAGCAGTGAACAAAATCTATTACTATCTGATGGGTGTTTAGTGCCTGCCCTTTCTGGACAGGTGCTTGTGTAATAAAGCGACTACCACAAATGGCACTAATCTTACATCATTACTGACCGTCTCAGCAGAATGGCAAAGGAATCATGGGGCACAGACAGGTCGCAAGAGAGGCACATTTGTGACACATTTTGTGGGGGTGAAACTTCCCACCTATGCCGAGGTCCAGCACAAGGTATATGGGTCACTTAATGTAGACACTAATCCTGAGTTCAGTGGGACTACTCACATCAGTGTTGTAAGGTCTTGATCCTACAGCTTGTATGGGACCTTGACATGAGGCATAGGTTTTGTGCTACTCCTCTACACAGAGGGGAATCTCACCCTGGATAAACCAAGAGCTAGGGTTGCTAGGGCTGTTAATCTGGTGCCTTTTCAGTCCCACTGAATTCAAATGAAAAAAGGGGTTCTCTAAATGCCATTAATTCAGGACGAACAATATATCATGTTTCTAATCTGCAGTTTTAGAGGCACTCCAGATCATTCAGAAACAACAGAGACTATCTGATTGTTTAATACAGTTATAAGGACCTGCTTTAAAAATAATTTATCTACTGGCTGCTGGGGTTGCTTGAAATCCTATTAAACATTCATGAGACGAAGCATCACAGACAAATTAATAAACACCCCACGCACTAACCTAAAAAAAATTACAAATCTGAAATCTTTGATGCTAAACTGATTAAAAGAAGAAACATTTAGCATGAAACCATTTGGCATATTTCAGTGTATTAACTGAGGCATAATGAAAATGGAAGTTACAGTATAGGAAAGGAAAAATACCTTCTAAAGCAGGCTGCAATCCTGCAAAACACACACGTGTACCATATTTTTGTGTGTGGTAGGATGACCAGGTGTCCTGTTTTCGACCGGAACACCCAGTCGAAAAGGGACCCTGGCAGCTCCAGTTAGGACCAAGTCGTGAAAAGTCTGGTCGGCAGTGCTGCGGTACTAAGGCAGGCTAGTCCCTACCTGTTCTGGCTCTGTGCTGCACCCCAGAAATGGCCAGCAGGTCCGGCTCCTAGGCAAGGGGAGCCATGGGGCTCCACAAGCTGCCCCTGCCCGAGCACCGGCTTTGCACTCTACTATTGGGAATAGGCCAATGGGAGCTGGAGAGGCGGTGCCTGTGGGCCAGAGCAGCGCGTGGAGCTTCCTGACCCTCCCCCCCCCACCTACGACCCGGACCTGCTGGCTGCTTCCGGGGCATGCGCAGCGCAGTGCCAGGACAGGCAGGAAGCCTGCCTTAGCCTTGTTGCACCGCTGACCGGGAGCTGCCCAAGGTAAGCCTGCATCCCAACCCCCTGCCCCAGCCCTGTGCCCCCCCCCCAAAATCAGAGCCCCCTCCTGCACCCCAAGCCCCTAATTCCCCCCACCCCAGAACCTGCACCCCTCCTGCATCCAACCCCCCCGCCTCAACTCTCAGCCCCCTCCTGCACTCTGAATCTCTGGGCCCCACCCCCCAGCCTGGAACTCTATGTTGAACCCCAAACCCCTCATTCCCAGCCCCACCCCAGAGCCCATACTCCCTCTCCTCTCCCACACCCCAACCTCCTGCCTCAACTTGCAGTCCCCTCCCACATTCCAAATCCCTCGGCCCCACCCCCCAGCCAGGAGCCCCCTCTCACACCCTGAACCCTCTCATTTCTGGCCCCATTCCAGAGCCCTCACCCCCCTCCCCCACCCCAGCCCAGTGAAAATGAGTGAGGGTGGGGGGATGTAGTGAGCAAGAGTCGGGGTCTCACGGAAGGTGTGAGGCATGGGGTGGGGCCTTGGGGAAGGGGCAGGGCTAAGCTGTTCAGTTTTGTGTGATTAGAAAGTTGGCAACCCTAATATGTGAGTACTCCTATTAGCATAGTAAGTGCATATTTGCATGATCAGGTCCTTATTAAATAACGATCAAACAGAAGGTAATCATACCTATGTAAATATAATTCATCATTTAATACGATTTTCAAAAAAAGTTAACACTGTTGAGATTTTAGGGCATTTTGATTTGAAGGAATTTTCTCATGGTGAAGTGTGTGTGGGGAGGCAAATTCATAAAGTCTTTTCATGTATGAAAAATCTCTCCCCACATCCTACCATTCCCACTGAGGTTGGGGAGGTGAAAGGAGTTGGTTTCGGAAGAAAAATTGAATGTATTGTACCTAAAGTGAGTGAGAGAGACTGTGTGTGTGTGTGTGTAAATATAAATAACTCTTGTTTCTTTTAAAAAAGAAAACAGGTTGCATTAGAAAAGAGGAAGATGCTGATGCACTGTCCAATATGTTGTGTGTTTAATACTTTGCCATTCTGTGAAAAGGAGTTGCCATAACAACCATCATATCTTATGGTAGCTAAAGATGACAGATACATCTTCCTGAAGAACTCCCCTTGCCAGAGTGTTATGTGAGTTGCAAAAGAATTCTGTACATGAAAACCATGACCCCCATCTTTCCCTCTAGCTCTGAATGTAGAGAAGACCCTCTGTGTGTGCAGATCTCTGCCCTTCTACACAGGAGGGAGTTGGTACCATGCTGCGATCTGCCCCTGCACCAAGCCCTTGAGATGACCTCTCTCTCTGGTGCAGGGTCAGGGGTGGGAAAGTTGGCAGGCTGGGGTTAGAGATTGTCTTCAATTTGGTCCCACATAAATAAGAAGAGATAACTACAGTCTGGAGCTGTTCAATGTAGCCCCATTTCCCTTCTCTCTCCCCCCTCCCCAACCTCCCCGCAATGAAATTATGGGTGCAGCCATAACTGGGGAAGTCCTGGATAATGTGACATCCTTGAAGATGTGCCAGCAAGGTGCTGGGAGGCTTAGATCTGGTGCAGAGGCACAGGGCCTCCTTCTGGATGGCCCTAGGTGATGGCCTGGTGGCCTTTCCCATGGGGGCAGCCCCGTCTTTCCCTCCCCCAGGGAACGATGTGGGAGGGATCCAACCTGATTGGATGGGATTCTGTTCTATATAGGTTCCTGTACTGTGCTCATCACCATTGTATCTGAGCACCATCTCGCAGTGGAACATGGCTAATATCTGTCCCATGTTCCTTGTTCTCTGATCCTCTCCCCCAGGGGAGAGCTTGTGGAGTAAAGTGTCATTTTTAATATTTGTTTTGTTTTTTATACATGCTGTTATATATTTATCGTATGGAAGGCAAGGTTAAAGAAATGTGCCTTGCTCGTAGAGCAGAAGGTGGCTAGGCTTGTGATAGTCCTTAGTTCCTGCGGGAGTTTATTCCACAAGATGATCAGACCTCTACATGCTGTGTGTGTGAGAATTTTTCTTAATACTCTAAGGCACCGTGTAGATGTTGTATATGTTGGAAAGGGTTTGCTTCTTATTTGTAAGCAGTGTTTTCACAAATGAGTAAGAGTTGCTTGCACAAGAAAAAGAAGTGAATTCCTTCACCTGAGGATCAAACCCCACTGTGTTTTTAATTGCAATTTAATATAATGTTGCATACAAATAGAATATTTCAAATAGTCGTTCAGATCACATACATTGCATTCCTGTTTATCACTGTGTACTGTATGTTTTAGTTTGGAAATTTTTGTCTGAACTTTTGACATTCTTCTGAAACAAGATTATTTAATCCATTCT